>NC_143200.1:2425000-3025000 GCF_051530095.1 Phoenix dactylifera
TCATTTTAGGTACCACTGCTCTGCCAGGGAAGATGCAATGAGGAGTTTCAGCATCCAGAACTAGCAGATTCTATGAAATACCTGACCGAACTTGCATATTGAAACCACTATTCTGCCAACCTTTCTATGCTTCCGGGATTTGATGTTTTCATTTCTATAGTTAAGGTGAAATAGAAATATTTTTACGCTAATTTCTTTTTTTTTAAAAAAAAATAATCTTGCCACACGAAGAATTCGAGGCATACGGTTGTGGGTGTTACTGATTGGAATTGGGTAGTCTTTTGAGATGGATAATAGAGGCTGTACAAAGCCTAGTTTTGATTCATATGTGGGCAATCCCTGTTAATGTCCCCAAAATGGGGGAACCGTCATTTTTATAGCAGACGCTGTAAATTTTAGTGTCTCTCTTGTTACTGCACAAAGATTTGATTTTAGGATGGATGACCATTGTTTCTACATATGAAGTGGGAACTCTCGAAACTGGTCGTCTGATCAAGATTCGAGCACCATTGTTGCATGACGCTCTAGAGGGCAGAGGGCAGAGCCCATCAAATCAGACCTGCTGCTATATTGAGCGAGGCCAAATGTTTCCCAGACCTGGAAGCAGCCTCGGAATCGCGGCACCGCTCGAGGCATAACGGCCGCCTCCTCCCTCATATGTGTAGGTCCACACCGCGAGTTGGGACCAATGTTCGCCGCCTTTTGGTTATTCTTGCCGTCCCAACATCCGAAAAAGACAAAATTCAGCCGGGGAGACCGAAATGTTGCTACAGTATGTTCAGAACACCTCCAAAAACAAAACAAAAAAGAGAGAGAGAGAAAAGTTTCCATTCACAGGCCAAGCACACCAAGGCACGCTGAGTGCATCCAACCTATCATCGTATCGAGCAATTTTCTGGCATCGGGTGGACCCAGATGCACAACTTACTACGTACAACTCCAAGCAGAAGAGATGATGACAATATCCTGGATCAGTCACCCTTCTGTTACAGCTGATAGATAAGAATCCAGGGCATCTCCACCGACACTTCAGGCTCAGCATGCCACGCCACAAAAATATGCATTCAGTACAGCCTTTTTTTATCTTGGACAATTTCAGTTTGTTTCACAAAGCAAATACCTAAGAATTAAAGTAAATTAAGTGGGCCCAATGGAGCCCCGGCAATAAGCAGATTAGTGTTTTAACATGAAAAGAAGAATACAGCGACGCTCCTACCCTATTCCTAATCGCCCTACCAGTGGCATTTGCATAAGACAGCTTGCAAAGCTTCCAACTTTTTTTCCTCTTTTTTTTTCTTTCCCCCAAGATCAGAAGGCGGCCTACAATAACACATCTGAGTCCCCACCAGTCATCATCTCCTGCCCTTTCTTATGGAATGGCCTGTCTTGCGCTTATGACGGCTGAAATCTGACACAAAACGGAACGTCTGACCGCACCCTGGCTCTTGGCACACATAGGGCCGGTCACCAGTGTGGACCCTTATATGCTCTGTTCTTGCCCACGCCCACTTGAACGTCATGCCGCACCCCTTCCACGGGCACTCGAGCGGGCGATCATCCATGTGCACCTTCCGATGCTGCACCAGATACTTGTGCGAGAAGAACTTCTTACCACATCCTTTGACAGGGCAGATGTCGCGCTTGTGCAATGTCAGATCTTGTTTTGTGCTAAAGCTCATCGAGCACCCCTCGATGTCGCACGTATACTCCCCATCCTCGTCCTTGGTTACAGGATTTGTAGCCTGTGCTTTCTTTGCTTTCCTCTTCATATTCTGCTTCCTGCCTGCCGATTTAGTCTTGACCTCTTCAATGGACTTCGATGGCCGTTTTCGGAGGCGTGTGCTCGGCCCCCCTTCAGCTTCATCTTTCAGATTCAATTTTTTCCGGCTAGCCATCTCGGCATGCTTCGAGCGGCTGCTTCTTAGAACCCTTCCACATGGTGACGAGGGAGTCCCGGCCGCATCCTCCATATTCTCTGGGTTCTCTATTTGGGTGCGTCTGGCTTTCTTGTTGCTCGTCTTCCTTGGAGGCTTCTTCCTCTTCTTTCCAGATTTTCTTGCGGCGGCTGCATTGCTAGTTGATGGGATGCTTTTGGAAGGCGCATCCTCAGAATCTGTCTCAGCCTTAGACTTTCGACTGGTGCTTTGAGAGTATAGTTTTTCCACATGATCATGCTCTTGAGCTTCATTTCCATGAGCTAAATATGGATGAACCTGATTTGACATCCAAACCTTCCCGCACCACCTACCGGCAACAACTATTTTCTTCTCCCTCCCTGTTCTCCTCCCAGATGCCTTCGGCTTTGCTGGGGAGTTGCCTGGGGAATTGCAGCCAAATGCCTTGTATATGACTGCATTGTATGGCATCTGCTTGCTGTAGAGGGGGAACTTGCTGAGATTAGCACTGTAATACAGGTTGATGCCCAATTTCACAGCCCAGTCACTGTTCATAGGTATGGCTTCCTCATCTTCCAAGGCTGCTCGGATTCTCTCTTGGTCTTCCTTAGTGGCCTCTTTGAAATGAACATCCTTCCAAGCATAATCAATTCCCAACTCTTCTGCCAATAGTTTCGCCTCTGCTTCTATTTTAGGATAGTCTGGACAAAGTTTTTGGCAAGTCACATATAAGGTCTAAAAACTTGGAAGGATGACATTTCGCAAGTGAAAATGGAAGGATAAGATTTTGCAAGAGAAAATGAAGATATTAAATCTGCAACCTGACTAAATGATACATGCATAGCATTTTAGTCTTATCATCATGACCGCTCTTGCTATAATTAGACTTCAAAGTTTACAAAAACTATAAGCATTAACATCAAGACCACTCTTTCCGTAATTCTATCAAATTCAAGACTATTTTTGCATACAACCAATGCTCAATGAAAAACAGACATCCATACGGTGAACATTTCTAGTGAGATATACAAAATATGCTAAAGCGGTAAAGCCTACCAAGAAAAATGCATAGGTATCTAAGCATTTTGGAATAACTTGATTACTGCAAGTCAGTGACTTCAGAAAGATACCTAGCATGACATTTTCTCAACCACAGAAGTGGCAGTTACATCAACATTCAATTAAAGCACCAGCCAAAAGGAACTTATTTTATTCAGGAAAAGAAACATGTAGAATTAGAGCAAAGGAAGCAAAGGCAACGAAAAGGGAAGGGACATATCTACTTCTCACTCTAGGTCATTCAATGGACAATACTAATGAAGCGTCTTCAAATTTCTAGAAGGGATAAATTGACATAGTAAGTACCTGATGCATGCCATAGATAAGAAGAGGTTCACAGGAACAATTTGAGAAGGAAAGATGAAAAAGGACTGCAACTACATCCTATGGGTTATTCAGCTATCTACAGGTTCAATAAATGATTGAACACCTTTCCCCCCTTCACTCATTAAATTGGGTCATGGGGCGCAGATTATTTTTCTTTTCTTTTGATTCCCTTTTGAGTTTGTTCCTTTAAAATAAATTTAGACAAGACTCCTACTGAGAAAGGACGAATATTAGGGGTTTTTAAAAATAAATACAAAACCTTTGGAGTATGTAATTTACGTAATTCTATGTGATTTTTTTTTTTTGAGGAAGAGAGAAAGGGAGTCCCACCCGTATTATAGTACCTAGGTCTATATTCTTGGAGATGATGCACCATACAAGACTTGAATCCACAACCTCCGGTTGCTAGGTAGAGGCATATGACCACTAAGGCAAACCCCAATTCATAAAATAGAAGTTTACTCCGATCTTCATCTTTCACGTAATTTGTTCTTGAAGACTGAGTCATGGAGTTGGCCCTTAGTTCACGGAGATGGAAATCTTCCGAACCTGTAATTTTCAGATTCCTGTTCTACCAACCAGAAACTTGAGAAAATTAGATTTCCTATGGATTGCAGTTACAAATCCTATTTGGAAGGACTTTATGAAGTGCAAAAAAGTCATGAAGGTATGGAAGATGACTTAGAAATAAATATACAAAAGAAAAAAGTTAGTTTGTTATGACAGAAACCATAGCCAAAGGCAAAAATTATCCAGGCAAACATTTGGAGCAAAGCTCTGTTGCTTACAGGTGTAACCACCAAAGTAGCTCCTATGTAAAGGTGACAGGAATAAAAGAACTGGGAATGTATACATTTTTCAGGGTTTCCTTAAGAATTATGTTGACCTGTGTTAATAATATACGGCATGAATTTATCACAAAAAGGAACTAAATAAAATAATCTTATATCTGATATCTAGCAGGAACTTAATTTAGAGTCACAGCCTTCAAGTTTCTCCTAGCACCACTTTCAGGCAATCATAAGTGAAATACGAACTCCATCATGCATCAAAAATGAGTTGGACTGCTTCACAAAATATCAATATATCATGTCAAATGCTTGCTAGGCCTCTTACCATATCTTACATAAGACTGAATTATAGCCAAAATAAATATAAAGAACTCATTATTATTGAACATAAGATCACAAAAGGTTTTTGGACAGTACAGCGGATCATAACTTCAGAGTTCAGATTCATTTGTGAAAACCAACTATTTTGCCAATTTATGCAGATAAATGCATAAACATAACAAGAAAACATAGAGACTGTAAAGTAATAACATAACAATAAAAATGATATAGAAGTGGTGATGCAAATATATGAATATAGACACATAAAAAATAAAACAGAACTAAAAATGACAGAAAAATTAAAAATAATTAACCTGGTACCACTGATCGCAGAAATAGATGCATAAAAAGTTCCCAAACTCACCTGGATGACACAAAAGCATAATATGCACACCACCTATTGGCTGAAGTAGCTTTTCAACCTCCACAGCATGTTCAAGACAAAAAACATGCATTCTAGAAGAATCTTTGTCGCATGCTTGCATGACCGGTAAGGCTGAATCCGTCATTTTAGTATTATCAGCATTCCTTGATAGAGTTGTTACAGCAGTACCTTTTGTTGGTTCAGATGAGTCACAGCAGACATCAGGTTGAATGGAGAGATTTTCAGAACCAGAATCTGGGTTCCCCATCTTCATGCTGCTCGGATGGTTGTCAGCAGTTCCAATGGCATGGCAACCACCTTCTGCTTCCCTGTCACTAAAATCTGCTGTTTCCTCCATGAATTTTATTGAACTATTAGAAGTTGTGATTTCCCTATTATCATCTAAACTATCTGCTCCAGCAGATTTTGCATTTTCTGGCTGATTACTGCCATGGAACTCCAATTTCAGCTGGCATTTCTCTCCAGCACCAACATTTGTTAGTCTACTTGAATCATCTGAACCAACAGTACAATGAGAATTTTGAGCAGTCCCATTTTGGCAATCTGCTCCAACTAAGGACAAATCTATCTCCTTATTCAGATCCTTTCTTGAACCGAAGTTTGGATGTTCATCTGGTTTGCATGATGATGGGGAGTCCTTGATATCATTTTCATCAGTACAAGCAGACTTCTCATGCAGAATTTCTTCCTCCTCAGCGTCTGATGTATCCCCATATGCAGAAGCTAGAAGATCAAGTGCAGAGATGCCTCTCTGACCTGTATCACCAGATAGGACTTCGACACTCTGTTCTGAAACTTGTACCGAATATCTGCTACAATGAACCCAGTAATCATCCACCGTATCTTCAACATGCCTCTCAATTTGTCCTGCACGGAATTAAGTAATTAGCAAAGAAGGGAAAAATGATATGAAACCAAAGAAGCATTAGGCAACTTTTTGTCTAAGAAACATATGAAACCACTGAAAAACACAAGGACACAAATATATAGTAGTTCGAAACACATGCTTGATTCACTACTAAGAAAATACTGTATGACCATTTCTCAGATTCACAAGTAAAAACAGTCTGAAAGCTCAAAAATTTAAACTTAGCAAACTCCTCCCTTCACTGAAAGAACTATCAAGTTTCTCATCAAGATTTCTTCCAGGAGTTTTCATATAAAGCAACAAAGTGTAATCATAACTTCATAAAGTACTAAATTTATATTCAACAAATCAAATTTGCAAGTTGTCTCCCAGATCAAACAAGGAGATGATTATAGGAACAGAATAAAAGGTAATTCCTATAGCATGAGATGGCTACGTCATAGAGAGATTGTATATTCAATAGAAACAGTACAGTGAGAAGGTACTGACAGCTGATAGGACTTTATATATAACAATTTCCCATGCATCCTCATATACCAATTAGCAAACCACTAATATATGTAATTAATCTTGAATGACCCAGAATTTCATAATTATGCTATCACAAGAGTATGGTGTATGGCATGACCTGCTATATTTTCTTTATCAATTACCTGCTTCTACCATTTCATGACTACCATAATATCCTACAGGATGTTCCTGTTAGTAGATGAGAAGAAAATTAAGTACATCATTGAAAAAAAATCTAATGGCTCCCTAGAAGCATAACTGCATTTTGAAAATTGGTAATGTGATTCTCGTTCCCATGTGTCAGAATGGTTCCAGAGAGTGACTAATTAGAATACGTTCTTTAAACCATGGCTGAGTCTCCAAGTATAGCAAAACTCACATCCCACTAATATATATACCACATCTTAGTAATAGATGTAAGAGGCATCTTTCAGGTGTCTTGCTTTTTATTTTTTTGCTCTGATCTATGGTCATCTCTCCATCTTGGGGTGTGCCTGATTGCAAATAAATGACTGCCTGCAATTTGGTGCAATTCCAGTGCTTGTTTTGTTCTAGGCGCAAATTCGCATAGAACTCCAGTTTAAAGCTCAAGTTGTGCAGCTTGGTCTACAGACTTGAACAATCCTAGATTTAGTCATAGCAGTTCATAGATGAAGGCATTTATTGACACTCAAGAGTTACCGTTGCTGCTCTAGCACCAGCTTATGCAACTCCAGTAATTTAGCATCTTCAAGATCCTCAGTTGTCTTCATGGTATGTCGTACCGCCCCCAATGGCCTAGTTCTAAGCATACCGAGTTCTATTGCCCCTAAACCAGGGTGGTTTGGCGTTTTGGCACAGAACAGGGACCAAATCGGGCAATTTCGACCCAAACTAGATGGTTGAAAGCGAGTCAGGCCCCACTCCCTCTCAAATGATTGAGAGGCAGGCAAAGGTCTCCCATGCCTTGTCTCTCTCTCTCTCTCTCTCTATTTTTTCTCCACTCAAAAATTGTGAAAAGAGGAGATTTTAATGATTAAAGAGCCCTCTCCCCTTCCCTCTTGTCCCCATTTTTTTTTTCTTTCTTCATGCCATAAATCAGCCAAAAATGGGGAAATCCAAGGGAGATTGTGCCAAAATTTTGAATTTTAGCATGATTTTATAACAAGCTGCAGATCTACAAATGGTCTACGCAAGCCAAAATCACAATTTTTTGTTAAATATATGAACTTTTAGATTGAAAAATATTTTTGGGTTAAAAATAAGAATAAATAAAATAATGACCAAAAATTTTCTAAAAATTAGTATCATGCTTGGTGGTATGCATAATACTTGCTATCTCAATTGATAGCAATTTATTTAAATTTGGGCATAATCATATAAGTATCAACCTAAACCGAAATAAATTTTAAAAATAAGTAGTGATTAGCAAATATCCATTTTCAGACATCGACTATAACTAAGTTTTATGATAAGTTGTGCCTGATATGCAATTTGCTTGATTGAATTTATAACTGGATGGTAGTTTCATTTTAGGCAATCATCGAAATCCTAAGGAGGTTGGCGATCCAAATTCTCTCGCAGACGGTCTCCTCCAGTGGCTACAAGTGCAACTGGTCTACCTTTGCCATGATCCATAGCAGACAGAGAAATTGCCTCACACATAAGCGTTTCAACTTTGAATGACTTGGTATATGTTCATTACAATCTGAGGCTTGGATTGAAGTGTAGCGAAAAGGAAATAGAGTTGAAGTACAATGATCCACTCCACAATGATTTCATATACAATGAGGATCCGATAATTGGTTGGCTTGAGAACCAATAGCAACCAAAACTTGATGAGCCTGGATCGCCTCCTTGGACTGACCAATTTCATAGCAAGGAAGATTGGGTTGGATGCAAAACAATAGACAACTACACATGCCACACTCACATCTAGTCGAACAGCCACGGAGACTGGAAAGAAAGCCGATCATCATTGCAAAACTCCATGTCTGGGACATCCTTCTAGAATTTTGACCGACTTGTTGAGAAAAGACTACCACAATACCTGCTCTAATCGAGCAAATAGGGCTAGTCTGGGTGGTAGGTGGAGTCAAACCACCCAACAGAGCTAGGCAAACAGAGGCATCCAGGAAAAGAAAATTCCTCAAGTCAGCAAGAAAGAACAAGGAAAAGAAACTGCAGTTCCATTGCAGAGAGTGGATAACTCGTCTATTCACTCTGATTTAGAGACCAGTGAGTCCTCGAGTGGCCGGTTGTCCAGATCGCCTCATGATACCAGCGATGAGGATAATGATAGTTCGAGCAATGATGCATTTCATGGCTAGGGATGTAGTGGTGGACATGGTACAATTGCATGACTCGGCCTCAAGATCTTTGATTTATTAGTGAATTCTAGTTCAGTCATGCCACAGGATAGGGACCACAATGTATAACCTAGTAAAGCCCGCCTCTCGAGATCGTTCAGAACACGATGCTGCTATTGCAGATAACCTCGCACATGAAGTAGAATCCCTAGACGTCTCTGGATCCAACTTGGACATTAGATTCTATTCTACATAGCCAGGCTATGAGTTGCATGGATATCCTTCATTTGAGGCGTCATATTCAAGTGGCCACTGTCTTAGGCAGCTTACTGGTCAAATTTTGTTGCTTCTAGATCCGAATCAAACACCAGATCCTATTTCACATAGCCAGGCTGTGACTCACAAGAATATCCTTTGTTTGAGATGTCATATTCAAGCGGTTATTACCCTCCATCGTCTCATGCAGCTTACGAGTCAAATTTTGTTGTTGCGATCTTCGGATGGCCAGTCCGGTATCAGACAAAGGATCAACATCAAGGTGGCTGTCTAGCATGCGTAGGTAACGGGATGCAGGGATATCAAGCAGATTATGTAGAAAGGTGGAGTAACATCCAAGGCTTAAACTACGAGTGTGATCCTAACATCTACAAAGGAAATAAACACTCCATAAATTTTTAGATGTCAGTACACACTTTATGCTCGACGTCCATTGATATATTATATGTACATTTAAATGTATGTATTCATTCATTCAGTTATATGACAATTGCATTAATTATACTTCAAATCCATTTGATGACAAAAAAGACAATATCAAAATCACAAATTAAACAATCACAATGATTAAAGTAGTAACTAAAAACAAAAAAAAAAAAAAAATAAGAAAAAGAATATAGTGTACCAATCAGATGATTGATATGCTATACCATATCATGTGTCAGTATAGTACTGAACTGGTACTGTACCATATTGGTCACCGATTAGCACAGCACCCAGTACCAGTTTAGCAGACCTAAACTCTCTTGCCCTCTTATTTTAAGTTTCTTTTGATTAAAATCTTTAATATCATCTTTGTTAAGGCTAATGTAGTTTTTGTCGCAAATGGACTTAAACATTTTAATCATACATTTTTGTGCATGAACCATCCACTTTAGTAATCTCAAGTCCATCCGATTTTATGAGGTTTCCATGGAACACCATTCTTGATGTGCTCACAAGCATGCCATCACAACATCAAAGGACACATCTTTGCTACTGTGGAGTGATTGATTAAAACCCTATTTGATTTTGATGAGATCAAAGCAATTGAGTATATTTCTTGTTTACTAATGAATTCAATTAAGTGTTTCAGTGAAAATCTTGTCTAAGTGTCTCAAGACTTGGTTCATAATTTTTTGATAAGTTAAGAAGTCAGCTTGAACCAAAGTCTGAGACTCGAGTCGACTCCAGAGTATCACGAGTCGACTCCAAGCGTATCAAGTTCACTGGCACGGGCTCGAGTCGACTCCAGATCTGTACGAGTCGACTCCGACTGAGAACAGACAGAAGAACAGAAAGCTTCAACTCAGAACCTGTCAACGAGTCGACTCCCAAAGTGCGCGAGTCGACTCCGATGTTCACCGAGTCGACTCCAGGATAGTAAGAGTCGACTCCAAGAGGAACACAAAGAAAAAGTCAGAGAGCAGTTTTCGGGTCTGAGATTCGAGTCGACTCCAGTAAAACGCGAGTCGACTCCGATGGATGGCAAGTCGACTCCAAAGAAGGTGAGAGTCGACTCTCAGAGGAACACAAGAAAAAGTCAGAGAGCAATTTTCGGACTCTGAGATTCGAGTCGACTCCCGCATTATGCGAGTCGACTCCAAGACTCCGCGACCATCAACAGACAGAAGACCAAGTTACTGCCTCTGAGATTCGAGTCGACTCCCAGACAGCTCGAGTCGACTCCAAGACAGCTTCACATCAAAAAGGCAGAAGACCAAGTTTCGGAAACTGAGAGCCGAGTCGACTCCGAGGAAGTTCGAGTCGACTCCAAGACTGGACGAGCCAAAAGACAGAGAATCGGAAGTTCGGGCTCTGAGATTCGAGTCGACTCCCAGGATAGTCGAGTCGACTCGAGTGGATCAAATTCAAAATTGGATCCACGGACTTCAGTGGATGAGCTGACTCCGAAATTGCCAAGTCAGCTCCAGAAGTTGGCGAGTCGACTCCAGGTCAAGACGAGTCGACTCCCAGTCGTGAAGGCAACTTTAATTCAAATTTGGAACAGTTGCCGAGTCGACTCCGGAAAAGCTTGAGTCGACTCCCGCTACAGCCGAGTCGACTCCTGATCGCGCGAGTCGACTCTAACCCACCAACGGACACATTGTCAGGCTGCGCAGAGTGTACAGAACGGGCAGAAAAAGCTCTCTAACGGCTAGTTTCCGTGGGGGTTGGTTTAAATAGCCACAGAAGACTGTAGCAAGGCAGAGAAGAACCATTCCACTCCAACTAATCAAGCATTCAAGCTCTGCAACGTGTTCTTCAACGAAAAAGAGGAAGATCTGCATTTACTGCATCCACCTACATCTTCCCAGCAATTAAAAGCCTTCTCCTCCTGCATTCAAGTCGACTACTCACTCAAGAGGAGACCAGAAGTTTAAGAAGCCCTTCCTCTTCTCCAACTTAAAAGCGTTTGAGGGCTCTTAACTTCGTTATTGTTCATATTGCCATTTATCTGCTTTTGAGAAGCTGTATTTTTCTGTTTGTCTCTTTTATCTACACCTTTGTCTTTGCTTGGTTCAATCGGGGCATTGAATCAAGAGTATTGAGGTTGGTTGGTGAGCCGAGTGTAAAACCAACGTGTAAGGGTTCGATTGTGATCCCGGAAAAACAATCGGGGTTGGTTCTAGTCGGTGAGCCTGGGAAAACCGACCGAGTTCGTTGTGAGCTCGTAAAAAAACAAGTTTGGTTGTGAGCTTGGAAAACAACCGGCTGTAATCCAAGGGGTTATAGTGAATTCCCAAGAGAGACTTGGGGAGTGGACGTAGGAGCAAGGGTTAGCTCCGAACCACTATAAAAGCTGTGTTTGTGATTGCTTGTCTCTTACCATTACTCTCATTTCATACACATCACAGCAACTAATTAATCATCTTGTAAAAAGCATTAATTAGTCACCCACAAACGCTTTAATAGTTAAAATTATTTTAAAACCCAATTCACCCCCCCTCTTGGGTTGTCTATCTGGGCAACAAGTGGTATCAGAGCCTAAACTCTTCCACCCAAGAGTTAAAAGATCAAAATGACAACCCCATTTGGATCTTTCCACATTGAGGGTCAGTCCACCCAAAGACCCCCTTTCTTTAATGGATCCGACTACTCATACTGGAAGGCTAGGATGAGAATATTCATCCAAGCCCAAGACTATGAGATGTGGACCATTGTAGTAAATGGCCCATACATCCCATCCACATATGTAGAGGGTATCACGGTACCCAAATTAGAAAATGATTGGGATGAACATGACATGAGAAAGGCACAACTAAATTCTAAAGCTATGAATGTGTTTTACTGTGCCTTAGACAGAAATGAATTCAATAGGGTCTCTACTTGCAACTCTGCAAAAGAGATCTGGGATAGACTTGAGGTGACCCATGAGGGCACAAATCAAGTTAAAGAATCCAAAATTAATATATTGGTTCATAAGTATGAACTATTTAAAATGGATTCTAATGAGACAATCACTAGCATGTTCACTAGGTTTACTGACATTGTCAATGGCCTAAAAAGCCTTGGCAAGAACTATACTAACAGTGAGCTTGTCAGGAAAATCCTTCGGTGTCTACCAAGGTCGTGGGAAGCTAAAGTGACGGCAATCCAAGAAGCCAAGGACTTGAACAAATTACCACTCGAGGAGCTTCTTGGATCCTTAATGACGCACGAGCTAACCATGAAGCAACACAACGAGGAAGAGTCCTCCCACAAGAAAAAGGTAATAGCTCTGAAATCTACTTCATCTAACAAGGAATTATCTTGCAGTAGCAGCAGTGAAGGAGAAGAATATGAGGAAGATGATGGTGAGGCACTTCTTGTGCGCAAGTTCAAAAAATTCATCAACCACAAGAAGGCTTATCATCAAAGGAGAGGCCCCTCAAATTCCTACCGCAAGGACAAAGGTAAGGAAAGGGAAAATGAGGGGATTGGGTGCTATGAGTGCAAAAAGCCGGGACACATCAGAGCTGAGTGTCCCTTACTAAAGAAGGGCAGCAAGTACAAGAAGAAGAAAGCCCTTGTCACCACCCTATCAGACTCCGACACATCATCTTCATCATCGGATGAAGAACAAGAAGAGAAGGCCAATTTCTGCTTCATGGCCAATGAAAATGAGGTAACTTCCGAAACACAGCTTGATTTTACATTTGATGAACTTTATGATGCTTTTAATGAATTAATGATAGAATATAAGGCAATAAATCTTAAGAATAAAGAACTAAAAATAACTAATCAATCATACCTACATAAATACGATAAATTAGTTAAGGATAAGGATTTAATCACCAAAGAAAATATAGACCTTAAGACAAGCAACCAACTTTTAACTCAAAAGACTAATACCTTAACTAAGGATAATGAAAAACTAACTAAGGAACTCTCAGAACTTAAAAACCATAAAAAAATCTTAAACAAGGATCTCACAAAAGAACTAAATGATCTAAAGGCAGAAAATCAAACACTAACCAAAGAACTTAACAAATACAAACCCTTAGTTGAAAAATTTACATATAGCTCAGAAAAATTGAATATGATACTAAATAGTCAACGAGCAGTATTTAATAAAGCGGGTTTAGGATATCAACCAAGAAATAAACAAAAACTTCTTAGTAACTTCTTTGTTAAAGCTGGGAAAAGTAAAACTATGAAAATAACCTGCTTTTGTTGTGGAACTATAGGTCATAAAGCAAATGTGTGTAATTTTAGGAAAGGTAAAACAAAAAGAAAAATTAAAAGGGTATGGGTTCCAAAAGGAACCAACTTGACTAACCATGAAGGACCCAAGAAAACTTGGGTACCTAAGATGACATGATTTGCTTGTGTAGGAGTGTCTTGCAGCCAAGGTCAACAAAAACTGCTGGTATTTGGATAGTGGCTGCTCAAGACACATGACGGGTGATAAGGATCAATTTTTCACCCTTGAAGCTAAGAAGGGAGGTGCTGTGACTTTTGGAGACAACAACCAAGGTCACATCATTGGTATTGGTAAAGTTCAAATCACCCCTTCTACTTTTATTGATAATGTTAGATATGTTGATGGTCTTAAGCATAACTTGTTAAGCATTAGTCAATTATGTGATAAAGGGTATGATGTTATGTTTAAACCATCACTATGCATTATAACAAACCCTAATGACAATAGTTTAGTCTTTAAAGGAATTAGACGTGGAAATGTGTATGTTGTAGACCTTGAAGATCTTGCAAAACATAACCAATGTTTAGTTGTTAATGAAACTAAAGATAATGATGCTAGTTGGTTATGGCACCGTAAGTTAGGTCATGCAAGCATGGACACAATAACTAAACTAGTTAAAAGAGATTCCGTGATAGGTTTGCCAAAATTAAAATTTGAAAAGAACAAAATATGTGAAGCATGTCAATTTGGCAAACAATCTAGGAACTCATTTAAATCCATAAAATGTGTCTCTACCTCTAGACCTCTAGAATTATTACACATGGACCTATTCGGACCAACTAGAACAACAAGCCTAGGTGGAAATAAATATGGTCTAGTTATTGTAGATGATTATTCTAGGTACACTTGGGTTATGTTCTTAGCACATAAAGATCAAGCTTTTTCAGTATTTAAAAAGTTTCATAAGGAAGTAACCAATGCTAGAGATACTTCAGTAATAGCCATTAGAAGTGACCATGGTACCGAATTTGAAAATCAGTTATTCAATGAGTTTTGTAGTAAAAAGGGAATAACTCATAATTTTTCTGCACCTAGGACACCACAACAAAATGGAGTTGTGGAGAGAAAAAATAGAACTCTAGAGGAAATGGCTAGAACTATGTTATGTGAAAGTAACCTCCCTAAGTACTTTTGGGGAGAAGCCATTAATACTTCTTGTCATATATTAAATAGAGTTTTATTAAGACCCATTATAAAGAAAACACCTTATGAACTTTGGAAAAACAGAAAACCAAAGGTAAACTACTTTCATGTTTTTGGATGTAGGTGTTTTGTTCATAATAATGGAAAAGATAATCTAGGTAAATTTGACTCTAAATCTGATGAGGGCATATTCTTAGGTTACTCTACGACTAGTAAAGCCTATAGAGTCTTTAATAAAAGAACCCTAGTTATAGAAGAATCTATACATGTGGTATTTGATGATTCTAGTGACATCTCCTCTAGTAAGAAAGTTAACCTTGATGATGATGCTGAAATTCTTGAAGAAAAGATAGATGAAATGACATTACAAGATGATAATCAAAAATTGATTGAAGGAGCATCATCAAGCCAAGAGGCTATTGTGGATCATGGGCTAACTAAAGCTTGGAGGTATGCTCACGGGCATCCTAAGGAACTAATTCTAGATGACCCATCTCAACCGGTTAGGACTAGAGCATCCCTTAGGAATTTAAATAACCATCTAGCGTTTGTCTCACACTTTGAGCCCAAACATATAGAAGAAGCCGAAAATGATGTAAATTGGATAAATGCAATGCAAGAAGAATTAAACCAATTTACTAGAAACAAAGTGTGGAATCTAGTTGAGAGACCTTCTGAATATCCAATTATAGGTACAAAATGGATTTATAAAAATAAACTAGATGAAAATGGAATCGTAATAAGGAATAAGGCTAGACTAGTAGCAAAGGGGTATAATCAAGAAGAAGGTATAGATTTTGATGAAACCTTTGCTCCTGTAGCTAGACTTGAGGCTATTAGATTATTATTAGCATATGCATGCTCTAAGAACTTCAAACTATTTCAAATGGATGTAAAAAGTGCATTTTTAAATGGGTATATTAATGAGGAGGTATATGTAGAACAACCTCCTGGTTTTGAAAATCATCAATACCCTAATCATGTTTATAAATTGAACAAAGCACTTTATGGTTTGAAACAAGCACCTAGAGCATGGTATGAGAGACTTAGCAAATTCCTATTAGAACATGAGTTCTCTAGGGGTAATGTAGATACAACTCTTTTTCTGAAAAAGAAAAACCAAGATATGCTGTTAGTACAGATTTATGTTGATGATATTATTTTCGGTGCTACTAACAATCGTCTCTGCGAAGAATTTGCTAACTTGATGCAGAGTGAATTTGAGATGAGCATGATGGGAAAGCTGACTTACTTCCTTGGACTCCAAATCAAACAATCTGAAGGAGGCATCTTCATCAATCAAGCCAAATATATCAAGGAGATGCTCAAGAAGTTTGATATGGAGGGAAACAAATCAATCAGCACCCCCATGAGTTCATCATGCAAATTAGACCAAGATGAATCAGGTAAATCTGTAGATCAGAAACTGTATCGAGGTATGATAGGATCCTTATTGTATCTTACTGCAAGTAGACCTGATATTATGTTTAGTGTTTGCATGTGTGCTAGATATCAGGCTAATCCTAAAGAATCACATCTAGTTGCAGTTAAGAGAATTTTTAAATATTTAATAGGAACTAAGAATATAGGGCTATGGTACTCTAAAGAATCTAGCCTAAACTTAATAGGATACACAGATTCAGACTTCGCTGGATGTAAGCTTGATAGAAAAAGTACCAGCGGGTCGTGTCAATTTCTAGGAGAAAACCTTATCTCATGGTTTAGCAAGAAACAAAACTCGGTTGCATTATCTACTGCTGAAGCTGAATATGTTGCAGCCGGGAGTTGTTGTGCTCAAATCTTGTGGATTAAACAACAACTAGAAGATTATGGCATTAAACAAGATAAAATTTCCATTAATTGTGATAATACAAGTGCCATTAATCTAACTAAAAATCCAATTCAGCATTCAAGAACTAAACATATTGAGATAAGACATCACTTCATAAGAGATCATGTATTGAATGGTGATGTGACACTCCAATTTGTTTGTACTGATGATCAATTAGCAGACATTTTTACAAAACTCCTAAGTGAAGAGAGGTTTAGTGTGCTTAGGAGGGGATTAGGAGTGATTGATCCATCCTAGTGGTAGTTTCCACTAGATTCATTGATTTTGATGATTAGTTTGTGGTTAAAATAGAGTTTCTCTTCAATGATCATCAAATCAGATCCTAATTTAGTGATTTTCCCTCGTTTGGCACAAACGAAGCATGATTTTTAGGTGCGTGCCAAAGTTAGAGACGACTTGAGTAAGTTTCAGAGTCGGCTCCTAAGGGGGAGTCGACTCGCGCATTTGCGGGAGTCGACTCGCAAAGATGGCAGCAGAGGGGGAGACGACTCGCATATAGTCGGGAGTCGACTCGAAGTCTACAGGCGCATAAGGAGAGTCGACTCGCGCATATTCTGGAGTCGACTCGAGGTCGAGTCGACTCGCGACTCAGTGGAGTCGACTCGCGACTCAGTGGAGTCGACTCGCAGTCGGGATCCGACTTTTTAACCCTAGATTTGTCGTTTCGAAAACACTTTTCTCTCAAGCCGCCACTGTTCAAAAGCCCTAGAGCCGACTCCTAGGTCGTCCCCGATCGTCTCCAACCCCTTTTCCGTCGATCTTTCACCGGTTCTTCGGTTTTTTTTTTTTTTCATCCCTTCCTAGGTCGCCCCCGGTCGGTCCTAAGCCTCCTCCGTCGACCTTTCTCCGTCCTTTAGGTTTTTCATTCCGTCTAGGTCATAATGCCGCGTAAGACCGTTGTCCGGAAGAGGTCCCGACCCGAGGCCGGTCCCGAGCGGCGCTCCAAGGCGCGGCACGATCCCGCGAGGCAACCACCTCCGGCTCGTTCCCCGCCTAGGGCGGTTCCCGCGAGGCCATTGGCCGGGAAGGCCGTCACCACCGGGAGATATGTCGATTTCGACTATCTCTCCCGGAAAGGGTTCACCATAGGTGATAGGCTTAGGGCACAGGGATTAGAGTACTTCCTCACTTTAGATCTCCCCACTTACCCTGGCCTTGTTAGAGAGTTCTATGGTACCGTCCATCGGGGAGATGGGGGTATCGAGGGCACAGTAGCCGGTGTCCCTCTGTTTGTTACGGAGGATCTTATTGCCCACATCCTCCACCTTCCATTAGTAGGGGTGGCTCCCACACACCCTGAGGACAGGGTTGAGGCCCTTACGGCCGTTCTAGGGCATCCACCCCAGTCACCTCTAGACGAGGTTTCTGCTAGCTCACTTCCGATTGAGGTGAGAATCCTTTTGAGTATACTGTCTAGGTCCATCTTCCCTAAGACAGGGAGATTTGATTTTGTAAATGAGAGAGACCTAGCTCTTATGTTTTATATTCTTCAGGACACCCCGATCAACTTCCCCAAACTCATCTATAGGTATATGCGTGAGCCCCTAGATAGACCTAGGCTCACCCTCCCATACGGCATGATATTCACCCTTCTGTTTAGGGAGTACGAGATTCCCATTCCTGAGGGGGAGCCCTTTCGCGCATTGCGATGGACTGATCGCACGCGTGCAGGGACCCTACACAGGATGGGGTTTCGAAAGAGAGAGGGGATCTGGGTTAGGAAGTCGTCCCTCACCTCACAGACCACCAGACCTTCCCCCAGTCCTGAGCCCGATTCAGACTACCCAGACCTTCCAGACCATCCAGATCTTCCATCCACTCCTGCTCCTACCACCTCAGCCGGACCCTCCTCCTCAGCCACTCAGCCTATGGAGGTCCGGATCTCGTCTGAGCAGCTCCGGGAGCTGCGGCAGGAGATAGTCCGAGATCTGCTCCAGGAGCTCCGGGGTGCGGTGCCTACTCCCTCTCCTGCGCCCACATCTTCCGCATTGGTCCCTTCCCTGACAGCCGTGACAGACATGACGGCTGAGGTGCGGCAAGAGATATACAACATGAGGACCTTGATACAGGCCCAGTTCCACAGCATGAGTGAGGTCACGAGCACCACTCGACAGATGCGGGATGACATCGGCCGTGACATGTCCACCACCACCGCAGGGGCCGAGCGCTTGTCGAATGTGCTCATCGACAAGCTGGACGGACTGCAGAAGTCAGTACTCGAGCTGGATACAACACAGAGCAGGGCCATCTAGGCCATCATTCGCCAGCTAGAGAACGTGACCAATGCGGTCCAATCACTCGTGGAGCGCATGCCTCGAGGAGATACATCCTCGAGAGGAGGAGTCACATCCTCGAGAGGAGGAGATACATCCTCGAGAGGAGGACCTACATCCTCGAGGAGACCGTAGCTACTTTTTGTATTTTGCTTTGACATGTATTGCTTTACGTTACTTATTGTATTCTGAAATGTACTTACATAGAAATTAATACAATGAGTAGCCGCATTTTTCTTCAATAATGTGCCTTTTGATCTATGTTTGATTGTGTGTTCTGTTTACCTCCTTTTTGATATGATGACAAAAAGGGGGAGAAATATGTAAAAGGAAGAAAAATATGTATAAAATATGTAAAAGGAATCAATGGAAATCAATAAAAAGATAAACTCTTAAAACACACAAATTTGTTCTAAGTGGATTCGGTACCCCGAGGCTCATTATCTCTCTTTTGGGGCTCCTAATGGAGTAATCTCCAGAATCTATTCAAGGGATATTCGGAGATTAGCTGAATCATACTCAAGAACAAATTGACAGATTTTCCCTCTAAAAACCAAAAAAAATTCAGTTCAAAAACTTCAAAGCATTAAAAGGAAATTCAAAGAATCAAAACATAGTAGAATACATATGTTGAGGGGGAGAATCTGAATTTTAATCAAGCAAAATCATTAATGACATATAAGCCAAATAATTGATTGTATAATATGAAGGCTTATATAATTCCAAATGAAAGGGGGAGCTTTAACTCCGAAATTTATTGTTTCACTCCTTTCAAGCTTGGATAAATTGAATTACCAGACATTTGAATTCATTTATGGATTTTATTTCATTGTTTATTGTGCAATTCACTTTACATATACTCAGTGTTTTGTCATCATCAAAAAGGGGGAGATTGTGGAGTGATTGATTAAAACCCTATTTGATTTTGATGAAATCAAAGCAATTGAGTATATTTCTTGTTTACTAATGAATTCAATTAAGTGTTTCAGTGAAAATCTTGTCTAAGTGTCTCAAGACTTGGTTCATAATTTTTGGATAAGTTAAGAAGTCAGCTTGAACCAAAGTCTGAGACTCGAGTCGACTCCAGAGTATCACGAGTCGACTCCAAGCGTATCAAGTTCACTGGCACGGGCTCGAGTCGACTCCAGATCTGTACGAGTCGACTCCGACTGAGAACAGACAGAAGAACAGAAAGCTTCAACTCAGAACCTGTCAACGAGTCGACTCCCAAAGTGCGCGAGTCGACTCCGATGTTCACCGAGTCGACTCCAGGATAGTAAGAGTCGACTCCAAGAGGAACACAAAGAAAAAGTCAGAGCAGTTTTCGGGTCTGAGATTCGAGTCGACTCCAGTGAAACGCGAGTCAACTCCGATGGATGGCAAGTCGACTCCAAAGAAGGTGAGAGTCGACTCTCAGAGGAACACAAGAAAAAGTCAGAGAGCAATTTTCGGACTCTGAGATTCGAGTCGACTCCCGCAATATGCGAGTCGACTCCAAGACTCCGCGACCATCAACAGACAGAAGACCAAGTTACTGCCTCTGAGATTCGAGTCGACTCCCAGACAGCTCGAGTCGACTCCAAGACAGCTTCACATCAAAAAGGCAGAAGACCAAGTTTCGGAAACTGAGAGCCGAGTCGACTCCGAGGAAGTTCGAGTCGACTCCAAGACTAGACGAGCCAAAAGACAGAGAATCGGAAGTTCGGGCTCTGAGATTCGAGTCGACTCCCAGGATAGTCGAGTCGACTCGAGTGGATCAAATTCAAAATTGGATCCACGGACTTCAGTGGATGAGCTGACTCCGAAATTGCCAAGTCAGCTCCAGAAGTTGGCGAGTCGACTCCAGGTCAAGACGAGTCGACTCCCAGTCGTGAAGGCAACTTTAATTCAAATTTGGAACAGTTGCCGAGTCGACTCCGGAAAAGCTTGAGTCGACTCCCGCTACAGCCGAGTCGACTCCTGATCGCGCGAGTCGACTCTAACCCACCAACGGACACATTGTCAGGCTGCGCAGAGTGTACAGAACGGGCAGAAAAAGCTCTCTAACGGCTAGTTTCCGTGGGGGTTGGTTTAAATAGCCACAGAAGACTGTAGCAAGGCAGAGAAGAACCATTCCACTCCAACTAATCAAGCATTCAAGCTCTGCAACGTGTTCTTCAACGAAAAAGAGGAAGATCTGCATTTACTGCATCCACCTACATCTTCCCAGCAATTAAAAGCCTTCTCCTCCTGCATTCAAGTCGACTACTCACTCAAGAGGAGACCAGAAGTTTAAGAAGCCCTTCCTCTTCTCCAACTTAAAAGCGTTTGAGGGCTCTTAACTTCGTTATTGTTCATATTGCCATTTATCTGCTTTTGAGAAGCTGTATTTTTCTGTTTGTCTCTTTTATCTACACCTTTGTCTTTGCTTGGTTCAATCGGGGCATTGAATCAAGAGTATTGGGTTGGTTGGTGAGCCGAGTGTAAAACCAACGTGTAAGGGTTCGATTGTGATCCCGGGAAAACAATCGGAGTTGGTTCTAGTCGGTGAGCCTGGGAAAACCGACCGAGTTCGTTGTGAGCTCGTAAAACAACAAGTTTGGTTGTGAGCTTGGAAAACAACCGGCTGTAATCCAAGGGGTTATAGTGAATTCCCAAGAGAGACTTGGGGAGTGGACGTAGGAGCAAGGGTTAGCTCCGAACCACTATAAAAGCTTTGTGTTTGTGATTGCTTGTCTCTTACCATTACTCTCATTTCATACACATCACAGCAACTAATTAATCATCTTGTAAAAAGCATTAATTAGTCACCCACAAACGCTTTAATAGTTAAAATTATTTTAAAACCCAATTCACCCCCCCTCTTGGGTTGTCTATCTGGGCAACAGCTACATTAGATAAAAATAACACTTAAGTATCCCATTTACCTCCTGATTCTTCTAACAAGATAGCTAATAAATCATAGTTTTTACATCCATGGATAAGGATAGGTCAAGTGCAAGCTTTATGCTACTTGTATCTCACCCTCTAATATCGAGGGCATGAACAATCTTTGAATTAAGCACTGCACTGTATACTGCAGCAACAATTGTGCTACCCCCATTGCAGCAATGGTACACTGTCTTTAAGTTTTCATTGCAAATATATTTTAGTGGGCTTGTTCTAGACCTAAGGTGCCTGTAGTATAGGCAAATATGGAATTGACGATGTAGGACAAGAAACAAAATTGTTCCATTCAGTCCATTGGATATGAAATACCAACTATGTGCCTTACCTGGAAATATATGAAGCACTGTTAAAGAATATGATGCTAACAGAAAGAAGAAATTTCTTGGATCTGAGATTGTGCAGGAATACCTTTTTAAGTGATAAAATAGAATCAAAGACCAACCTGAGGACTTGAGGATTCTTGTTATACTAGTTTATGGCAGGTCCCCTGATGTTATTTCTTCAGTAAATGTAGACTGATTTGGTTCTACATTTGTTGGTTTTCCATGAAGAAAGAACATCTTTGCATTATGATTTCTTAGACCATAACAATAGCACATCCATGTTCCAAGTTTCAAAAAACATGGCCTTCCCTAACTCTTGTCCACCATGACCAACACGTCTTCTTATGCTATCACTATGACCTCTGCCTCACCCAGCAGAGATGGCAAAAGTAGACTGTCTCCAACATCAAAGATGAGGTGCATGACGAGGCACGTTGATGACGAGCATTTTGAGATACATTGTGAGGAAATTTTCCTTGCAAATTTTCGTAATTGAAGTCTGGTCAGAAAGAAACTTTGCCAATTGGAACTCTTTTTTCACTACTTTTGCTTATTGAGGTAGTTTGTTAGAGGCTTGCAGACAGTCAACTCCCGTGAGCCTCTCAATGTACATCATGGCTTTTAGTAACTTGATGATGCTAAAAAATCCCCTGGCAGACCTTACCGACCCTTGCTATATACTTTTCAATGAGCATGTGACTCCACAAATCTGCTTAGCAATGTCAGCAAACAAGCATTATTACAGATAGACGGCTTCACACTATTCCAGAACCAACTCATCAGACAAGAGCACTCTCAAGTCTAATCCAAGAATTGTTATCGATCTAGGGTTTACTGAAACATGTACTAAGCTATTATATATTGGATTAAAACATTAATTTGTAGTTCTTAGCTGCTAAATCTTATTATAGTGCGAGCCAACTAGAGTACTTCAACTCATACCACATAAGCAAGTCATCCACTTCAGATGTTTTTTAATTTTCAATCTCTAAAGTTGGAAAAGGAGGGGAAGGTCTCACATGATTGCAAATCACGAGAAAGAATTTCAAAATGCTCACAGTAACACCAATGAAATCCATTAGAATTTATTTAACTAAAAAATTATGAACAAAGATTGTTGGCAAATCCCAAATCAGTCAAAAAAAGGTGATGGTAATCTTTATCGTAACACCAAAGAGTGGCTGTTGACTCCCATTAAATTTCCGCATTTGTCCAATGCTAGATCATCTACTTATGGGCTGTTTAAAGTCCTTTGACAAGATACAACATACTCTTGTATAAATTAATGTCTCATCAATCAGGGGAAAACACCATACTGAGGCCCACAGATCCATAAGCCCACAAAAAAGACATCCTAGGGCATAAAACCATTTTATATCACTGGATTTTGTCTAGCTTCATATGCTCTAAGAATCACATTCGATGGATTTTAGAATGGAGGATCAGACTTAGCTCAACAGGGAATTTCTTTGAAGAAGTGTGGTCCACAGAAACATTTGTTGTCTCAGCTAGGGCCAGAAAAATGAGAAATGTTCATTGAACAGAAGAATGGATTTCATAGTGCTCCTAGCAACAATTGTCTATCTTTTTCTCTAAATCTTCTTTTTAATACAAATTACAACAAGAAAACAAGACTTTGGCATTAGGTGGTTCCCTAAGTGACCAGGGGTCTGCACCAACCCCCTTGATCACCTTAAACCATCAGTTGACTACTTGGCCTGTCAATCTTGAGATATTCTTTCTAAATCTTATTCAAGATACAACCTAAGATGTAAAAATAACATATATACCAATTAACTCCACTTCTAAAATGGAATCATTCGTATAGGAGCATACAAATCGTAATGTAATATGTTTATAAACACAAAACCTTTTAAATAACTTGGAGAGGATTATTTCCTGTCAACACACAAAATTCAATGCAGGAATCTATGCTTTTTTAAGTTCTAAGAAACGGAGGATACAAAAAAAAGGAAAAAACTATTCATCTGACAAATAAAGACAACCCAGATGTCCCAAATGCCTGTTTTTTGTTAATATATGCTGGCTGACAAGATAGAAAGAGGCCATTGGTGAAGCACACTAGGATTATAGGAGACATGTATCAGTAAATTTGAACCATTAATCTAATGTGGTTGTATTACATATACTTTATATTCTTTGCATTGTACAAAAGAAATCAAGATTAGGTAAGCACAGAAATAACTTCTTACAAATATTGACAGATATAAATTATTAAATAGAATAACAGATATCATCAATCATGAAAAATGCTATTAAGAGATAGATATCTATTAAACATATCCACAAGTATGAAATATAAAAGAGGGAATGAAATAGAGAGAGAGCATAAGACATTCATATGCTGAGCTTACCCAAATCTGAAACCAAATTATAATTGCCTGTCCTCCTATTTGTGTTTTTGTTGATGTCTCTTACTTCTCCAGAATCATCAATATGATCACCAAGGAAACCACAATCAGTGGACATGAGGCATTTAGCTGCTGCTTCTCTTGGTTGAACAACAGCCACACAAGCAAAACTCAAAATTCCACATGTCACACATGACAATAGTCCTTGATCTAGCAGCCCGTCACCTTGGAACGTACCTTCTTTTTCACCTTCCCCGTTCTGTGAGTCTAAAGAAGAAGTGTAGAAATCAGCAGTACCAAATCTGCAAGTTGCTGACGAAATTATCTTTCCTTGGCAGACAGGTACAGAATTTCCTTTAAGTGAACTGAAACCACTTAAGTCTCTGATCCCTGCATTCCATCCTAGCATATCATTGGAAGGTAAAAGTCTTGATGCTTCCAGTGCTTCCTGGTGACTGCATAAACCAAGTGATAATCTTGGTTTTACCTTTACTTGAGATCTGACAAGTGAATTTGAACACAAAGGACTGTCAGGTCCATTTTGTGGAAGTACTACACAGGAAGATCCTTTATCAAGAAGAACACTAAGTAGGTGATTATTTTGAATCACACTCTGAACAAATATGTTTTTCACCATCTCTTCTCCTTCTCCTTTCATTTTATCCTTCAGTCTGGAACTTCGTGGTTCACTTCTGTTGCCCCTGGGCATCCTAAAAAAACAAGAAAGAAAGAAAGAAAGAAAGAAAAGAAAACCCATCCTTTCACATAAACAATAGAAGATAATTGAAACATCTAGATTACTAATTTAATTTGGAAACTTGACTTTGTGTCGCATAAAGCAAAAAAAAAAACCACAATTTTGTTGATATTCAAATAAGACAGCATTGAAAATTTCAGACCCATAGTTTCAACAGCTTTAACTGAATTGAACTGGCAAACAGACTGACACATTGGGCATTTCATGACTACGGAATGTGTAGCCAAAAAGTAAGCCCTAAGCAAAAGATATAAAGCAAAGAGCCATGCCTTTTGATGAAATTAAGAGCTGCATGTGCTGTAAAAATATAATGTATGATTAACAAACCTAAAAGAGTGGAAGCTATGCAGATAAATGATGCACAAAGAGATGCATTCAGTTCCCAAAAGATGCACTTCTTATATACAAGGATTTAAGTGCCAGCGCTGGTGGGTATGCCACCACACATGCCAGGCTGCCAAATTTGAAAAGACAAAAAAGGATTCAATGCCGTTTCTAATTGAAATATTTAAGATATTTATTGACACAGGACAAAACATACAGCAGCTAATGGTGCATGTTTTCTTATTGATCATCCAAATCAATATTAAAAGCGACTTTTAGTTGGAGAGGGCCAGAGAAAAACAGCCATTGGCTATATGGATGAAAAGGTCAAAGAAAATATGGAGAGGTGAAGACATCAAAAAGATTTTTGATTAATATTTATGATATTATGGAATTGTCAAAGAAAGGTTTATTGCGACAAGGAAAATGCCACAGAAGTTACAGGAGCAAAACTCAGGGTACTTCTTTGAAATTAAATTTGTTCGGTGTGAGGATGGAACCAACAGTACAGCCACATCGTGAAATATAATTATGTAGTATGTTGTATGATCCAATGAAATTGCTTTAAAAAGCAATATAACATGTTTATTTTAAAATATGTATAAAAGTAATGCTCAGCAAGATCAATAGATATATCAGTCGCCATAAACATTCCAGCAGAGCCATAAAGTAGGTTTTCAACCCTGTGTATTTAGATCAAATCTTTGGATTTTGTAAAGCATTTCCCAATATTAAACTTAAATTAATGAGTTAAGAGGCTTCACGAAATTAAGAGGAAAACTAAATTTGTTTAACCATTTCATAATCCGTGGTACAATTTATACAGGGTAAGCAAAACCATTTCATAATCCGTGGTAAATTTGTTTGGATGCTCGAACTCAATATTCAGGGGTATATCGTACATCAGAGAAGAGTCTAAAGTCAAGAATGAAGACAGATAGAAGATATTGGAGTGATTGGGGATCGAGTCAAACCATGAATCCTGATTTTTTAAGATAGTTTAATCGATCTGATAGGTGATATGTCTTATTCCCAAAAATCAGGATTTGCGGAGTTCCTGAATCACTCAACCCAACCTTGCATCTTTTTAAACAGAAACTTCAGTGGCTTGGACAGCTAACAACTAAAAGTCACTAGATAAAGGGAGAAAAGAAAGGGGGCACTAGACAACGGGAGCAAGATAAGTTCAGCAAGTGATGATGGGTGAGTAGGTACAAACTTGCACCTTTATACCAACACATTCTAAGTTAGCTGGATTTAGATTTTGAATCAAAGATGAGGCCTGGAATGTTACTCGTAGCATTTGGTTCGGCAGATCTACTACCAACGTTGGATCCATAACAAACCCCATTCTAACAAGTTTATAACCCCCACATAAGGATCCTGCAAATTGAGTAATAAATAGTACATAGAATACAAGGGACGAATATCAAGAATAATATGGAATGGAGACATGCACCTGTTTGTGATCAGAGCCTTAAACTTCAGTTATCCCTTTGATTATGCATATGTTTAAACTTGCAAATGTGCATGGAATTGGAGGTGTCCTCAAACAATTGCCACGAGTTTGTCATACCCAGTGATTGCTTCCTATAGCTGAAAGGATTTTCCTTCTCTCCATCCCTCTCTCCCCATGATAGTGATTATAATCACCAATTCATAATAAAGAACAATATAAAGAAATAAAGAACCTAGTACGGCCAGTACTATCAAATACTATGTCTGATCAAGATAAGTACTCGGACGCAAATATTCAAACCAAAATAAGAAGGGGACAAACTATACAATCAAAACTGCAATGATAATCAAAATGCAAATGTCTAAAAATCCTGCCAGTAAATTCTACTACTCAAAGCTCACCTTGTACATAAAGATAGTGCAAGTGCATAAAGCAACTGAAAATGGGACACCATGGGAGGATAATTAATTGAAGCCCTTCTAATTGCAGCCTCTTTGGCTACTCTCAACCATCCAGGAGTTGCAATATTTGCTGCCTCCCCACAATTAAATCCTACCAACACGAAGATAGAAGATTTCATTAATATAAACAATGATCTGATTTTAGTTATGAGATTAGAACATCACTACATCAGACTAAGGTCTTATAATTGAAAGAATGTAAATGACTACAGTAAAGTAAGTAGATCAGTGACCAAAACTATGGTTGTAGGATATCAAATATATTCATAAATGTGCACATTCATAAGCACATTAAGACGGAATTAACTAGGGACTAGCAATATGATGAAAAAGTCAAGTAGAAAATATTATTAACTAATGACAAATACAGTTTTAGCTTTTATTGATTTCGAATTGTTCAATTTAACGTCATTAGAGACGGACCAAACATTGAATATAAACATATTGTCTTGTAGCAAACTGATTGTACATTTTCTTTACACTTTTCAGTGAAAGTCCAGGACAGATAAAAAGCTAAATTGTGTAATTTCAGACATCTACCGTGCAGGACATAGTGCATCAATTGGATGAATAAACTAGATTAATGAAGACCAATGATAGAGTTGGTGTTTAATAACTGTAGAACAAAAGAATACCTAGTGAACTCAAGGACAAATACATTGCTCGCCTATTTATAAATTACTATATTACAGCTCCTAACCTTCAATTCTTGCCAAAATGCCAACTTTTCATTCCATTATCAGTCTCTCTCCGGCATACCGACCTTATTCTCATTCAAATACAAATTCCCAGACCTATTGTAGCAGAACGATATGCTCATTCCAAATACTAGAAATAATTTTAACATTACAATGATCATATAGCAACTTCTTTTATATGTAAATTTGTCATTTAGTTGAACTTTTCATCTTTCTCCTTTTCTAATGGTTGGTTATTCCGAAAATTCCAACATTTTAATTATACTAATTCATACTTTTGTTCCCAGTTATAGTCAGGGAATTGACAATCCATATGGTAAATAACAAATAAAGAAATAAAGAACAAAAAAGGGAAATAAAAATATTATGGAAGCATGTAAAACCTTAATGAATATTTACAGCTTCTGAAATTAGCATAGACAAAGCAAAACAATGTGACAAACATAATCTTCATTAATGTACAAGTCATATTTAAATAACCCAAAAAAATAACTATATTGATTTTCAGTCTCAAAATATAGCTAATTTAATCTACATTCCTACATACCAATGTTTTTTTAATTCCAGATGACAATTAATAGAGAAAGAAAGTACACTAGTTCTTTTTTCTTTTTTACAAGGACTAAAGTATCCATCTTTAGGAAGAGAGAAAAGGATGACTTCAAATAATATGAATGGAAGAGAAGCATTTGTAACGCTGACCACGAAAAGTTGGGAGAAAGTCTAAAGGTTACAGATGACATGAGTAATTCAAAAATCAATTTCATTGATGAATAATGTAAATTTGTCTAAACCTACACTATATCATTATTCATGGCCAAGTTTTCTGAATTTCCCTAGGGTTATCATCAAAACTTGCATGCACAAATAATGTCAACAAAGCTAAGTTTCTGCATGTAGAAATTTCTGCTTATTAGGATTGCTTTTTCATGTATACTCCTTGTAATCTTATTATATCCTCACATTATAATCCTCATTATCATATTAGGGTTCTCACCTTCCCTAGTCATGCACACGCTCTAATTTTCTCTAAGACATGATGTATGAGCGTGTGCATGTGTATGTTTCTATTATTTCCTGATACAATATATAAGATCATCCAAGGCTTCAAATACGCTGGAACAAGATGGTACAAATGGTACCATATGGTTGTAGTAGGTTTCCAGAACTGGTATAGAATGAGTCCGTACAGGATGCAATCCTATACCATGTGTCTATAGCCGATACCATAACATTCCAGTTTTAAAAAAAAAGGGTACGAAGTCTGGTTTCGATATTTGAAACCTTGAAATCATCCCTTATTAAACTAACCCAAATATTGGTGCTTGGTCAAATCTAATAATTAGACTCATGTAAAAATGATGCTAAGAACTAAGGTTTTTTGCACCAACCCAAACCACCCTGTATCAGGCATACAGTACCAACTTGATAAGGTATGTAGTATAACAATAGGGCTCGATACGGTCCTATACTAACACATGACAGAGCTGTCGTCTTGTCTGCGGCAATGCACCATGTGTCAGTACTGGGGTGTAACATACTAACCCAATTTGTTCCAATAAGCTATTGGTATAGGGTCTAGTACTAGGACCGCAAACCTTGCTAAAAACTCAATAGACACATCATCATAAATTTGCTTCAAGCTTCACCTTCCTCTAAGGGGGGAAAAACCTTCAACATGAAGCACTTGTATGGAAAAATATAAGATATGTGATATGAGCATATTGTAACATGCCGCAAAAGAAGGGAGGGAATTAGGGTTGGAGTTAATAAGAGGAATGCTAAAAACAATGCATTTCTTTTTTTTGGATATTACTGATAGATTTTTACTCTGCTCTTTGAACAACCTAAAGAGTGTAAATAAAATACATCCTCTTAGGCTATATTATTTGATGCACATCAAGTATGTGCCATAAAAAAACCAACTGTGCTTGGGAATCTATTGTAGATGCTCTAAGAAAAAGAATAAATGTAAGAAAATCCCAAGTTATAGATGCCTACCATGACTGAACCCTGTATGATAAGCTCCAGGGAAAGTGACAACAAAATCTCCAGCATTTTGTACCAATCTGCTATGAAGAAACAAAGACTTATATGCTCATTAGTTATGGATTTTATATTAAAGAAAGGAAAATGCCAAAAGTAGAAGTAATCAAAAAAGGGAAAATATGACAAACATCACCTGCAGCAAGGGATTCCTGCACCAATAAGTACTTCAGGAGTCATGACAGTGGTCTTCTCACCTAGGAGTGCGAAAGTCACTGCCATGAACTCAACCAAATATGCACACGGTTAGATAACATGGTTTCTTGATCAACTACTAGTCTACCAGAAGCATAAATTTGTAAAAGCCAATATTCTTAACCAAGAAAGACCATTCTAAAACATCACCTCAAGCAACAGACAGAAAAAATAATATCGCATCTTAATTGAATAGATGGGTTTCATCATACATTCATCATTATAAACAAATTAAAAGGGATTAGTTTGTTATTTTAGTAGCATTTAGGGGCTAAGGAGAGGGTAATAGGATCCTTATGTATCACCTACTAAAGCAACTGCCCACAAATGAATATAAAACAGCATCCCCTTGAGACAGTATTTCTAGAAGGTTTCATGCAGTTTCAGTTGAGCCAATTAACTAAATTCTTAACTAATAAAAAAACTTGCAAGCTATCTGCACTCTTGTTTTGTATATTTTGGCAATGCAATGTATCATTGGATGTCAATGCATGCAAATACCATGTCATAGTGCAGCAATCCTGACCAACACCCACACAATATTAGTTACCGATGCCATGCATTTGTCCTCCACAACCAAACAAAATAGGTTCCTTCGAACACCATTATCATATAAAATATAACATGGGCACTCAAGCTGTCATCACAATAACATAAAGGAAGATAGATTGACAAACAGAAAGAGAAGATATGGACAAAGGTTGAAAGAATAAAAGTCATTACGTGCTTTCTCAAAATCGTAAATGAAGCCTGAAAGTAAATCCTATTTTTTGGTTTAGGCATTTAGGAAGCCTGTCACAGTGATGGATGGTGTAGACTCCTATTAACTCTGCTTGTACATATGTAAGAAAATTAATTAAATAAGTCAAATTTCAGATTGAAGTTGGACTAGGGCAGGATGGAAAAAATTAGTAATTACAAGCATATATCGATGCAAATTTCAGCAAAACAAACTCTTTATAGAAATGACTATTTAACTTCTCATCTGGATTCCCATTTCTAAGATTCTTTCTGCATTGCAAAGCTTATCTAGCTATTCATAATTGTCAAAATGGTTAAGCGCTTGTTAAATACTCTTCACTATTTAAAACTTCCAGACAGCCTGAAAAACAGCTAGGCAGCCAAAAAAATAAATAAATAAACACTATATATGAACCTGAAAATTAACCACTGAATATAAAACAATCGTTTGGAATAATAATCTATCAAAGACCCTGATTTAACTAATTGGAGTTATATTGAAGTTAATAGGGGTCATAATTAACGATCTTAGAGTGAAAGGATAGAAAATGAAGAACAATAGGTTCAGGATTACCGATGATGATGATGATGACAATGATCAAAAGTAAGAGAAAAATAAAAAGCAGAGACTTAGTTAAAAAAATGATGGTAAAAGAATACATACAAAAGGATTTTAAGGATAAAAGGAGACAAAGTCATTAACACAGGATGTAAGGATAAAGATGACATGACTGATTTGAAACAAAACTAGGCCCTTTCTTCACAGATAAGGCTAATCAAATGTGTTGCTTATTGTGACAGGAAGTTATAATAAGGGCATGTAGGGCAAAAGAAGGCCCCTCCTCGCTCTTCTCAGCGCACTTAGGTGTACTCACTTGTAGCAAAATTCAACATTATAAACAAAATCCTGAACATTATAGCATGCTAACTACTAGATCATGATTTAAATACTAAGTGGTGACTTTTGTCTTCTTTCAATTGCTAAGTTTCATACTAACTATTAGATCGGCAATAGGCTCATCTTTAAGTTCCTCTGGATCTAATTCCGATGAAGCTTTCTTTTAATTCCTACAGTTCTGAATATAGAGAGCATCGTATTTGTTGGCATCAGCTATTACCTTCGGACCAGGACTTGCACCGATTAATATACCTCAGATGCTTCAGTTTTTGTTGACAAGTGGATGAAAACAGTGGGAGAAATAGGTGTAAGACCGAATACAGATAGCACCTTATTCATTGCTACTGTGCTGAATATGGTGAGCACCTTATTTGTTGCTAGCAACTATTATCTTCGGATCAAGACTTGCACTGAACAATATACCTCAGATGCTTCAATTTTTGTCGATAAGTAGATGAATATAGTGGAAGAAATAGGTGTAAGACTTGAACCGTCAATATGACCTCACAACTCATCACTCTCCAGGTGCAGGCACTGAGGACTGGCCCACTCTGCTTGGGCGTCTACAGCAACGAGTTGAATGTCAACACATGGAACGTACTCATGGCTAGGGATGTATCACCATGCCAATAGAAGGAACATAATTTGACGAAAACATCAAAGGGACCATTGATCGAACACCTGAGCAGCTAACTATAGGAGACAAGGAGGCCACTATTGAAGCTTCAGTTCGGTCACATACAATAAGCTTTGTAACATTCAAGTTTGTTATATACCAAGCTTCGGCATCTACATCTAGAAAGGGATGCGTGGAAAAGTGACTAGTGTCGATGGAAGCAGAAGGTTGTAAGGCTAAAACAGAGGAGCGTTGACGAAGAAAAACAAACCCTTGTACTCACCAAGACGATTGACCTCCCCGCCGTAGCCGTGCACTCGAACGACCTCCTCGAAAGCAAGCGCAGCATCCCTGGGCACGCCGTACCAGGTCTTGCTGGCCCCCATATGCAGGTAGTTCAAGCTGTGGAGCTCGTGGTCCTCGACATGCCAGGCGAACCAGCTGAACATCATCGCCACATACGCCATGGGCGATGTGACCCCCGGGATCTCCTCCTTCATGAACCGCAGCAGCGAGCCCTTGGCCCTCGACACCCCCCGCATGTTCCAGGCGGTCTCCCCGACGTTGGCCGCCTCCTCCTCCCGCCACCGCCGGGCGGCCCCGAGGGGGGCGAAGCCGGAGCCGGGCATGTCGTTGGCGTACTCCACGGAGAAGGGCTTGTCGGCGCAGGCCTTCCAGAAGAGGGTCTCGATCTCGAGCGGCGAGAGGAGGCCACCCTTCCTGGCGGCGGTGACCTTCTTGAGGTAGGCGCGCTCGAATTGCTTGGCCTTGGTCTCAAACTGCTGGAGCGTGTAGTGCTCGCCGCTCTGCCAGACGGGCTTCTGCACGGGGCGGGGGCGGCGGGGGCAGAAGCCGATCTGCTGCTGCCGGGTGGTGAAGGTCGGGGGCTTCTTGGGGTTCGTCTCGCGGGCGGCGAAGGAGCGGTTCAGGTTCGCGACGGTCGTCTTCTTGGGCGGCCCCGGGAGAGGCGGCACGATCTTGCAGATGCCGAAGGAGGAGGCCTCCTTCTCGATCTTGAGGATGTATGCGATGGGGTCCTGGAACTCGGCCAGGGTAGGATGGTACTCAGGAGCCAGTGGGAGGGATTTCAGCCATTGAGGAACCTCCGCGGGAGGGGGAGGTGGGGGCGGCTCTGCTGAAGATGCTGATGCCGCTGCTGCCATTGCTGCTGCTGGTAGGACTGGTAACGATGACGGGGGATTTCATCCCATTTTCCCCTCTCGATGGAAAGAGGGAAGGGATTCTCGGGATTTTTTCTCTCTTTTTTTCAATCTTGGCGTCGTTATTCCCTTGCTCTTCACCTTTGAGAAGGACAACAGAGAGAGAGAGAGAGAGAGAAAGAAAGAGAAGGGGATGGATGGGCCAAGATTTGGGCAAGTTGAGGTGGGGGAGTGGGGAAACGGGTTTCAATAATAGAAGCTGTTGCGAGGGTAAATACCATTCATGCCACTGTCATTTGAAATTGAAAGGTTATGCTTCCTTTTTCTGTTCTTCTGATTTTTTCTTCTTTTTTTTCCTTCTTAATATTCCGGGCACGCCCTCTTTTGGATAAGTATGGCCGCTGATACCATGCGCTCGGGTCGATCCAGGGGGCATACATTGGGCCGGATTTGGTAAAAGAGCGGCGGTGGCATTTGGCCCGCTTCGGAGTGGCGGAAATCAGGGCTGAATGCAATACTTTAAATGTTTGACCAACGTTCCATTTTCACGTGTCATTCGCACGTGCGGGTTATCGGTCCAAAAATTAGTGATGGGATGCTTCTATCTGAAGGACAAATTATACCCTACGCATGCCGCCAATCACAACCGTCCGTTTCTATAGCGGTGCATCAAGAAACAAACTTGCTGAATGTGGCCTAAAAAAATAAGCAGTGTGATAGCTAGCGTATATGGCCGTATGATGCATGCAGAATAGGATATAATTTCTTCATCTAAAATGTTCATCCCAACCTATGCCGCAGTTACATCCAAAAGAACATTGTTACGAAGGAAGAGAATAATTAGGTGGTTGACCGATTGGTCAAATTGAAACGTTTGATTGTTGGAGGAAGAAGTGCTTAGGCAGACATTTCACACAACTCTAATATGCATACATTTTAAAAAATTAGAAAACAGCATATTCTTAAAAGCTTTAGGCACTTATACTTTAAGTACTCTATCAGATAAATAAAATTTTTACTGCTTTGTTCGTCTTCCGGTAAATATCCCAACATTAATGCAAAGCCAGTAGAGAGCTCAATTTTTTCTCCCCGGAAAAAGCCAAAAGAGAGTGCGGTGCACATAAAGATGGATGCAGCCAATGATCTTTATCCAACTGAGAACGTAACATCCTAACTTTTTTTTTGGTGTAACTGACCATCTAACTAATGTCTTGATCCTTGATGGGACCCTGTCTCATCCTAATAAATCGTTCAGTAGATGGGAGATGCTGCTGCATATTTACAATAATATTTATGAGCTTTTCCCGGACTGTTTAGCCTTAGTTATCGACTTTATTAAGCTGTTATAATACAGCGGTACGATGGGTCGCTATTTGATGTCGACGTGACAAGGGAGCAAATACAAAGAGCACGAATGAGGGAAAAGTGAACAATTATAATATTAAATAGGCTAAATTAATTATGTATTTAGGCTTGGTAACAAGTTATATTTGATTTTTTTTATTAATGGAATACAAACCATCTCGTTTATAAATTGTTTGCCATAAAAGCTAACCACAAATATGTATATTAGAGGCGTGCAAGGGTGTGTCTGCACCACCTTTTGGCCCCTCACAAGCTCTGTCATTAGTTTTTATGGGTATGTGATAAGCATTGTTAGAATATTATTAAGTAATTGCAAGATGCATGGCAATTGTTCTCTAATACTAACTAGTATAGCAAAAGGGAAAAATCGATAATCAATCGATATATTAAGTGAAAGAATAATGATAAAAATAGTATCGTCGGGGAAATATGAAAAAAGTATTTTAAACTAAGCGCGAAGCATATGAACAATTAGTTTATTATGGCAAATTTATTATATGCTATATCTACTTGTATATGTAATGCTATAACAATAGTAGGAGTTTCATTAGTAGTTTCTCTTTGCCTCCTACAAAAATCATATTTGCATTCATATTCTCTCATTTTGAAAATTCAAAATTAAAATTTTGCTATCATTTGGCACCACCTTCATTTTTTTAATTTTCAAAAATAGAAAAATAGAATTCTATTTTTATTTTTGAATCTAGAAATATAAATATGTTTGGTATAGTAAATTATTTTAAAAAACATAGATATGGTGACGGTAACAGGGTGATGCTATGGATGGGCTAGTTTTATGATGATCCTCCTGCGATTTGATGAAACTAGGCATCTATCTAAACTATTGGACTTTTTGAGCATGGATAATTGGAGGTTTCTCATGGCCAGTCACATGTTAAAATATGCATATGCTGATCCAAAAATTTAATTTTGATGATGCAAAATATTTGAATATAAATTTACTAATTGGGTATTTTTGGGATACTTAAGGATGTACATAAGAGGAAAAAATAATCTCATAATGACCTAAATATATAGAGAAAATTCAACCAAAAATGCTTAAGTTGGAAGGAATTTGAGAAGTATTTGCGAAGTTTTGAAATAGAGCAGTCAACCCCAAGTTATGAGAAGCCAACCTTTAAATGCCCCCATGTTTAAATAAAAGACTTTAATTTTAAAGGGGTTTAGGAGTCGAACCCAAAGTTACAAGTTAACCCCGGCATAGTAGAAAAGACTGGCATGCTTTCATGAGTCGACTCAAGGTTCAGACGAGTCGACTCGAGAATAGTCTCACGCGAAAGACAAGACACAATAATAAAATAACTTTTTGGTGAGACAATCCAAGCAACTCAAGAGCCGACCCCATCAAGCACAAATCGACCCCAGGACTAACAGAGTTGATCCTAGAATGGTCTCAAATGAAAGACAGAATATAGTAAAAATCAGCGCTCTCTTAAGTCGACCCAAGAAGAAAAAGAGTCGATCCCCCTGCATCTGGCACTTTAAACTGCTAGTTTTTCCGCAAGCCCAGAATAGATTATCGCACTTCCAATGATTATTTCGCCTCTTCAACAGCTACAAATAGTATTCCAGCCACTTTTTAAGGCATAAAGGCATTGAGACATAAGAAGAAAAAAAACAAAAAAAACAAAAAAAAAGATCATTAAATGAGATTCAAGTGAGCATTTGTGACCTCATCTCCTCACTTTTGAGAGCATAAAAGCATTGTAGTGAAGCCTCCAAGCATCCAACAAGAGCTTCCACTATTTTACACACATGCATCAATGACATCAAATTTGCTCATTAAGGAGCTTTGCTTACATTGATTGTATTTTTATATTTTTGTGTTGTAACAAGTTTCAAAGAATTTAAAATTTGTGAAAAAGGTCTATTCAATTCTTGAATTGTATTGTAAGTTGTAATCAAGCTTAGGGAAGGCTTTCGATTGAGCAGTTTTTGGTTGATTCATAAAGAGAATCAAGTAGGCTAGATTGTAAGACCGGGTAAAACAATCACATTAAATAATCTCGGAATAGATTATAGTAAAATTTCCGAAAAGGGTGTCTTGCAAGGTGAACAAAGGTGCTGAGTTTGGCACCGAATCACTATAAAAATTTTGTGTTTGTTGTGATGTGCATTTTTCCCATATTACATTCAACTCTTCGATTTATGTTTGCACAGATATATTGCTATTCACAACACAAACACTTTGAAAGTTAGTTTTTTAATTGCACATAATTATAAATTTTAAAAATCCAATTCATCGCCTCCCCCTTTGGGTTATATTGCTAGGCAACAGCCTCACGAAAAACATACAAAGGCACCTAAGCAAAACATAATTTTTTTTGTTTTACAAGTAATATGGATTGAGAGGTTGGATTGTAAGATTAATAGTAAGAATGTCTCATTGTGTAAGATTATTTTTGTCAAAATTTAGATAGTGGTTGGATATAGTTATCATTCTCATGATGTGCATTTAAAACTTGGAAAAGATGTCTCACTATGGAAGCTCTTTGAGCACCGACTTATTCTTTAGTATCTTTCTTATTTGCTAGCAAGTGCATACCTTGCATTATACTTGAATAGGACTGGCCATTTATGACTCAACATGTTGACTCGATTTAACTCAGACTCGACCTGTTGGGCTCATTGGTCGTCAGCAATCCCGACACACCAACGGGATAAGTCGAGTTTGGGTCAAGGCCCCTCAACCCATTAGGTTATGGTTGGAGGTTATATATTTTTTCAAAATCTTATATAATATATATTTAAAAATTATATTATGTATGAGTCCTTATATCATTGATCCAATGGCTCATAATTGAAGGGAGAGATGAATTGTAACACAAATGTTCCAAAAAGAAAGCAAAAAAAAAGGGTTAGCGGGTTGGTTGCAGGTTGGGCATTTTCGACCTATTGGCATGTTGGGTTGACCTTGGGTCGATATATGAGCTCAACCCCACTTGACCTGCTGGTTGCCACCCTCTATATTTGGGAAAACAAACAAAAATTATCTCCTGCATGATCAAGTTTCCATTTTCATTAATGTACTTGGAAAGGAAAAAAATAACTACAAGTCCAAAAATATCTTTAAGAGAAACAGAGAAAAACAATCTTCTGCATCATCCTCTATCGTTTCCCTCTATTTGCACATCACTTAGAAAATATAGGAGATATTATTAATTAGAATATAATCTTACATAAACTTTAATAAAATATACGATTTATTTGATAAATTGGTTTTCAATTGTATAAAAATCAAAATATTATATATATAATTTGAATAGTGTATGATATGCTATTTATGTGATAGATGTGCACATTTCGAACTTCAACATACATATGAAGCCATAACTAGAGCAATTAACTCGATACCTGCACCTATTTCCTTGCAAAAACTCAACTTTGAGACAAGAAAACATCATAAGAAACCTAAAACCGGAATTTCAACGACTAGAGAAAGGCTGTATCAAGGATTTTGTGGATGTACCCATGCCCACTCATTGATTCTCTTCATCAGTTCAATCCTTGGTTCAGTGTGCACTGTACCCAACCTTAGTTAATACGGGGCCGATCTGTGGTTTTTAGAATCACAATGTATGATCGCTGTTATTTGTAGGCTATGTTTATCAAATTAAAACTTTCGCATGGACAGATATTTAAAACAATAATGAAATAGCATGAAAGAACATAGCTCTGAATTGTATTGCAATTCATTTAAAGATTTGAGACTCTGCTCCACAAGCATGACCTCCAAACTTACATGTTTGTCTCAAGCTTGGCTCAGCCTTAACCATCATAAATTGATACTGGAGTCACACCCAAGCTGTTAACTGAAAGCACCTCCCTCCACACCAAGGCTGCTTCATGGCTAAGGACTGAATCCAATCCAGGTCTTGGCTGAAAATTTTATTTGAGATGAAAGTTAGGACTGTAATCAGCAATAATGGGGCGACATGCAAAGATCTTACCTAATAAAGTATTCGATGCAAACATCGGCAGAAGCATGCATTTGGTGCCAAGTTTTCTTCAAATTTTGGTAAGCCTGCCGTGCATGTTCATGGGTTGAGCCATTGACCATGGCTTTTGCAAGCACGCTTATTTTAATGGGAAGTCCCTTAAAGTTTCATTACATTTTGTGACACAATATTCCGCATAACGCTGCGTTTAGGGGGTTATATGATGAATCCTTATGGCTTGCCATTTTGTAGTGTGTCACATAGTATCACTACATAGCATATCCCTGTTGTATGATATGAAATGTGAATTGACCGTTGGGAACAGCTTGAGAAGAGAGAGTTCTGGAAATTAGCATGGAGGGCAAGGTATCCTTGTGTTTTGTGTGTGCCTGCTTATATAAACATACACTCCAAGAACAATCCATGACCTGACATCAGTCACAGCATAATTTCAGTTCTAAATTGGTATTTGCATTTAAGGGACATCTAACGAACCTGTGGACTGAAATAGGCAAAAGCAGCTAGACCTATGAATTTACTTAATTATTAGGGTGGTGCGATTATGACAGTCTGAAGTTCCAATCTCACTATACATATGCATGGGAGAATGACTAAACTAGTCATAAACTAGTACAAATGCATACAAACATGACGTTCCCTAATCCATTCAATGCAACACTTCAAATGCTAGTGAGCTTTACAATATAGATGGATAATTTGATAAAAATTCAGGATCAAGAAAGAAACAGTTGATGTCAAACCCTTCATTGGAACAAATGGCAAAGAACTCATGCTGGCCATCGATATAAAACATGACGAGATGCATCATTCAGGCCTAGTTTAAAAACAATTAGAGCCTAATTGTTGCAGAAATTACAGTGGCACATCAATTTGCAGTTGTACAAGTCTCATCAAGGTATCGAAGATTCTTTCGCTCTCACCCCCAAGGCTCCAACCTTGGCCTTCAGTTGGATATGTTTGGGATTTTGTTTCCTTCCTGAATCTTGAGCAGCAGTGAACAAGACCCCTGTTATCCCATCAAATTATGGTCTGTGATTACACCAGCATACAAAGATGTGCTCCCTATGCTGCAAACCAAGGCCCTGGGTGACAGCACTGCCGCTCTAGCATAAACCACATTCAACGAAGTAGCAGCGTATGTTGGTGAATTAAGAAGCCGCCGTGGCTTGGTCAGCAGAAAATGCCAAGTACTTTGCTCGCTCTCTCTTGTATCGTTTCAGTTCTTTAATAGCTGCTAGGAGCACATGCAAAGCAACTGGAGCGAAAAAGGGCTGCCAGAATAACAAACAGGAAAAATAATCATATGTTTGTCACGAAATCAAATACATGAAGAGACCACCAAAAATAAACTACACTGGTAAAGAGACATCTTGCCCGGGACCAGAGTTGTTTTAATAAAAGGCAAACATATGATGATCAAAATTTTCAATTAAATGCCCAAGCAAGGTGAAGGCAAAGCTCGGCATCATACCACAAACTTCAGATTTTCGGTACATGCTGGTTCATCCCTAATGGTAAGCATAATTGCAAAATGAAGGGTAACCAAACAGGTCCACAGAGCTATTATTTTGATAGTCTTAGCTATCCAGTTCACAGACTACATCTGACAGCTTTCTAACTTGCATAAGATATGCACAGGATATCTACCTTACAGATTGCATCAAAGACACAGAGCATACAAGTCAATATCATAAGCAGTAGTGCAGCAAACCAAATTACAAAGTACTAACCATGTATATCGCAAAGTAGTGCTCGATGGAGGAATAACTGATTGACATAATGGATGGATGAAAAAATGCATCTTCTGCTAAAGCCCTTGCTTTCCTAGCAGATACTAAAAAATAACAAAAGAAAAAGAGAAAAAAGAGAAGCATCAATTATACGCTTGTCTTGCTTGTGCATGCATTAGAAAGCAAAAATATACTTCTTATAAAATTACCAGCTGAAGCGTCATATATTCCAAGAGAGGCATTTCTCAGAGCTAAACTTGCTGCTTCAAGTGAAAATTTTACCTGAACAAGCAGATTGCAAGAGCCATATTAAAGCAAAAATATGCACATAATAGGAGGGCATGACTCTAATATAATGGCCAGTGTAATGACTAGATAGGGTAATGTGCAACATCTGGACATATGTGAACTACTCAAAATTTTAACCAAGCATTTGGACCAGTATGCAGCAACTAGAAAACATAAAATAAGGCAGCTATAGAGGATCTTTAATGTCCTATTTTTATTTTTTGCTAACTTATACAACAAACAAGAAACAAAGTAACAAGTCAGCAAATTCTTGTGTTTAGTCTTGACAGAGGAGAAGAATAATATATTTGCCAGAAGCATGAACATTTTCAGAATAATGGGAATCGTATAATGACAAAAACTTTTCTTGGTTGAACATAAAGTTGTGGCGGCATGCACAGGGGCTAGCATACAAGTCTAAACGCATGCAGCAGAAGCTAGCATACAAGTCTAAACAAGCAAAGTAACAAATGAGAAGCCTAAATCTGACAGTACCATTATCTTTTCCTCTTGGCCAAAAGAATATGTGCAGACCAACAAATCAGCATACTACCTTTTTCATTGGTGCCATACTTCACCAACACCTCATGCTGTAGCCAATTCTTATTGAAAACAAACAAACTCACTCTTCCAAGAGCATACACTAGTCGTTTTAGAATTACAGGAACAACCTCATTCAAAGCCACTCCAAGTTGGTATTTAAGAAGTCATTGATCAATCTTTCTTAGTTTTGTGACCTGATCTAGTTGCCACTGGCACCTATAAGCAATGAACTGTGCCTAACATATTGAAAGTTCTAAATAGGCAATCATTGAATTTGTTTAAAAAATTTTGTTTGGTCCATTATCACTCCTACATGTATTAGTTATACAATTTCAAAAAGTCATATAAAGAGAATCCAAACCTCTTAAAAAGAAAATAACCAATAAAATGCAACCAAATTTGGAATGAGCTGAAGATGGCCGCAAACAAATTCTAAAGCAAAGCCAAGTAATAGAAGATTGCTCCAAATGAGCTCAAGTAAAATAACAATAAACATCAAAATGCCCTATATAGCTCTATTTTTTCGTAAAGAGTTTATGATTCAAGTTGATTATCTAAAAAACTTCTTTTTTATGATCTTAGGGGACAACTTCAGGAGTCAAGTGTCACTAGCTCAGGAGGTGCCAGCTTAACAACATGTTCCATGACTGCCCGTCTCATGATGCAAAGAAAAAAAAGGGACTTAAGGACCATTTTAGTTTGACACTGAGTGATCATTTTAGTTCAATACTTAGTGATCATCAAGCCATGTCAACCCATGCCTAACCAGCATGGGTCAATGCAGGCTGACATCACTACTTACCTAGCCAAGTAGCAAATAACAACCAAGTGTCAGGTGCCAGGATTGGGCCCGCATGGTATGTGCCAGCCAGCATGCACAGGCATGGGCTGGCACCTGTAATCATGATTAAACTAAACTTTCATTTTATAAAACATAATGCATCAAACATTTTATTAGATTAATTAACAATAATGATTTTTCAGTAGACCTGATCCATTGGGTATTGAAAGAAATAATGCACACACCTGCTTTCCTATTTCATCCATAATGATCATTCTTGGAAGTGATTGAACCTAAAAAATGATGGAACCAGTCAGAACAAAAATATTGAACATCAAAAAAGGGGGAATAGGATTTTATTTTATGGAAACAATACAAAAACTCAAGGAACTATGAAACATACTAATTTAGAGAGAGACTCAAGTGTAGTGGCACATGAAAGCAGATTGAAGCATGCATGATGTCGATATAACAAATCCAGCTCCCTTCAAACAATAAACACTCAATGTTAGTAGCTGAAAGTTAAAAAAACAAGTCAGGCAAAGTGTTAAAAAAAATACAACAATATGATATCATATTTTACAATAGGTTACAATAATGAATTTGCGAGAGGAAACAGATTAAAATTGAAAGTCTTAATAAATATCTAAAAGTATAATGTACAAATAATATCCAATAAATTTGCAGTCTCACTTGTATTGTTAAAAATTAAGTTCCATGTGTAAGTTATGTTTCATGGCTCTCCCAAGTATCTCCGTTTTCACAAGACAATAACACATGAAAAAAGATTAACAACCAAAAGGCAATATATTTTGTTAGGTAATCTAAAATAAAATATATTTAAATCTTATATTTCAAACAAGGGAAGCAAAATGGAAGAGTTTATGGCTACTCTCAACAGCAGTCCTTAAAAAAATTATGTTTTTGGAGCCACCATATCATGATGAACTGCAATCTGAAAGACTGAATAATTGAGTGGCCGCAGACCAAAATTCACAGATTTTTGCATATCATATTTCAATTTCCTCAAAAGTGGGTAAGAAAGGAAATAAGAAGAATATTATATGCAATATGAGGAGCATTTGCCAGATCACTTCAAAAACAGAAGGCATCCAATAATTTTCATTTTTGAGCAAAAAAAGTAGGGGGAAATCGAACCCACGGCCATAAAATAAAAAAAAGGGAGAGCATAAAACTTGCCATGGTAGGAAAATAAGGCATTCAATATTGGCAATGCTAAGACAACTACAGGACCTTACAAAAAGCCATAGCAGTTCCTACTTAATGAACACGGTACATGCACAAATAGCATGTAAACATACAAAAATGAAGACAAATTCTAGTGCAATGTACCATTTGTTTCTAACCCACCCTTTCCACACCACACCCAGTATATCATTCCCTTATATGGGCTGAAAATACCTAGTAGTGTGGGGTCTTCGCTAAGTTACTCATTCCTTTCGAATAAAATATTAAAAAAAACGAAACAATAGATCCTACAAGTAGCAGGAATTGACAGAGATAAATTTTTCTATTTATAGCTTTCCATCTAAGGAATGTTGAACGGGCCCGTACCAGCCAGTTCCGCCCGTACCGAACCGGTCCGGTCTCTATCCAGTTCGGTTCGGCATTAAAAAATGGTACCGAACGGTACCGGCCCGAATCGGTCCGTACCGGTTCCAAATTTTTTTGGGCTTTTAGATGCGTGAACTAGAATGAACTAGTGGAACCCACTCGGTACCGATTCGTACCGGCTTGAACCAACTGGTACGAACCGGTCCGGTGGCCGACCGGTACCAGTTCGGCGATCCTTATTTCCATCTGTCATGGTACAAGAAAAAATGGATCTTCAAAGACAACCTAAATTGGGATTGAGTTCAAAAGGCCAAAAAATATGATTATAGGAACTACTTAAAACTCAACCTCAACACCAAAATAAGAACATCCTTTTTACTTTAGCTAGATAAGTTGGAATGCAAGTGTTGGTCATGAGGATCAGAAGCCTAACTAAAATTCTTGCAACTAGGAGCTGTAGCAACTAGGTCTAGACTTGGTAGCCTGAAATGAGCGTATGTTGAAGCGGCAAGGTTTGAAAAATTAGGAGGTGGAAGCGCCTAAGTAATGTCTGTATAAAAGAATACAAATACATTGAGTACTAATTATCTTATTTTTTTTTTCTCAATCACAATTCACACCACTCAAGTCCCATTTCCTCTTCTCCTCTCTCCCCTCCATCTCCTTCCTCACTGAGCCTGCCACATCTCCTTATCCTCTCTCTCAAACACATACACCACTGCCTCTCTCTCTCTCCATCCCTCCCTCCCTCCCTCTTCCCTCATCCAACACCTCCCTTATCCTTCCTCCTCGCCCCACCATCACCACCCGCCACATCCTGCCTCTTGTTTCCCCTCTCCTCTTACCCTGTCTCTCTAACACATAACCACCTTCCTCCTCTAGCCTCCTCCACCTCTCTCCCTCTCCTCCATCACTGCCTCCCTCATCCCGCATCCTCCCCCCTCTCTCTCCCCTAATCGTCGCATGTCTTCTCATCCTGCCTACCATCTCCCACCTCTCTGCCTCCCTCCATATACCACCTCCCACCTCCTCTCCCTCTCTCTTGCCCAGCAACCGCCCCTCCTACCTCCTCCTCTTCTCTCTAATTGTGGCCCCTCCTTGTCACCGACCCTCTTTCTTCCCCTACTCACCGCCATCCATGTCTCTCTTCCCCTCATTACCTGTTTCTCTCCACAACATTCAGCAACTCATCCTATATTTGATAGCTTCACTTTGAGAAACCATTGACCTTGGATTTCAAGGAGTCCAGAATCCTAAAAACTAGGAATCGTCTAGATTTGGAGATGGAGATTTCCATGGATGGTGGATCTACCCGTTCAAATAGGTAAGAAATTGCCTTTTATGAAAATTTTCTCTCTTTGAAATTCTTTTGGATTTGTCTTGGAAAGAAGGGTGGCGTTTCCACTCCTTTGGATCCCTGTTTTGGGGATTTTTGGAACCACATTTCCTAGCCGAATACAGTTCATAAACATGGAAATATTCTAGGATGAAAGGGGGAGCAGGCATTTCCTACTTCTAAGGGTATAAAATAAGGGTGCAAGTTATGGTCACTTAAAATATACAAAAATGCAAACATAACTGTCTAGAATTTACACCATTAATCCTGCCCTACAGAAGAGACGGAGAAAAGGGGTACTTCAACCATGCTTTAAAGACAGAACTGCATCTTTAAATAAATAAGCCAAACTTCTTTGACACATTGTAAACTAACATAGTTCTAATAATCACCAATTATAGGTCACTGGTTTCTGTAAAAGTTCAGCAACAAAAGATGCCATCGTGTCAGTGTAGACAAAGAATCACATATATATTAACTGCTGGCAATTGGGTGGATCTCTAGTGAAAAGTCTCTGTAGAAATCACAACTGCTTTGAGAAGATAACTTTCACTTTTGATACCATTGCAATTTGAGCAGCAAGAGGTCTAATGCTTCAATACTGAATAGATGCGCCATTTGGGCTACATTAGACCATAGTCCCTAACATCCATCATATGCATGCATGCAACTATACCTACTTATGTGTAGAATGCAACCATATACAGTTTATATTAATAGTTGAGCAAGAATGCTTGGGGAATGGGTTCGTATAAGATGTCATCTGATAGTTGTAATAAAACCTGCTTCTAGAGATTGAAGTGAAAGCAGTTACAAATCCTTTTGTGATTTTGTCCTATCTGTGCAGTCTCTGTGTACTCTCAGAACTACACTAAAATTTTTGGTAGTCTTGAACAGAAAAGGAAAGACCAAAGATACATTAATAAGTAAACTAATTAGATAGACAATTTTTAGATTGCACAATAACCTTTTGCTGATAACTGAGCACATCATGAAGGTTCACCTAGAGGTTCATAAAGAAATATTAAGTCATATGAATCTGCATATTTAAAACAAAGTTAGAAAATAGGACAAGTTGACACCTAAGATGATATGTAATATCCAGGCAAAGTAGTAAGTGCTTAACTATGCCTGTATAACAAGTTAAAGTATTTTAAAAGTGGCAAGCCATATACCACACCTTAAAACAAACTCAAAATTCTCTCTTCTTACCATTCTGTAAAGCCTCTTTCGCTGTTTAAAAATCTAGATATTCCCATCTCAGTAGCATCAAGATAATTCGATCTAAGACCAAATAAAAGCCGAAGTTGCCCAATAAAAACTTGAAAAATCTTCTGAAGATCCTGTTTAGATCATTGAGTCATGAGTATTCACAATGTATTAGAAGCTATCTTAAAGAGTATGAAGGCAAAAATTGAACTTCAAGTGATTAAATTAGTTAATTTCAAATTTATGGTACTTAATGATGCTTGCACATATGTCAAATGGAAAACATGTGTTTCTTAAATATGACGAATCACAGATAATCTGGAATCATGAAAACAACTATATCAAAAAGAATGACTTCGTGTTTGATATGTAGGCAAAAGAAGATTACTTGTCTAGATCCAAGAAGGGGTGTGGATGTAACTTCCCCAACACGTAGACATGCTCCATACTTCATAGAATAGAGACAAGTCAGAGGGGCAAAATGGACTCCTACCATAGACCGTTCCTTATGGTAATATATCATTTATCTATTATTTGATTAAATATATGATTTTATAAATCTAAAAATTGATTTATCAATTTCAAGACTTTTGCTTTTACACTCTGATCCCTGTCCAGGCTGAATGGCAGGACTTCCATCCTGTCCACCTGGACAGCAATTGCAAGTGGATATTTACCCATCTCGGATCTGGAATTGACCAGAAAACAACTTGCTCGACTCCAAACTTAAGTCAACCTGTTTCAGATATGGAGCGGATATGGACAATGTAAGACCTGAAGAAAAACTGAGCAGACTCAAATCTCATGCAATATGTTTACCCTACCCAACCATATCCTCCTTATTCTAATACTGTTAGTAGTGCCTATACAATGTTATAATTGTTGTTTAGCATAATATGTACATGGTATCATGTCTCAGAAAAAGTAAATGGTAACACTAAGTAACCACATTTATTTATGCAAGTTATCTTTTTTGTTTGGGTTTCTTCCAGCTTGACTAGACTCAATGGCCTATTTGGGAGCAAGCTCCCTGCCAGATCCAGCAGGATCGTTTGACGAGAGAGAATGTGGGGGAAGGGAGGGAGGAGGAGAAGGAAAACAAGAGGACGCTATTCATTTTAAAAAAAAGACCATCCACTGACGGTCCTTTTTTTTTTTGATCCCTTGGGGAGTGGGAGATGGGACCCCACACACTCTCCCTTCTTTCTCTTCCGCTCCCTCCCTCCATTCACCCCGCGCTCCAATCCCAGCCTATCCCACAAGATCTAGCCAAACAGGCCCCAAAAACCTAAAAAACCAGATGGATCAATAAAATAAAGATTAAGTCCAATCAAGTCCCATCTGAATGGAAGAAGATAAGGCTGAGTCCAAATTCTGAGCCAACTCAAAGATGAATCAGGCTTGGGTCGTGCCAGAGACCAATCCAACCCAATTATTTTAGAGCATTAGGTCTCCTGCTATTGTCTCATCTTCTGCATTAAGTCTTTTCTTCACCCTCATTTATAGGACCTACTCCTCAATCCACCATTTCATTTTGGCCTGAAAAAAATTCCTTCTTGTTAAACCTCAACTCAGCACACCACCTAAAGCAAGCAGACCAACCAGTTTGAACTCTAAATGAACTCCCAATATATCATAACCTAATTTATCCAAGTTGATGTGACTGATCCTGACTGTACTATTCTTTGTCATGCAGCCAAACTCTGATAAGGTGTTTGCCTGTGGCCTTAAACCTCCATGGGCTTGCTCAGCTTCATTTTATTTCTTGAAATACAATTATAAGGACCCTAGATTCAAAATAGAAAGGGTAAACACACCAAAATCGCGAAAGGAAAAGGCAGAATGCCCTGTGCAAGTCATTGGAGAAAGGAAAGTTGGTGCCCTTTGCACAGCAGTTACTTAGATGCATTATACACAAAGGATAATAATTGCATCTATTTGTAACGAGCCTCAAATTTGCTATAACTAGTGGCTGTTGTACTAGAAGTCAGAAAAATCCTGATGAAAACTTTATTTTGCTCTTAGAAAAGATATTTGTTTTACAAACTTTATAAACTTATGAATCTATGACAAGAAATGAAGAATCAAAAGGCCATCAGAATTAGATAGCCTGCTCTACCGTATTTTGCTAAATCTTTCACCATTAACAGCAAAATGGAAAATGATCTTAAACAATTTTAGAACTGCAACTAGACATGGACTATATTTCTAATTTGTTTAAAATCTAAAAACAAGGTGATTAGAAAACTACAAACTGAAAAAAAAATTAGCACTTCAGACAGAAAGAATTAGAGAAAGGGTAGAAAATTGTACAAGTTGCAACAGAACTGCAGGCCTAAATCATTTTACATTAAGCAAGGATTTTAAGTGCTGGTGCTGGTAGGCATGCCAGCCACAAGTTGACGGACATGGTGTAAGATGCCAGAATAACAAAAAAACTACTTGATAACTTTTACTGTTAAAGTTATTTAAAGAAGAAATAATAGGTGCTCAACTGATCCATGCTGGATGACCACACAGGCCCAACACCGACCAACACAGACTGGCATTAATCCTTGCCTAAAAGATACATATAAAGTAGCAACAATTTTCAAACAAAATAGAAGTTATCATTCTGACCTGAGTTGATATGATACTTTCAGTAAGATGTGTCCTTTGAGAATCCTTCAAACACATAGGTGGGTTCCAAACAACAACACCTCCCCACATCTACAGTATCATCAATAGAACTTTGTTAATAAATAGTACAAATAAAATGAATTGGATTATAAAGGAAAGAAAGAAATGGATTATCACTCACTGGAGATATAAAACCATTAGTTTTGGAAGTCTCTCCATCTGGAAGCTGTAACACAAGTGGGCATTCCCTCGCAGATGGTACATATCTAATGATAGTAGGAAAGAAACGTTACATTGCTTGCTTTAGAAATAGATCATTTTTGCATGTACTACTGGATCTGGATGTTCAGTTTCATAAACTGTCCTTGGTTTTTCTTCCATGAGTACAAACAAAGGGAATATTGAGAAACATAGATGTTAAAGAGAAACCCATATGTGCCCTTTTTCTCATTGGATGACCAACTAGCCAATCCTCATGAACCCTTATCCATTCGCCCACCCTTTTCTACAGTCTCAACCCCAAAACCAGACCCATTGATCCATCTAGAACCCATCCAAACCCCAGATTTAGGGGTTGTTGTGACTCCATACGGCAACAGCCTTGTCTAAGGTTTATTCTCCCCTTGCTTCCCTACTACAAGACTTCTAAGAACATTATCAAGTTCTTGACTAGGGGAGTTATTTCTGCTTCAACTGCTGATTGGATTTGCTTCTAACACTTGAAGGCAAGGTTGGCTGAACTGTCCCAAACCGGGCGGTTCAGGCAGTACCAAACCGAACCAGTCAAGAACCGGAATAGTTCGGCCAGTCTAGACGGTTCGACCTTAATAAAACTGCTCCCCCAGCCCCTCCACGGCCTCGAATTCCCAGCATGATCTCTCTCTCCCCTAGGGTTTCGATCTCCAACCTCGCTGGTACACCGTCTCTCAATCTCTTGATGAAGGCCCTTTCATCCCCCTTCTAATTGCCTTCCGTTGCCACAAAGAACCAGAACCATAGCTGCCGCTCTCCTCGACCCATGACGGTACCAGCCACTCTCCTCAGCCCATGATGGTGCCGACCGCTCTCCCTCCCCCTCTCTCTCCCCTCCCTCCCTCCCTCCCCCTCTCTCTCCTAAAGTTCTGATCTCTACCCTTTGCCGATACGCCACCTCTCAATCTCTCAATAAAGGCCCTCTCGCCCCCCCTTCCGATGGCCTTTTGTCGCTAGAAAGCCTTTTGCTATGAAGAACCGGAGCTCCCCCCCCCAAAATGGCTGCTGCTCTCCTCAAACCACACCAGTACCAGCCACTATCCCTCGCTCTCTCCCCCTCCCTCCCTCCCTCTCCCTCTGTCTTCCTCTCTCTCCTCCCTCTCTCCCTCTTCCCCCTGTTTTCATTTGCCCCGAACGGCAAATATGTACTCGTACGATGCCGAGCCAGTCGCCTACCGATACAACCCCTGGTACTGGCTTGGCAAGCCTTGCTTGAAGGTGCCTATCAGGTGACAAACAAACACCCTCTCGTAGATACTTATTGAAAATTGTTCTTGCATTGGGTTTTCTATCAGCATAGTGTTTTATTTGCTTAGCTATTCTAAATCTGATCTCGACTTTATTATTTTCGAGCATTATTTTAGCTCTCAAGGCCCAGTTCACATTGAATATTAGGACCTTCAAGTGGAAAGATGCTCAAAGCCTGCCTTTTATTTTTCAATCTTTGCTCTCACTATTTAAATGTTTGTGCATTGCATCATCTTAGGACAACACAAAGAGTCTAACCTCTTTAGGTTGTTCTATGTAACTTGCACAAGGTGATCGCTGTTGTAAGTTTGAGATTCATCAGCACCAAACTAGGAATCGTTTTGGCATTGTCAGTGCTCACTTTGCCAAGTATTTGTGTCAGATGAGTAGGAACCAAAAGTAACATGAATGCAAGTTGGGAGGAAGGATTTAAAAAAGGCTTGCAATGATACTGAGGTTACTTTATTAGAAATGGTTGGCAAAATTTCACTCACCGAATAGCTGGGGCAAGGCTTAGGGAATATGCTATGGTTTGTTTATGAAGATTGTCTCTTAAAAAACATGTAAGTCGGTGAATGAAGAACTCTGCCATAAAACTGGATGTCAATCATTAGTGGACAATAATATGATAACAAGTCTGTCTTGGAAGGCTCTCCCATACCCATTACATATGCTAACCCTTGTTCCATAATCATATAGGCTAATATAAAATTCCATCATTGTGACTCCACAAAAATTCCTAGAACTTTGAAAGGATGAGGTTTAAAGAGCTATATTAGGATGCAAAAGCAGAAGAAGGTGATGCTTATCACATGACAGTTTGTACATTCCAACTTCCATAATGTTCAAGCACATATAATCAAACAAAAACTGCACTTATAACTAGCATAAAATTATTAGCATCACACCTATAGCTATAAGTGCAGTGTAATATAGTTCAGGAAATATGATAAACATTTTTTCATGAATGGTAAAACAGATAAGCTCTGAAAGAATAAAGTCGCCAAATAACAAATTAACAACATAACAAGACAAACAAAAATAAAATAAGATGCAGGACAATGGATGAAAAAATATACACCACAAATTGTAGAACTTTTGATCGTCCAGCAGCTGCAATAGATGTATCCAAATGCCACTCATTTGAATTTACCTGTAAATTTTGTCTCAAAACCACTTTCAGAATTTTGCAAAGAGAAAAATATCTTAAAACAGAAGGTTGAAGATATACTAAGGAAATAACAGAAAAGTATCGTAATATACAAAACACAACATTTGAAAGGCAAGAATTGCATCCTCAAGGAATATCTTAAAACAGAAGGTTGAAGATATACTAAGGAATAACAGAAAAGTATCGTAATATACAAAACACAACATTTGAAAGGCAAGAATTGCATCCTCAAGGAAAATATTTAAGAAGCTTGTTTACATTTTTTATAAATTTTATTTATAATCCCTATACTAGTGAAAGTACATTCTGGCAATATAGCTCAGCATTTCATCTGTTTAAATTGGTGAATCGGCAAATTGTAGCTTTCCACAAAATTTGACAATATGTTGCTTTCATCTACTCCGCATAGGTTGTGATATGATATGCTAGAATATAGAAGAAAGTTCGAAGGTGAAAAGATCTTACATTCCCAAAGCCCCCTAACAAGGCAGATAATAGAAGTCCATTTGATAAAAAAAGTTCTACCAAGTATCCAAGAAAATAAAATTATAAAAGCAGAACTGCAATAACTGCTATCATAGCATCCAAAAAGACAAACCACTGACTCCATGTTTGAGAATGCACAGTTAATATTCGTGAACCCCTAATAATTTGGCCCATAAGAATATTTTCTTACTCGATTGACACAAGTCACTGTATCCTCCAATTTCCAGTTAAAAACTATAATTTCACCACCATAAAATCTCATGTGGCATTAATTTCGAAATTGCAAGATTCTCCTTCATAGATTTCCTTTTCACCCTTCCTTTAGAGCTGCAAGGACACAGATGGAAAACACCAACTTGTAGCTTAATTTTTGAAGATCTTACACCTAACTCCAGAGTCAGATTAAGTGAATCATCTTCCACACTGCCAAGCTTGCAATTTTATAGCCTTAGTCTAAATATGCCGCTCAGAACTACACTTTGATTTTCAAGGGGACATGAGATAAGGATAGATTCCTACTATCAGAAAATAAGTCTCCCATTTCAGAAACATAACCAATTTAGTTACAGATAATCCTTCCTGGGTCCATCATCAAATGCACTGACTGCCAGTGCCAGCTGTATGCCTTAAAAAACAAGCTAAGAAGCTAGGGAAGTATACATGCGTCTGTATAGATAAACATACATTATACATGTAATAATTAGTAACCCAGGACCTTTTCTCTAGCACAAAAAAGAAAAAGATTATGACCAAAAGAAAATAACCCTTTCCCTACTTCATTTCCAATACCAGTCATGGAAAAGGGCACTTGACATGTTGTATGCTGCTTTGGAATATAGCCTTTCATTCTCTGATGTTCTCTGCTTCACAATCTTCCTACAATGTTGTCCCTTCTTCTAAGGCCTTGAATTCTAATCCACCTATCTGGTACCTCTAGATGCCCAGCACCATTGAAACCAGCTGCCATCATTACTTGAACCTCATTTTAAGAAGAGCTGATTGCTGAGCACAGGATCCTCTCTCTCTCTCTCTAGAGAGAGAGAGAGAGAGAGAGAGAGACCTGAAATCTACGAAATGAAATGAAGACTTTGTCAGGATTGCCATCATGAGTTAACCTTTTTCCCCAAAAGATAGCATCTTACCATCCCAAAAAGCTATCTGTCAAACTCTGGGCTATTTTATGTGCATCTAATGTAATATGTTCAATATGACATCCTTCAACAATTTTATCAAATCCAACGAGTTTTCTACAATATATTTTTTTTCCGAATTGGTAATTAGATGAACCAGATGCCTATGAATCTTTGTAAGCATCCTACTTGATAACAAGTTTTGAGACAAGGAAATGCCTTACCATACAATTTTATTATTCTTAGATGAATAACATGGTGAAAATTTGCAAGAAAATGATGTGGAGGTCAGACCAAAAAGCAATAGTGCGTTTTAATCAAACATGTTGAATAGCAAAGATGAAGTTTACATTGCCAGAGATTGAATATTTGCATTAATGTGTCTTCGCTAATAGTTTCAATTACCTTTTTTTCTAAATGAAGGTCCAGAATTTTCAAACTTGGCTAACGTAAGCTGAAATTTCTTTGTGTATTTTTGAGCCAAGCTCCAGACTGTTGCCTGCACCCTTAATTTTAGCCTAGAGTTACCCACACCCGACACTTCAACATGGAAACTGATATGATACTCAGACACAGCACCACAAGGAGTTTTTAGATATCAAAAGGATCCAGCACCTAGAGACACACCTAAGCACAACAAATGAATCCAAGACCATGTAGCGTAGGCTCATAATGATCCTCTGAGCATTTCAATCAGATAAAACTTAAAAGTCTGTCCTAGATAATGTATAATAATTATAAGTTTAGAAGGTGGACCCATCATTCTGCTCCTTTTAGTATGTCATCTTATTGAGGATATTTAAGTCTGTTTAAATGCCTCACAGGTTGTCACTTGAATATTCAGAATATGGTTGGCAGTGAGAAGATATAATGGTGGGTTGAGAAGAATTTTGCTAACTAGGGAAACTATGGATCATAAAATCCCCAAGAGAATACTAATTGAAAATCACATTCTACAAGGAATTCGGTACACAATATTTTTGGGACTGTAACATTTGAGAACTTCCCCAATTGCAACAATTTCTACTCTCTTGTCCATTCTCATCATCTAAAGTCGGTTCTTTGAGGTGTTTATCCAATGGATATTTGGTTCCGACATCCATATTATAAGCCCCTAAAGATGATGCTAAAAAACACTTCTTTAATGTTAATGCAGCAAATTGAAAGAAGAATGACATTTAAATAAAAGGATAACATCAAACAAATGTTAGTTAATTCCAACATATAGAAAATTGATACAACAAAAACATTAATATAGCAGATTAAGAAACATACAAAGAAAGGAAGATCTCTCATGCTAAAGATGTAGCTACCCAATTTCTTGTCCCAATAAGAAATAGATGACTTTGGAGTATGGTATAAAACCTGCCAATCAAATGCAAAACATTAGCAATACAAGATCTCATTGCAAAACTAAAGAAATGAAGAACTTCACCAATGGATTAAAGTTCAATTCCTTTTCTAATATAAACAACAGATTGGACTACCTGACTTTCTACACTTATGTTTGCTATAGGTGCCAAGGCCTCCACTATAGGAGCCAACATGATTTTTACTATCTTTTGGAACTCCCTGGAAGTAGAAGGAAGGGTTGTCAGCATTTTGATCAATTGAAGGCAAGAAGCAATTGTGTGCAAGAATCAAAACCACGGTCAGCCAAACCAACCTATACCACTCGTACGTACTGATAATGTATCAGTACAAGACTGAGATTTGGTTCAGTATATGAGACGAACCAGTCCATACTGGTCCGAATCAAGTAAAACTGCTCCGTACTTCCCAGCACCAACCCGCACCGCCCGCTTTCAGGTGGTACCATGGCTAGGAGTGAGAAGTGTTCAATACATGGCATAAACTGCACTGTGCCAAGCAGGTACAGTACAGATAATACAAGAAAGTGAAACCTTAATAGTTACCAAAGGGTTAAGGGGAATAAAATGAGCACAAGTAATATGGATTTAATATAATTATCAATGATTTCAATTGTGCATATGTAAATATATTGATCTCAATAAATTGTTCAAAATTGATGAAAAGTTAAAACTGATAAATAGCAAACATGTGGAACCATTAAATCTCTAATTCACCAAATCCATAGAATTCAAGTAAAATTTAAGCCTTCTGCAAATAAACTCTTCTAAAGAAGTTAACGAGCTACATAAAGCAAGGTATGTACATGTTAGCACATACATTTTAACTATTCTCACTTTGTTATAAATAATAAAAGTCCATATAAAGATGGAGGTGCAATGATAAAAGGCTTGAGTTGACAAGCGCAATGGCGCGGGTTCAAATCCTAACCTCTTCCTTCTCTTGCTATTTCTCTTGCAATGTAAAAGTGGCAACAACTCCAGACTAGCCAAACATTTCTGGCTGAACAACTAAATCGCATGGGCCGAGCCCTTTCTCTCTCTCCCCACTCTCTGGTCCTCCCCCCACAACCCAAATCCCTCTCAAGGTTTGACCTCTTATTTCACCACCTTCATCCACTCTCAGGTGCAAGGTAAGGCAAGGAAAGGATGCATGATAAAGTGTAGCCTCCTTTTTGTGCACCTAACATGGAACTAGTTCCCTCTATTTTCTTGTTTTCCTCAAAATTCTCTTCAACAACAATTTTTGATTTTTTCCTATATTTTCTTTCGATCTGCTCCTTCAGCAATAGCACCTATTATTGCTGCCCGCAAACTACGAATCAATGTATATTTTACTCATAAACGACCCCAATTTTGCACAGACTTTATAATATATTCTTCTGATGAGCACTATATTTATTTGTTATTTTATTGATTAGATGAGATGCTAATCATGTAGCTCGGCTTATTTAATTTTCAAGCCTGTTTAATACTTTGCTCTTCCCTAGGAAACAACAATAGTCATTATATTCATATAAAGCGGTGAAAAAATGAATTAGAAAAAACAATTTGTGATTTTTGAATAACTCAACAGAAAAGATTGTGAGTATTCTCCTTACCAATAATAAACCCAGTCACTGGGATCAGCATTCAACAGGCTGAATGAAAGAACAACACCCCCATCTGCACCAACCGGCATGAACTCTCCTTTACCCATCTCCCCTACCTTCTTCCCACTATTCATGAAAATCTCAACAAATATCTTCCCGATTACTGAAACCACCTCTGCGTCCGAGACCTTGCCCACCATCCATGCATGCCGATGCTTCCCCACCACAACCCTCACCCCCTCTCCACCAATCTCCCTCTCAATCACCACAACAGTGTAAACTCTCCCACTGCCCGACCCTAAACACTCGCCGCCTTCCCTCAGCGCCGAGTCCAGCAGCTCATCCACATCCTCATCACCACCCCCCAAACCGGAGGAATCCGCCACGCCGCACCTCCAGAGGCAGGCATCCCCCGCACCGTCGGAGCTCCGAACGCATCCCGCGCTGGAATCGATTGTCACCGAGACGGAAAAATTCTTCCCACAGCCACCGCAGACCGGATCGTTGCTGGTTCTGTTGACCAGATCTTCAGAGATCAGAGATTCCAGCCGGTCGGCGAGGAATCGGTCGCCTTCGGGACGGAGAAGGACGGCTTGGAAGCGGCAGGGGAGGGTGGGGCGGTCGGACTGGAGGCGGCTTGAGAGGGAGTCGATAGAGCGGAAGGGGAGGGGAGATCGGTAGATTTCCGTGGATTTGAGGAGGAAAGGGAGGCCTGGGGGAGAAGGGAGACAGGGTTTAGAGAGAGGGAGACAACGAGAGGAACAGCCCTAGAAATGGAGAGGAGAGAGGGGAAATACCTGAGAGGAAGGAAAGGAGGACGGAGAGGGTGAGGAGGAGGCGCTTGGTGCCTGGTCTGGTGGTCCGGCGGGTGGAGTCGCCGTCGGCAGCGGCCGCGGAAGGAGGACGAGGGTTTGGAGCGTCGCCGGAATCTTCCGCCATCTGTGGAGTCCAGAAGAGGTTTCGGGTTGGCTGTAATTCTTGCGTAATAGGAGTATAGGGAAAAAGGATAGTCGGCCAGCGGTGGCGACTTTATTCAAGAAATGGTGAGATATCCAAGAAATGGTGAGAAAGTAGAAAAGCTGCATTTTCCTCTAAATACATATTTTTAATTATTTATTAAGTTCATAAGGTTGTTCATTACGCTAGAATTACAGCCCGGTGTTGTTTTTTTAAGCCCATTTTTTGATGGGTAAATATCATAAAAAAAAAAAGGCCGACTTTTTCATTGTCCAATTTATTTATATACTTATATTTCTCTAGATAGGTAAATTATTTTGTTTCAACCTATTAACCTTTGCTACCTTTTTAAGAAGGCTCTTCATTTATTTCGCCTCAAGTTAGAAAGGGTAGGAGCTTGTTGACCCTTTTCAAAGGCTAACCCGTGGAAAGTTACAGCAAATATATGCCCATAACGACTTATGGTAATAAGAAAGTTGTACAAATAAATGAAAGAGTTCTCGTAATTAAAACTAAGAAAAACAAAGAGAGCTAGTAAAGAGCTCTGTAATAGAAAAAAGAAAAAAAAAATCAATCCTTCTAGTTCTTCGCTACCAATTGATATGTTTTGTCCTGGCTCCCTGATCCTCACTTTTTTTTAGTATTCAAATTACATTCAAATTCTAATTTTGATTTTGGTCGTGAACTAAACACGTTGGAGGATACGGTTATTCCAATTCACATTCCAATCCATTCCGAATCCAATTCTAATGGTGAGTCAATTGCGCCCTAAACTTCCTTATTGAATAAAATTATAAAAAGATACAATGCCCAATCCTCAAAAAAAAGAAGAAGAAGAAAAAAATTGCTTCAAAGTTGGCATATGCCAGGATGTATTGGAGAATTGAACCTTTATACCATGAAACCATCACGAATCACCCATGCAAGAATCGCACCAACCATCTCGTCAGCTGTACAGAGAAAACTTTTTGGCTACGAATATCAGGCACCATAGCATCAATCGTGGAAATTTTGGCAGTCCCGGTCAACTGCTATCCATTCCTTTCAGCTGGGAAGCAATTGAGCTTATTCAGGACTATGCGGACCTCAAAGTTTGAGTACTTGAAAATGGACATGAATCTTTCTGCTGCTGGCCCATAGAGAAAAAAAAAAAAAAGTGGGAAGAGTGTTGTTTTTTTCTCTTTTTTTTTTTTTTTGGTACAACGGCGGCTCACATCCTACGGATGTGGATATGGCCAACAGAATCCGAAAACAATAAAACAGAAAAAGACTGCGGCACTATGTCGCCCTCCCTCCAAACAAAACCTCCAGAATGGTGAGCCGCATAGGAAGCGACCCAATCAGCTGCACAGTTCGCTTCCCTGTAGACGTGTGTAGCTTGATGGGTGCCACACGCCTGCAGAAGTCTACGAATATCCAGAAACAGCGGCCTGCCCTCACCTGCACAACTCCACCCCCTGATCCAGTCTTGACGCCTTGTAACATTTCACTCAAAAGATGTCAGGTTTCAAGGGCTAATAATAAGTCAGCTCTTTGTCAACTTGCACCTGTTTCAAAAACAGTTTCACAAGACAACCCCATGGCTGATCCTCCCTTCGGTCATAAATCTAATCAATGCAATTTGGATCATCTACTTCAACCACTCAAACCACCAAAAAATTATACCCTACATCATATTTACTGCATCAATGGTGCACCACACCAATCTTATTTTGACATGTCGCACCTTAATACCACCTCAGCATGAGTCAGAGGAGAGGAGAATCGGGCGCTCAGCCTGCTTTCCTGATAAAAAAATTTTTGACCCATTCTTAGCCTAGTGATATGTTGAAATGGAATTGATATGATGCACCATTAACGTAGTGCATATGATGTAGGATATAATTTCTTCAAACCACCTTCTAAATAGATGGCTCATCCTCACACACTTTTTATGGAGAAATTATTAGTTGGATTAGGTCTACAGTGGACTACTAATAAATTTTTTCTAGCTTTTGTTGCTATTACGCATAAAAAGAAAAAAAAAAAGAGAAAGAAAAGAGATTACTATTTTATATGTTGCTTTTTGGTTGGACCAGCAATAATTCTTAATGATCTCTGTTATATTTAACAACAAAGAGAACCAAAAACAGAAAAGGGAAGAAAAAGCAAACAAACTCTTAGTGATGTGCATCCCGTCTGTTGTTATCATTGGATACCACCTAACTTCTTGAAACTAAAACTGCCATTTGATGAAACTTTTAAAATGGTCATGTTTTCTAATTTAATTGGAGTTTGTTTTCTCATCATATGTTATTTAGTGAATCAAACATCATGGATTTGAATCCTGTTGAATTGTACCATGAAATCTATAAACACAACCAAATCAATAATAAAGGTTTTAAGCTATAATGGCAACCCTTTTGACTTACAGGTACAATTTTCATTACCCTTTCCATTTGTAGAATTGTCCTATTGGCACATTATCCATTGGGACATCAATACTTCCATTTATCATTTTTATTATCATAGATTCTTGATCTTGTATAAATATCCAAAATCTACCCAACGAATAATCGATGTGGAATTAAATATATGTCCATACGGATTCTCACAATAACTTACTACAATTGAATAAGGAGGATACCACTGCATCCTCTCTAATACAATGAGATAAGCTAGGAGGAAATTCAAACTAAATCCTTTCCATCATAGGTTGTTGGTTGAGCTCCTAGTTAACAGAATTAAGCCTTGTGAAAATTCTCTAATATTATTTAAACTTGTTATGAGAAAGAGCTCATGAGTTGATCTCCCATGTCAACTATTCCATTTTTATCAAACGAGAATCCTACTACAAATGGATCACTGCTAGGAGAAGGAATCCCAAAAAAGGAAAGGAAAAAACATTATATATAGAATTTGATGGAAGTCTACACCCATTTGATGAGATAGTTTTTGTAACCAGCGGTCTAACTTAGAGCCTCTTCTTCTATCAGGAAAAACAAAAGAATCAACCGGCGGTTGTTTTAAAGACATACAAAATATAAATAGATCACATAGCATACCAATTTCAGTAACATTGACATGGACAAATTGGACAAAATTCAAGATTTTTAACTGCTTTTTCAGAGGTTACCAGATGAACCCAACATTTGACTCAACCCATTTTTTTTCTAATTACCAAGATTTATATTCAACCTTTCTTTTTCCAACCCAACCTATTATGTACAATACATTTTTGTCTGAATGAAGGCAAAAAATTTATGTCAAAAGATTGAACTAAAATTTGCATTGAATTTTGAATATCGAGTTGATATATCCAAAAAATAATAGTCAGATTAGTTTCAGATCGGTGGTGGAGCACAAGGCTCACTTAAGTACCAGTCTTTTTTAGGCACATATGTATTTTTGACAAGCTTTTTTTGACATTATTAGTTAGTAGATATAATCACTAGAAATCACATAAATTCAATTTTTACAAAATCCTAAGTATATACTTAAATTTGTTATTATGGATTAATCAACTTCCAAATTTTCTGTTTGAATTTTTCGAATTAATAATAATTAATTATTAATTTAGTACTAGCTAGATAATTATTGTAATTGAAATCTAATATGTCAATTCAATGAATTATATATTAGAATTGATTTATTGCCTTATTAAAATAATTGATTACTAATTTTGTGTCAGCAAATCAATTATTGTAATTGAGATCTCAAATATCAATTTAATGAATTATAAAATTTATTACCTTATTAGAATAATTGATTGCTAATTTTGTGGTAGCAAATCAATTATTGTAATTGAGATCTAAAATGTCAATTCAATGAATTATATGATTTATTACCTTATTAGAATAATTGATTGAGATCTAATAAATTAATTCAATGAATTATAAGATTTATTACCATATTAGAATAATTGACTACTGATTTTGTGGTAGCAAATCAATTATTATAATTGAGATCCAAAATACCAATTCAATGAATTATATGATTTCTTACCTTATTAGAATAATTGATTGAGATCTAATAAGTCAATTCAATGAATTAATTATTATGTATTAACCAATTTCTAAATTTTTTGTTTGAATGGGATGTAGAAATTACTCCTTGAAGAGTCCAAATGGAGGTATGATAAACTTCTTGGAGGTTAAACAAATTATTACCTTTTTAGAATGATTTACTGAATTATATATTATTAACAAAAAAAATAAACCAAATACTTCTTTGGATTGTTAGCAATATATTACCTAACTAAGCAAATAAATCTAATAATTGTAATTAATAGAAATTCTTAAAGAAAACAATATATATATATATATTAATCGGTATCAAAATAAATCTATTTTATCACAAAAGAAATATATTCTAGCATAAAATAAATATATTTATTTAATAAATTCAAATCATAAAATTACAAATCTGACAGATCCACTAATATTAAATTTAAAACAAAAGTAAGAGAAAATAGCCTGCTTGAAGGCAGGTTGAAGCGCGTAGACGTTGTCCCAAAGAAGTGTTTGCCCCCACGTACGGATCTTCCGGCAATTCTCCTCAGAGATACGATGATCCTAAACTTCTTCTTCGGTACGTCTCGGAAAAAGCCAAATCGAATCCGATCGGACTTGCAGATCCAACGAAGAACGAAATAAAAAGAATAATATAAACTGAATAGAATTGCAAAAATAAAAATCAGAAGTGGCTAAGAGGAAAACTTTTCTTCAAAATTTTTCTAGTATTTTTCTCTAATTTTTCGTGTACCGAAAGAGATGAAATCAAGGGGTATTTATAGGGGTGTTTTAGAGGGGCTTTTTGGTCTTTTTGCGGACGTGTCCGTGCCTTCCGCAGACATGCCCACGGTGATTTTGCGAACGCATTTCGCGAATTCAAATGCACACACGGCCGAATCTCGGGCCACATGCGCATTTAAATTTTTCCAACAAATTTCATAACTTAAAAAAGAGTAAAAAAAATTATGCACCAATAGAGACCGTGCATGCAGAAAGACTGTCGCATCCTTTTTCTTTCTAATCTAGTGATACACACTCATTGGCTTCCTAATACATACAGTAATTTTTTAATATATACCTAATAGCAACCTAATATATACCTCCAGATAAATTAATACATAGTTTCTAGAATATGGTGGTCACCAATATATAGTATATGAATAGTTGATACACACCTAGCAATATAATTATCTAATAACCTAATATGTACTGTCAGGTAAATTGATAGGCAATTTTTAGAATATGATGCTCATCAATACACACTACATGGTAAAGTGATAACACTCGTCGGTTTTCCGATACATATCGTAAGTTTTTCTAATACACATCTAGTAACAATCTAATGCATATCTTTATGTAAATCAATATATAATTTTCAAAAATATGGTATTCACGAATACACGCTGCACGATCAGATAATACATATCTAGAAAAGTAGTTATCTAATGTTTCAATATATATCTTTACGTAAATCGATATATAATTTTTAGAAGATCCGAAGAAAATGACTTAGCAGGAGAATAAAGATCTCACGGATGAAAGAGACGCCTTGATAATGAAGAGATAGAAGAAAATGTCTGATGAGAAGGAAAAAGGATACATATGGTCTTTTTTATAGATGATCTCTCTTCACACATGATTTTTTTTATTTTTTTAAATTAAGAGATTGACGGACTTCGTTAGTAAGATTTTTTTATTCCTATTTAATTTTTGAATTTCTTCTTTAATGTGTAAGAGAAATGTGTTAAAAGAGAAGTTTTGTGTTATATTTTCTTCTATGGTTACAAAAATCCAATTATGTACATCATCCATGCTCCGCAGGACCACCAGATCGTATAGCACCCCCACCCCACTGAGATAAGGACGTGGAGAGGCAACGAGAGGGAGAGAGGAATCCGCTCCGCGGCGTTCCGCACCGCTCTCGTGCCCTCTAACCGCCTATATTCTCATCATTCCCAAAATACCCCTCCTCCGCTACTCTCTCTTCCCCGTCTCCGCCTCACCATGACTCTTCCCGAAAAGCCCCTCCTCAAACCTTTCCTCCTCCTCCTCTCACTCTCCTTCCTCCTCCTTCTCCTCCTCCCCCTCCTCATCCCTTCCCATCGCCGTTCCTCCTCCCCCTCCGCCGCCGCCGGGGGTGGCGCCGCCACTCCGCTCCTCCGAATCCGGCCGAGCTACAAATCCTACGACGACTACATCAAACACCAGCTCAACAAGACCCTCAACCCCCGCCTCCGCCGCGTCTGGGCCACCCGCGACTGGGACCGCAAAGTCCTCGTCTTCGCCCGCTTCTTCTCCGACTTGAAATCCGAAGGCCTCCTCTCGAACAGCTCCCGCGCCCTCTGCATCGGCGCCCGCCTCGGCCAGGAGGTCGCCGCCCTCCGCCGGGTCGGCGTTGCCGACTCCGTCGGCATGGACCTCGTCCCAGCCCCGCCTCTCGTCGTCGCCGGCGACTTCCACTCCCAGCCCTTTCCCAACGCCTCCTTCGACTTCGAGTTCTCCAACGTGTTCGACCACGCCCTCTACCCCGACCGCTTCGCCGCCGAGATCGAGCGCACCCTCCGCCCCGGCGGCGTCGCCGTCCTCCACGTCGCCCTCCACCGCCGCGGCGATAAGTACTCCGCCAACGACCTTTTCGGCGTCGACGGCGTCGTCGGCCTCTTCAAACAATCCGACCTCGTCCGGGTCTCCAAGGTCGATGGCTTCGGCCTCGACACCGAGGTCGCCCTTCGGAGGAAAAAAAGGCAACCACCATCATAATCCTTTCCTCTTTCTTTGTCTTTTTTTTCTCCTTCTTGTCCACGAATATCAAAAGTTTTAAAGAGCTCGTTTCGTTGTGTACTTTGGGATTTTCAGGATAATTGGAAAAATGCGAAATTTTCTGTTCTACTTTCCGATGGTATCGATCGAGACTTACTCCTTATCTTGGATTTATTTACCACATATATTTATGAAATATTATGATAATAAGGTATTAAATGCGTGTGTCTATATATATATATATATATAATGCGTCAGTCATTAAATTTTTTTTTTGACAATTTATGTTATTCTATTTTTTAGTATTTAAATGCGCTCAAAAAAAATTCGACTCTAAACCAAGCATGTATTTAAGTTAACCGGGTTGCATTGGGTGCCGCCTATAAAACTAGCCATGCTGGTAATACCTTGTAGGCTGGAGATGAAGAGCGCGGCTATAAGTTATTCTATTTTTAGATTTTATTTAGTGCATTTGTATATGTAATGTATGGATTATGTATTTTTTTAAAAAAATCTCGGCAATTTGCAGTTTGGCGTTTTCTTGCTTTTACGGTTATATTTTATTTTAATATTATTTCAATCCAGCGTGAGAGGGTGGATGGAACAGCTGGCCCGAACCTTTTAGGTGGGAAACCGGTGGAGTGCACGAGTAATGGGTCGGTGCATGTCTGCCACGTGTACTTTTTCCTTTCTACGTTGGAATGTCACGAGTGGGACAAGTGGAGGTTCCACACGGCTGGGCACCATAGAATGGATGGCCCATGAGTGCAATTCCAGTAACATTTTAAATTTTGAAATGTTAATCACGTCTCTGAGAGAAATTATATCCTGCACTGATTATGGCAGTGCACCATGCTAATCATTCTATATTATTTAGCTTTGGATTGCCATCTTTCTCATTTTATCTAGGATTGTTTTTATGATGCACCCAATCATCACATTCCTGTAGATCCTATTCATCATGCATTTGCCTTATATTGCTGCTCTTTTTACCTTATCAAGGGTTGTTTCTGTGATGCAGCTCTTCTTTGGCATAAAATCTGGGCTGCAATAATCTCATTAGCATTCTCATGTGCGTGTGAAACGCCGGTACAAAAAAAAAAAAAAAAACTTATTAGCGACGATCGTGGGACCGACGGGCGTGATGGCACCAAGATGGATGCATGGGCTGGTGATGTCTTTGGAATGATGCATGGATTGTGATGGGTCATGGGTGAAGCTTGTCTTGTCTCACACCTAGTTGTGCCAATCGTAAAAAATGATACATACATGCTCTAATAAAGCAATGAAAGCAACTGTGCAACATAATGAGCTTTGCCGAGCTGGAAATGCATCCGATGCTCCGTAGTTGGGTGGGAGGGCTTGCGTCGGCTGGTAGCAATCTCGCTAATCATGGTTGTTTAGATGTGGATAGGATACGTATTATCGTGTAGAGTTGGTTTGTTTTGTATCGCAATTATTGTCATCACAAGTTCGACACCAGTAGAGAGATGTCAAATGATATCTAATATTCATCTTGGAGTTAAAGGTTTCCGTGAGGGTCAAATCATTCATTGCAAGTGCACTTTGGGAGTCTTGTGATAAATGGGAATTATTGGAACCACCTTTATCTTCGTGCACCGTACCTCCATTAGACAAAAAAAAGAGAGTATGATTGAAGTTTATTATGATCTGATTTGTTCTCATGTATTGCCTTGCTTAAAATACATGTATCTTAATTCCACTTCCGGACTGATCCCACATGTGGAAACTTTTGTGCAAGCTCTGATATTGTATCTCTCGTGAAGCCTTGTTTCTGCTCGCGCATGCATGATATTGTATCATGAGAAGTGTCCTGCATGGCTGTACGCCTGTACGTAGATGGCAGTTCGTCTTCCTGTCTTTCTAGAGTTGTGAGGTACCTAACAATTCCCTAACTGTAGCTTCGCACTCGTTTGAAGAGCTAGGCATGGGCTGTAGGCCACTGACCTTAATTTACCATCATATATGACGCTTTAAATAAGGAAAGGATTTGGGGTGTTGTTTACCATTCTTTCTAAATGGAATTACTAGTATGGAACTCTTTGATACGGAAAGACAGAATGGTCCCAATACATATAGAATGTAGCAAAGATCTTAGGAGCAAATAGGGTGATTATCCTAAAATCAAGTATAATACGAATAAAGGTAATGAGATTACTGCAGTTGGTTGCGTCGCGGTGATTCTACATGGCAGTAGTTTCAAATCACTGCCCAACTTAGTGAGCCAGAAATTCAAAATCATCCGGGACAGTAATTTTGGGCTGAAAATTAAGAGAAAAAAATACTCTTTAGTCCGATGAAAAAAAATAGTATATCAATATACCGTTAATATATTATATCAATATTATATATAATATATATATTATTGATATTATATATACTATATTTATCATATATTATATTATGATATATTGTTAATCATATTATTGTCATATTATTATTCAATAATAATTTTAAATTATCGTAGAAATAAATTATTCTACTTTTATATTCATATAATAAAAGTATTTAATATATTACTTCTATTTACCTTATTTTTTAATAATAATAACTATTAGTATTAAAATATAATATACTAAAAATATTAATTATATAATAATAATAATTAAAATATTTTTATTGAAGTAATAATTTATAGACTAATAAATATATTTTATGAAATATATTAATAATTAATATAGAAATAAATATTTTAATATTTTATCATAATATATTTTAATGGTTAATAAATATATTTTTTATGAAATATATCAAGGATAATTTTAGTATTATACGATGAGTGATCTTTAATTCTTATGAAATACCAAATAGATTATTTATGGATACTTAGAAATCTTTAAGTACTAAAACATAGCATATAAAACACAGTGATCTTAGATCATCGAGGAACAAATGACTTGAGGAATCATCAATGATTTAAAATCACTCCAGCAATTCTATTTGGAGTAACTTGAGGACCAAATGCCACCTCAATCCCTTTCCTACGTCCTCCGGCCCATCATAGATCATCCAAGTCGGCCTATGGATGATCTATATTAGCTCTTAATCTAAGCACGTATTTGATGATTTTTGTTGGTAAATCACATCTACATTTTTTTTTGATGATTTTTTTTTTCTGACTATATCAAGCATTTAGGTTTTATGGAAAACTTGAAAGGAAGACAAGTCGAAAATTAGTCATGCGAGCAGATAAAAAAATGTTTGTGATTTTTTCAAAAAAATATTGAGCTAGTGAGGGCTCCCAAGATGCCTTCTTGAGGCAGAGAGGCCATGTCTTAGCCAACACCGCTAAAATTTTCTTCTCATTGCTTTCTTTCTGAATTCATGTTTTCATGCAACTATGATGTGATCTCACAGATCTTCTTTTGGAATAAATTTCGAAAATTTGTTTACATCTATGCTTTTAGTTGTAAATTTGCGCAACCAATAACCCATCCCGAAGGCGGCGGTGGAGACGCCGCTGCTAAGCACGCCGAAGGAGAGAAAGCGATGGGGGCCGATACGGTCGCCGGCGTGGCCGGGGAGGTACAGGCCGGCGGAGTAGGAGGAGAGGAAGGTGAGGTCGAGTTCGCCTAGGCGGTGGGGACCGTGAAAGGCGGCCAGCCGGCATCAGCGGCGGCAGCAAAGGAGTTGGTGGCGGCGACCTGAAGGCCGAGGACGGATTTGACGATGGAGGGGGGCTTGCGTGAGGCATGGAAGGCGGCGTAAGCAAAGAAGGTAAGGAGGACAGAGATTTGGTGGAAGAGGAGGTTACGCCGCCGCCGCCATTGCCGGATTCCCCTTCCACCACCACCACCACCACCACCACCTTAGGCGAGCCTTGCGGGCCTTGCCTCCCGATCTTCCGCGCCGCAGGCCTGTGCGAAGGGGAAGTGGCGGTAGTGCACCGGACATCAACCGGTTTACCCTTTTGTTTCCCAGTATAGCCTTTAACAATGGACGGCCAGGATCAAGCACCATAGCCAAACCCTTGGATAAAACTTCGGTTCAGAATCGGAGGGCATCGCGACTTCGCGATTTGGGAGGCGGGGCCTTCCTCTACCTCCACAGTGCCGGCGCGAATGGCAGAAGACCGACGGTGGACGGCGGAGCGCCTGGTATGCCGTCTCTCTCTCTCTCTCTCTTCTCTCCTCATGGTATCTGTCAAGTCTTAGACCCACCACCCTCAGCAGGCTGGAGCGGGAAGAGGGGAGGGTCGAGGAGGCTTCGCCATGGCTAGGTTTTTCGATCTCGAAGCTCTTGGGTTCGCCGTTGCTAGGGTTTTGGATTTCCATTTTTCGCTCTCTTACTCATTCTCTCTCATTCCCTCTCTCTCTCTCTCACACTCAAACAATTTGACTTCCCATTTAGCTCTATAAATCTGCAAGGCTTTGAGGACCTCCATTCACTGTGATGCTAAGTGACTAACTTCATTCCCTCTCTTAGCTCCCACTAATAATTCGCTAATTTGATCCCTCAGTTGATAGTAGATGGTTAATAACGAGGTAGACTTGAAGAAAAACCCAATGTATTCCGATGAATCAAGGTCTTTTTTTTTTTTTCTTTTAAAAGAAAATTAATTCAGTTAGAATTTCTTGCTGGTGGACACTTGGTAGCAAATGTTAACCTTTTTTTTTTTTTTTGCAAGTGTGTAGTCCATCTCTTGTCATTCTTCCATGCATGGTTAATGTTGAAAACTAACTTTCATTTAATTGACGTTGCAAACTTTCTTATCCAGTGAATTGCTCCTGGTGGCTGAGAAGTCGATGGAAGCTCCACTCTTTGATGAATTCCGATAAAAGAGAAACATTGTTATAGTTGCTGTTTATCGTTTAAACTTGAGTTAAGACTACCAAAAACAAACAAATTCTCTTTTGATTGGAGAAATCTCGACCTCATTTGATCTTCTGGAGGCTTTTTTTTCAATCCAATCTGATAGTAATATGATCAAACTCTATCAGAAATCCTCAATTGGATGGAAGGCATTGATAAGAATGTACAGCTCCAACAGCAAGAATGCCCCAGATGTCATTGACCCCACCAAGAGGCTATGCAAGATCATGATGTCTTGCCCCAGTGTCAGCCTTGAGCGTGCCCTCGACGAGACCGGTATTCGCATCTCAACGGAGCTGGCTGAGGCAGTCATCAAGCGGTTTGAGAATGCGGGCATGCTTGCATACCGGTTCTTTGAGTGGACCCGCAAGCGGCGGGGCTTCTCCCACAGTGTCAGGGCCTACCACACCATGATTGGCTCCCTCGCCAAGATCAGACAGTACCAGCTCATGTGGGACCTTGTTGCTGCCATGCGCCGCGAAGGCATTCTGAATATCGAGACATTCTGCGTGATAATGAGAAAGTATGCACGGGCGAAGAAGTTTGATGAAGCCATCTACGCCTTCAATGTCATGGATAAGTTCGGCGTGGTGCCGAATTTGGCAGCATTCAATAGCCTTCTCAGTGCATTCTGCAAATCCAAGAATGTGAGGAAGGCCCAGGAGATATTTGACAAAATGAATGACCAGTTTGCACCGGATGCCAAGACTTACAGTATCTTGCTTGAAGGGTGGGGGAGGGCCCCAAATTTGCCCAAGATGCGAGAGGTTTACCAAGAAATGATTGATAAGGGCTGCAAGCCGGATATCATCACGTATGGGATTATGGTTGATGCCCTTTGCAAGGCAGGCCGGGTGGAAGAGGCAGTTAGTGTTGTTAGGGACATGAGATTCAATGGTTGCCCGCCAACATCGTTTATTTACAGTGTCTTGGTTCATACTTATGGAGTTGAGAGGAGAATAGAGGATGCGGTGGATACATTCTTGAAGATGGAGAAGAATGGTATTAAGCCTGATGTGGCAGTGTACAATGCACTGATCAGTGCATTTTGTAGAGTAAATAGATTTGAGAATGCTTTTAGAGTTCTGGGGGATATGGAGGATAAGGGCATTCCTCCCAATTCGAGGACCTGCAATATTATTCTGAGCAGCTTGATAAGTCTTGGGAAGAATGATGAGGCATATAGGGTTTTCCGCCAGATGATTAAGCATTGCGAGCCTGACTCAGATACATATACGATGATGATAAAAATGTTCTGTGAGAATGATAGGTTGGAGATGGCTTTGAAAGTGTGGAAATACATGGGCTCGAAGCAGTTTGTTCCAAGCATGCACACCTTTTCTGTGCTTATCAATGGGTTGTGCGAGAAGGGCGAAGTGAATCGGGCTAGTGTCATGTTAGAAGAAATGATTGAAAAGGGTATCAGACCGCCAGGTTCAACATTCGGAAAGTTAAGACAATTACTTTTGAAAGAAGGCAGAGAAGATATACTTGAATTTCTGTTGGAGAAAATGAAGATTCTGGTTCAAGAACCTTTGTACGATTGAGAGATGATAACATTATGTTCTATAATGAGTTTGTGTATATTTTTATACTGAAGTGCTTGACGCTTTACCTGCAAAGGAATCAGCTTGCAGTGTATTACACAAGGTCTTCAGCTTCATGAAAGTATTATGATTCTCAAACACCAAAAGTTGTTTGCTGACCCATCCCTATGGCTCATTTACTGGGTACTTATCGATTGGATGCCTTGCCTCAACAAAATACCAAAGTCATCGAGCAGCGCAGGTCAGTCTCTTCCTGCTCTGTTGCTTCTCGCTGTTTCCCTTATGGATCTGGTAAAATTATTAGCCACCATGTGTATCTAATGTATTGCATTAGCTTGTCACTTCATTAAAGCAAGTAATGCGCAGCAGAGAAGCATATTTTGCAAGTAAAACATCACATAATACTTTTTTTATTTATGATTTCTTCTGCTTTCTACATTGTTTGAGGTGGAAATGACTGATATGCTTATGGAATTGTTTGAGTACAATTGAAATCTTGTAAATCAGTGATTCCCAAGCCACCCCAAAATTTTGCTTTTTACATCCTCAACCACTTATGGGACAAAAGCCACCAGCAACTGAAGAAGAGCCCTTCCAAAGGAAGCCCCTTCAGATCTTTCAATTATCGTGACAACCCATTTTGAAGAAAGGAAAAATGAGAAGTAATATGATGAAAGGGATGAGAGAACTTGAGTAATAAGAGATAGCCTTCCTCCCATGGACAATGATTTTCCTTTCAAAACTGAGAGCCTTGTTTCGAATCTGTCTAGCAAAGGAAGCCAATCTGCATCTTTTAGCTTATTGGGTCTCAATGGTAGACCCAAGTATTTGATAGGAAAGAAATCCCTTTTGCAGTCAAGGATTTGAGCTAAAAGATTGCCTTTTCATCATGAGGCCCCTTATAAACAAGAGAGGATTTTAGGAAATTGATTCTCATTCCTGATATGCTTTCATAGAGGTGTAGAACCAGCTTCGAATAAGATCTATTAGATATATTAGCAGGATTGAAGATCAGGGTATCATCTGCAAACGGAAGGATGGATGCTTTGTTTGATAATTGATCAGTCCTGATACCCTCAATCGTGCCATTAGCAGTAGCCAGAGACAACATTCTGGAAAGGACATCAGCATATATGATAGAAGGAAGAGGGCTGAGAGGATCACCTTGTCTCAGTCCTCTTCTTCACTTGACCCATTTGCCAAGAGTACCATTGAGTAAAATGGCGGATTTAACATGAGAAATGTATGCTTTGATCCAGCCATGTAGAAATGAAGTCCCCTGATTTGTAATAATTTAAACAGAAATTTCCATCAGACCTTGTTGAAAGCCTTTTCAAAATCAAATTAAGTTAATCTCACTGAGAAGTCAATGAGTGGGAAGCTAGAATAGGATTTCTAGATACTAGTGCTGTCCCATTAGGGTAATAGCAGGATAAAATGAATTGATATGTTAACTACTTTACCATGGTTCCTTGCTAAATGGTAGACCTAGAAAGGGAACTCCAAAGGAATGGTGTACAGTTTGGAATTTGATGAATTTAAAGGATGGGTACAGATTCGATATTTCAGCTAGGATTCAAAGTATATACACCAAGAACAGAGAGGGTAGAGATGTGGGATATTGCCTTATCTGTGTTCCAGTCAGTGCTCCCGCTAAATTCAAACCATCAACTCTCTGCTTGATTTTCCTTTTTCCTGTGCAAGGCCTCTTCGTTGCCCTGATTTCTTCCTCTTTTCTCTTGGATTGGGAACTAGAATCTTCTGCAAATCATTTACCACCATTTTCTGGAGCCATGTGTGCGCCACCGTTTTGCTTATCGTTGCTGATTTTGCTGTTGCTGCTTATACGTTTGTCAGAATACCCACCGTTGCTATTTTATTTGCATTTGTGACATTTATTGCTTTTGATTTGCTGAACTCGCATTAAGAACAAGCAAGTTTGTAAATCTAGTTTGTAGGGCTTTGCACAACTACTACTAAGGAGCTATCTTATAGGTTTCTTATTTGTTTACGTATTTGGAAGACTGGTCCTTAATGAGGGTTGCAACTAGTGCAATTGTCATCCTAATTTAAAAATAAGAAATAGAAACCATGTAAAAATAGTATTATGGGTGAAAACGGGTACAGTTTTTTTTTTTTTCCTTTGGTTGGACAATGGGCCAAGCGAAAGTACCCATGATGTTCAAAACATTCTTGGGAATGTATACGTATGCATAAATTTATGCATGTACATGTATTTAAACATTTGGTAAACTGAAGGAGCTAGTTTGTAAGGCTGCTTGTTAATCAAAACTTTTCAAGCTTTCAACAGTCATTTGGAATGAAGAATGATTGGAAAAACTAAAGATGTCAACCTGGAGGATATTTATGAGAGTATCAGAATCTTAAGGTGACTAGGAAGTGGGGGAAGGTTTTCATTGAAATGCTTTTTAGTTCCAGTTACTAATTGTAAAGCTTCTCTAAATTGTGGCAAGCATGTGATGGCATATTGATACAAAAGTCATGGTTGGTAAACTTGACTCCCCCTAATGGTCAGTATATATTCAGCTTGATTTTTTTTCATGATGACTTCTTATTTACTTATATTCTTCTTTCTCACCTGCAGTGTTGTCAAAAGATTTGCCTAGGCATCCGCCTAGGCACTTAGAGAGCCTAGATTGCTTAGGCAATGACCAACTAGGCACCCTTACATTAAAGGATATAAACTCCATTTTGTCGTTCTGTTGCTTTCTTGCTTTATTTTAGTTCCACTATTACAAACAAAATAAACTTATTTTAATTAAGTAGAAGCATATTTTAATATTTATTTTGAGTTTTCCCATTGCTTCCCCTATCTCTCTCAACCTGATACCTCACCCATCTCTTGATGCTAAGGCAAATAATTAGCCCTCTACCAGCTATCATCGACCCATTTGCCTATGCACCATGGACCAAAGGCTCTTGTGGAGCCTAACAGCCCTCCAGGTGGCTACTGACAATTGTCATCAGTCCAAAGGCTGCTAAAAGTTTTTTATATTATGTTTTCATACTCATTCTTTTCCATTCCTTTTCTCTTCTCACATTAATCTTTTCCTCTCTTCTTATTTGGAAGTTCTTTTTTTTTTTCTCTTCCTCTTTTCTTCTCCTTTTCATCCATATTTTTGTCTATTTCCCAATTTTTTTAAATTTTTATCCGAGTTACATTTTTTTGGATGTAAATATAGGATTTCAATTATGCTTACGAGTTTTAGATTTTACTTTCGTAAGACTCATCAAATATTTTACTTTTCAGATTTAGATTTTAATAATATGATTTTGTTATCACCTTTTACTCCTATATTCTAACTTAGTTGATTAACCTATGATGGAATCTTGCCATTGTTTAATTAGTCTAAGTCTTGTTATAATATAAATGATAAATTTGATTTTGTATATGTATGATTTAAAAGAGAGAAGAGGTTGATTGTGTTATTATTGGGCTTTTATATTTTGTTGACCTTTTAAGAAATTAGGGGCTGCCTAGGAAATTATTGGTCCTTGCCGGCTAGGGGCTGCCTAGCCGTCTTGACACTCTTGCTCACAGCAAGTGCATTGGTGGTAACATGGTTAAAATAGTGCACATTATTTTTGAGAATCCTATGCTTGAAAACCAGATTGATGAGGCTGTTTTTGTTTATGCAGGAGGTGACGACTTCGAGAGGAGTGGGAAGGGTTATTTAACTTAGCTTTCTGTAGATATATAATAATCTGAGGCACATGGGTTTTACTGAAGCAATAATGAGGGAGCTAAGTAGGATTAGGAAGTCTTCGAGTACAGATTTTATAACCTATATAAATCCTCCTTTTCTTTCAGTGAAATTTATATGAATTTGTGTAATGGAAAGGCACAGCTCTTGAGGAGCACTTGCTTGTATTTTTTGGGCAAAAAGAGGCAACAAGCAAACTAGGAGAGAGTGGAGGGAGACTCTGATGCAAATATTGAAGAAAAATGGTTATCGTGTAGGATGGAGGTATAAACACAGTTTAGTTCTGCTGGATATAAGTCATGTCAGGTCTCGTGATTCCATACAAGGAGAAAAGCAGCAAATTGTAAATCTTCTATATACTTTGTGCCATAATGAAGCTGCAGTAAGATTTGGAAACTTCAGAATGGAGCATAATTTTCAGCAAACATGCCTTGGCATTGCCAAACAAATATTTGTGGACCATGGTAATGGTTATGTAGAACAGTCCAATAGGCCAGACTAGCATCTGTGTTTATGTGATGACTTGAGGCAACTACTTTGGGAGGACTAAAAACTGATGTATCTATCCATGTCATTGTATGTCTTCTGCCTTTTGATCAGTATATCTGTTTTCAAATGTACAATGCTCAGGGATCATTTATCCACATCTTAAAAAGTTCAAAAAGAGGGGCTCAACTCAAATTCTTCTATGATCAGATAAGTTAAAATATCATGATCCATTTATTTAATATCAAAAGCGGAACATTTTAAAATTGGTTTCTAAAAGCAATTTTGAACAACAAAAAAAGGGAATTTAAGATTATTCAAGCAATATTTGTTGACTTCAGAACCTATTTGTTTAGTAGAACGAGAGTGTAACCACAATCATGCTTGCTAGTTAGAGCTTTAAATGTTTGAGTGCTTTTCTTTTTTTGCTTCTTTTTCTTTTTTGTCATTACTTCATTATTGCCCTATATTTACCAAGAGACTGGGCATGAAGAAAAGCTTATTGACTTATTTCTTCCAGTTTGTATATTACAATTCATTATAGTTTAACATCTGTAACACTTCATACAACAAAATACTTGGTTTTTTAAACATAATCTACAAGAAGGTGAAATCTAACTAGCCGACCTTGCCTGTCCTTTATTCTTATGTTCACCGAAAAAGATCCTTATTCCACATCTTTCCTCTTTACAAATCGACCCTGCACAAATTTTTTAGATGATAATCAGATTTCATTTTTTTTTCTCAAAGAAGTAAAATAAAATAAAAGATGTTTTTTTTGAGATTTTTCTGACAATCAGTGAGAAACCAATCATGGCATAACATCAAACAACAACTAATGCCATGAAAGATTGATCAATCCAAACTGTTATGGATGTGCAAACACACAAATGTTTTTTTTTTAATTTTCAAATCATAGTCCAGATTTTAGATTAATAAAGTGCTCTTGCTAATTCCGTGTTTCATGCCTGATTAAACTACATTAATACATGTAACATAATAAGAAGGACTCGGCAGTTCAAGAACAGAGTCGAGAAGAGGGGAGTCGGCATAAGTTTTTACCTTCAGCCTGGGGCGCCTCTCGGCGTTGAGCTTCCGCACCTCGTAGCGAACCCGCTTGGAGAAGAGCCGGCTCCGCCTCTTCTCCTTGTACCGCATCACCCTCGCTTCCCTGTTCCCTGCTTCCCGATCGCTTTCCGGCACCCTCCATCCAGTGCTCCCCACCTCCACCATTACCTGCCATCAATCATCCATCATCGCATCAGATGGCTCTGATCTGCTCATTTCTCTTCTGATGGAGAATATAGACTCACCGGGGAGGCGGTATGGTGGAGCTCGGGAACAACTTGCGGGCCATCGCCGTCGATGTAGAGGGAACCCCGGTCGGACCAGGCGGTGAGGACGTCCTCGTAGTCCAGCTTAAGCGAGAGCGCCTGCGGCACACCGCACCACAGGTCTACGCCGGCGCCGTTGCAGGCGACCTCATCCGACGATGACGAGGAGGAGGAGGCGGCGGAGGAGGAGCAGCAGTACACCCACCGCTCCCGCCCGCGGAGAGCCCTCCGGGCAAGCCCGTCCCCGTCGCCGTCCCACACCGGCGACGATCCGTCTCCGGTGGAGGGGGCGCCGCCGAGGAGAGCGGTGAGAGTGGGGCGCTCGTCGCCGCCGTCGTCATCGAGGAGGCAGGCGACAGGCGGGTCCCTGTCCTGGAAGAGAAGGTGCTCCGGGTGGAGGGGGAAGAGGTCGAGCTGCTGCGAATCCGCCACCACGGCGTCGGCGTCGGCGTCGGCGTCGGTGGAGGCCATCTCCGGCGGCGGCGTAGGCTGAGGAATTTGGGCCGTCGGATCTTGGTTCGGGCTCACCGGTAGACGGTTGGGCTCATTTTTTTTTTAGTTAAAAAGGGCGCGAACCATCCAGCCTAAAAAGGGCGCCACTTTTCTAGAAGATCTTTTTTTTTTGCCCAGGTGGTGATGCTGACGTGGAGGACGTTTTCAACGCGTGGAGGTACGCAATTGGCTGATTGTGGGGTTATCCGGATATCCCTTGACCCTGATGGATATCCCGGGATAAGGTTAGAAACTAAGAATAGTGGCGTCGAAGGCGGGTGAAAGAGTGAAAGAAAAGGAGGTCATTAATGCGACAACGGAATCCAGTGGAATATGTCACGAGTATTATGGGTCTACTGGAAGTTTGATGGGGTTATGGGTTTTGTCGTCAATGTAATCGTGCCGTTGGATTAGGGTTGGAGGTTAGGTTAGGTTAGCAGGGAGATGGGTGGATGCAGGGGCGCAGTCTTATCCTGATGCTGCCAACGACTGCCACTGGTTTCCATCGCTTTCTTTCAAGAGCTTTATTGAGGTGGAGGAGCACGGCACAGAGACTGGAAAAGGTCCGGGTGGGCACTAGACTAGGCCGATGAGAAGGAAGTCTTTGGCACTTTTCGCCATTTTCCATGTCCACGTGAGGCTGGAGAATGAGACTCAGTAGAAGATTTGGCTCCTTCTTATCGATCAGGTTGTAACATGGGTTACAGAAAAAAAAAATTATATCTTACACCATGTGCATCACAATTGCTCGTGCACCATTAAAATAGTCAGAGCTTCGCCCTTACGGGCTTCATGCGGTTCGTCTCAATCTAATTATCTCAATTTAGGCCACTAGCAAATGCATGCAACTAGGCATGCAAAATCATTTAAATTTATAAGGTATGTTTATTTTTTAAAATTTGAATAATTTTTTGAAAATTATACTTCAAAGCCTTCACTGGTTTTTTATAACAGCCTAATTTTAAGAGACGTCAAATATAATAGAATATTATTAATTAATTTTAGATATATAATGTGTGTTCTTCGATATTATTCATATATAAATACAAACATATCACTGAAACTATATAAAGGCCTCAAAATTTCTATCTGCGAAATTTTGAATTCCTAGACACGTTGATTCTCATAATAACCCTCCATCTAAACTGCCAATTTCAGATTTTTTGGCTGGACATTCCACTGAACAGGGCGAGGCCACAACCTTCAAATCCCCATCGTACTACCCATATTATATGATATTTAATTTTGAAACAATTGAAAAATCAAAACTTTCTTAATTTTTGATTGGAAAAGCTGAATCGTTAAAGCTTACATTTAAACTCGTTCATTAAGATTGAAAAAGTTCAAGCTACATGATATTTAATTTTAAAATAATTTAATCTTTCTTAGTCCCAAAATGGAACCAAATGCATAGGGATACACCACTCAAGGTCAGAACCAAAATGTTTAATGGATAAGCAAAGGGAAGCGACAATTGGGATAAGCCCCAATTCACATGGCTGCTGCAAATCAAATATGAAAAAGAAAAATCACTGGACTTCCTGGGCTAAATATCTGTCTCGATGTCAAACTTCACTACATATGAGGTCTATTTGCTAAAAGCATTCACCAGTCCATGACAAAGCCAAAACACACCAAAGCCTCAACCACTGCAGAAATAATCAAGATAACAGAAACAAGCTAATCATGTAGTTTGCTGGATTCATTGATCCACATGCTGATTCAAGGGTAACCTAGTTGCCTTCTAGTAAATTTCTAATCACGATGATGTGTATTGGTTCTTCAAAACAAATAAGATACAAAAGCTAGAACCACGAAGTATTGAAATGGCCTTGTCCTCTCCACATGAATACAGTAGAGAGCATCTTTTGGGGATTCCAACCTTTTGCCATTTTAATAGACCATCCTACTAAAGCTTTGGAGATCAGAATACTACTTGTGTAACTTCAGAGCTCAGCATGTACAAAGCGTCTAATCTAATTTCCCCATCCTATCCAATACGTACAACTGATTCCATGAAGCTATTGCCTTTGCTGTTGGGCATGTCTCAGTATGACCAAGATTAACATGGGAACAATATGTTGTTGCAATCTCTAGTTGTGCCTTAACCATTGAAGCAAATGGTTCACAAGAAGGGACTCTCTGAGGTCAAGAAAGGAGATCAAAAGAGCCTGATTTAAATGAGGAGGATTTGAAGAAAGAGGCTGCCACAGGATGTAAGCTTTCAACTTGGAAGGAGGGACAAATAAAATTCTGAACCAATTCGACAGAGCAGGGACAAGGATCTCCGGTTCTCGTTTTGACCTACATAGGGTTGAAAAAAGACCTATAGCCTTGACCACAGGTTCACTCCATTTTGAAGAAGTCGCTTAAATGGTTCAACCTATTCTAGACATGGCCACTGCCTTCATCATGTTGGATTTGGCAGCATCAAGCAATGGGTCTGACTGTAAAGCCTTCTCGAAAGAAGCTTTAGCTTCCTCCCACCTGCCCTCTGCCACAAAAACAAGCCCAAGGTTGTTGTGTGCTGGTGCATATCCTGGGCACAGTTCTAGAGACTTTGCAAATATTGCCTTTGCATGTTCAAACCTCTTCTGCTGACGGTACAGGTTTCCAAGGTTAGAAAGGATGGCATGGGCCTGTTGGGTTGTAGCATGGGAGAGTGCCCGCTTGTATACTACCTCAGCCGAAGATGGATCATCAGATAATTGCAATGCAATACCTATAACATGAAAAATTGTAGCTTTTGTCAGGAAAAGTACAGGAATCTTCGAGGTGCAGCTAAACAAATTTCATTCAGAAAATAACAGGAATTTTCCACCTGACACATGAAGTATATATTATCACATTTGTCATAATCTTTTTTTTTTGTCAAAAATATCCTAATATGGAATCTGGAAGAAGTAAACAAAATTATATATGATACCTATTATAAAAATAAACTAGAAAAGACAATGTTTTAACTAAATTTGCCCACTAACTAGGAAAAGATTGATAAGTGAATAGACATTCACATGGTCATATATCAGAGATTGTTAGTCATGGTTCAAATTACCGGTCGAACAAGGAAGCTACGAATGCTACCGCTTTCTGATGGGATTCCGGCACTGAGACAGGGCTTGGATCACCGAAACCAGTCCCAGATGGGGCATCCCAGCCGAACTAGATTGATACCAATACAAGTATTATTGGTATGAGGCAATCCCGGTTGGGATGCCTCTTGCTTCCTTTTTCAAAGGACATGGGGGTGGCTGGGTTCAGAGATGCCTTTAAGCATCTTGTGAGGCGCTTCTGACCCTATAATGTGAGAAAGAGAGCCAGAGAGAAGGATAAGAGGAGAGAAAGGGATGGAACAGTGCTACTTTCTAGTTCCTACTATCCTGACTCCTGAGCAGGTTCAGATGTACACACATCCACAGCATCACGAACCACAACCGAGTCATCATCTGACATCTTATGACAAGCAGGGGTAAGGACAATATCCAAGCTGGTATAATGTTTAAGTCCCAACTACCAGCAAGATCTGCATGTATATAAGAGGCATCAACATCATGCATGGGATTATACTATTAAAGTGGGTTACTTTGATTTTTCTGTTTCAATACTATATTTTATTTGCTATTCTTCACTCATAAATGTTATTAGTCGATTGATGATTGAGTGTTAGTATCAAATTCCGCCGTACTGATCGTACTGATGTACCGGTGGGCGCCGGTACCGGTACCGTACCGGTTTGGCTGGTTCGGGCCAAAAGCCAAAAAAAAATTTAGAGCCGGTACGGGCCGGTACCAATCGATACGGATTTGGTACGGGTCGGTACGTACCAGTACCGACCGGTACGGATTGTGAATGGTTGGAACAAAAAAAATATAGCTGTACCATAACAGTTTTATTCGGTACCAAAATGTACCGGCCCGTACCGACCGGTACGACAGACTCAGTATCAATATCAACATTCAACTATCGCATATCCTTAAAAACATCCTCTAAATATTAAGGAATACAAAACAAGCTGGCCTAAACATCATCATGTATAAAAATATAAAAAAATAATGAAAAGAAAAAAAATAAAAAAATGATTCCTGGCTGTCCCAGCATGGTTAGAGTACAAAGCCCCACATCGTATCAGCACAGGACAGCCTGGTGCCATACTGGTCTGGCCGAAAACCGATACCGGGCTTTAAATCTTGATGCCAACAATATTTCAGATCAAATTTTAGTAATTAATTGTAGTTTATTTTATTTTTAATCAGATCTCATTGATTGCTCTTAAAACCACTTATCTTACTTGTGACAACAATGAGCTCAAATATCAAAAGCCAAACCTCAATTTAGAATTTTATGTACCAGATTAAGATGTTAGCCTAAAAACTATTTATATTGTGCATATGCAATAGATTTATAGAAAATTATGCAACATGGGGTTTGGAAACAAGTTTAGGCATAAAATATTATGCAACATGGGCGTGAAACAAGTTTAGTCACTTGTATGGCATTTATAAAATTATTCTTGTGCATTTCCTGACTGTACGAACAAGATTGATGCAATCAACAAACTCATTTAAGAAATGAAACTAGTTAACTAGTTATTAACCCTATCAATCAGTTCCAGCATCATATAGAAGATCAAGAGAATTTAGAATGCCTAAAATGCCATACAAGGATCATAATAAAAAATCATCAAGAGATTTAGTTGTGGAGGCCATACCCCACCCTCATCCTTTTAGAGGATACAACATATCATCTTACAACATGACATTAGGCATCCTAATTTTTATGCATCACCTTTCCCAACCATCGACTTTTACTTCCTCGGTGTCCTTTCTCAAAATTACCATGTGCATCCAGCTAATAAACTAATAAAAATCATATTCCCACCATGCTGTCTTTGGCTGACTCATAGCCCAGTTAAAGAAGAATATTTAACTGCTAAAAAGAGATGACAATTACCAAGATTGGACCATGCATAACTGCATTCCCTGCATCGGGCTACTGCAGCCTTGAGAAACTTAACTGACATCTTGAACTGCATGGTACAAAGGTTGTGAAGACCAAGTTGATGCCATTGAACTGCATCATCTGGATCCTCCTCAATTGCCTGTTGCAGAGCAATCCTTGCGTATAAGAGATACAAGAAAATAATTGCAAAAAAATAAACATCCATTACTGTGAAGAATTTAATGTGTCGAAGATGGATGTGGCGTAAGCTTACTTGATGGAAAGTTGGAGAAAGGCTGTGAATTGTGATGATTCAGATAATCAATGTTACAACTTACAAGTGGATTCATTCTTAGGTGAACCATCAGAATAGAAAAATGCCATATTAAAGAAAAGCATCCCTTCAAAATGTGATTTAGCAGGGAATTGGACAAAGCCCCAATGGTCACATTCTCCCTTCCTAGAAGGTGGTTCTGGGTTCAAATCTTTGGTGATACATCCCCAAATGTTAAACGTTGGTAATTTATCTTGGGCGGGTATTCCTTCCCTTTATCTCTCTCACAAATTTAAGAAAAAAAAGGTGGTTCAGCAAACTTAAATATGCAAGTCTACGGATTTTACTACCTGAAAAAGCAATAGCAAATAAAGACATGAACATCATCGAAGACTACAAAAAAGACTAGACTGTCTCATGGTTAAAGAGTTAGACATCAAATAACCATGCATCTCAAAGTGATGCTTTAATTTTTTAGATGTGGATGTTCTTCCTTCAGATGAGATGGTCACAAGAACAGTCAGCTCATTCACCACCATGTTTGCTTGCTATTAAACAACAGAACACAATACAGAGGACCCAATGGCAAGGGGTCCTAGTACATATAAATTCTGCTTAACAGCTTCAAATTTCAACAAGAAAGACCACAGAATTATTCTTGGATAATTCACTGTATAACTTATATTCCACTTCTTCTGTTTCATTTTCAAATGAAAGTGCTTTTCAGTATAATGTTGAAGGAAAAAACAATTGACTTGTGAGAAAACACATTCAATATAATTCATATTTCGAACCATTCAAACAAGACCTATCTAATTGTTTGTCTATATGACAAACATTGAACACTTCCAAATACAAAAAAAAAAGCCTGAGTTTTTTGGGTAGAAAAAAGTCTTAAGTCAGAACCACCATTACTTATCTAAATGAAAGCACAAGAAAAGGTAAAAGGGCTTCCCTATCTTCTACAGCATCACCTCCTCTGCCAAGCACAAGAGGAACCTTACTGTCAAGTTTGCTCTTACAACTTTTGCACAAATATTTACCAATGCAGATCTATCATCCTCAGTCATCAGAAATTGACTTTCACCTACATCTCCTGGCTCTCAACCAAGTAACTCCAGAACCCTCTATCTTCCAAATCTTGCTATCTCATATCCCGCTGCAGAGAACACTACGGACCATTAAGCCAATCTACCACAGTATCCCCACGTCTGATCAACTTTGCAAGCTTCATTGCATTTCAAAAACAATCCAACAAGAAATGGCCACAGAAGCTAAATATTGCATGCAACCATATGGGTTTAGTTAGTGCAGCGGTTTCAGTCTCATATGCTTTTCATCTGGATCTCGTAGATAAATGTAAGTATGATTTGTTAAGGGCTCAGGTTGAGTCAGGCATACAAGGATCTTCTAGGGACTAAAAAAGTCCTAAGGCAAGGGAGGTGGAGCTCATAGAAACCCGAGGGTTTGGTAGAAAGGTGCCGAGAGATAAGCATGAAGTTAGATCCAGGTGTCCATGCTTGGCTGCCATCCCCATTGGCAGTTGTAAGAGGTGTCTGTAGTTCTAGAAGTTTTAGAGCACTTTCAAGTTTAAAATATTTGGAAAATCATAAGGCAAAAGCATCCTTCCAAGGTTTTAAAAAAAAGGTTTTGGAGAGCATATAGGTTTTTTGAAAAACCAATGAGCAGCATTTGCCGAACGGATCCCATACTGAACTGAACTAACATGAAATCGGGATGGTCCAGCGTGTCCCAAACAGAACCAACACAAAATTGAGATGATTCATCCTTCTGGGTCAGTTCGGCTCATAAGAACCTTCGACCCTTCAGCTGAAAGCTTTGAATGCTCTTAATCTCTCCCCCTCTTCAGTGCCAATTGACTCCATTGCCCTCGAACGATGCCCAAGATGATGCAGACATGATCGATCAATGTCGAAGACGGGACCTTCACCCTCAATCGACGTTGAAGACAATACCGTTATCCTTGATCGATGCCATGGGGTCCCTCGCCAACATCTTCGACCCCGATCGATACCTTGAGGTAAGCCCCTCCCTCTCCCCCCTCCCTTGCTCTCTCTCTTCCTCCCTCTCCTTCTCCCCCCTCTCTCTCCCCTTCCCTCTCTCTTCCTCCCTCCCCCCTTCCATAAACCCCTCTCTCCATCATCTCTCTCTTCCCTCTCCCCTCCCTCCCTTTAGTTCAGTATGCCTCAAATTAGTACGATACATACTAGTACCATACCAAATCAATCACCAACTAGTACGACCTCCGATACCGGTCCAACAAACTTGCCAATATGATAACAAGTACCGACACATGATAGGGGTCCCATACTAGCACGCTATGTATCAGTGCCAATTTACAGCTGGAAAAGTGCAATACCGCTCATACCATCCCATTCCAGCGATTTTTAAACCTTGCATCCAACTCATTGGTGTTTCCCTCTTTTTTGAGATGGATGGAAAAGAAAACAACTCTACAATTGATTGAGTAACTGTGCAAGTGTGCCACCAATTTTCATCAGATCAAAAGAAAGAAGTAGATGGGTTCAATTGCTTTGAACTTCAAGGACTTCTAACTATCAGAATGCCACCTATGCGCCAGCCGCTTGGTTGAGTAATTTCCCCATTTCGCCATGCATCTTGGTTCGTTATTGTCATTACCTCCATTTCCTTTCCTATTTCGCCATGTGTCCTGGTTGGTTACCACCGTTACCTTCATTTTTTTATTCATTATTTACTAACAGTAACTTCAAATTTTTAATTTTCTCCTTATCTTCGACTTCATACTGCCTGGCAACTACCTTGGGACCAATTTTTCCATTAATGTTGTCTATGTATGCATATTCAGCCTGTAGCATGTGTGTGTCTCCAATATACACCTTAACTTCTTATATGTTATCAGATTGACCTATACTATCGGCCAACTTCTAATTGACCCAGATTGACACCCGTGGTAGTGGTTGATGCTCCCTTTGCTCCACCTGTCTTTAATGATATAGCCCATCCTTGACAAAGGTGCATTGGTATTCAATGCTTTTCCTGGATGAAATCAATCAGCCTGCATTCAATAACGCCATGTGACAACTACACAACTATTTGGGAATGGTCTGTGATGTGCCGCATGTCATTTCTACAATACATCTATGGATTCTAGTCTTCTGTCAATATGTGATGCAAACAATTGGGATAGTTTTGTGTGGAATCCAGGTCATGTACATAAGTCCAGCTTTTTATCTTTAACAATCAGCAAAGAATTAGCTAATTCACTCTTCACACTTGCAAGTTTAGCCTTTATGCTACTCCCAGGAGCATGCTTTCCAAGGCTGATTCAAAGGATACCATCTTTTCTTTCTTTGCTCATATACTATATTTGGAAGACTTTCTACATTAACCCTGTTCTCTCTCTCCTCATAGAAGATACTCTTACAAAATTCAGAGGGCACCTACATAAAAGTGAGCCAAAATAGCTGTCTTCTCCATCTTATTTTGCCTTAGGAGTAGCAAATTTGCATATCTGGTCAGAATGAGACCATTAGGTTTTTAGTGGAAAATTAAGTCGCATAACAAGGAGATTGAAGAGATCTAATTTGCGGGACTCTTCTGTTAATGTGGCTACTAGATTAGATACTCTCCCTTCGAAAAAGGCCTAACTATGATTTGTTCAAAACTAACTCTGATAAGTTTCAATCGGGCCTTCACTCTTATTATGGAGCAGTTATAAGAAGAGGAATTTTATGACAAGCCTGCATTCATCTATTCTAGGATGAAAAACAAGTTTGAACACTTTGCATAACTCCTGACATGGCCAAATGCTTTTTCATTTTTCCACTCTAGGATCTTAGTCTAATATAAGAAATGTAGTAAAAGAGAAAACATTTTCGACATTTTTCCTATAAGTATTTTTTTCATGACTTCCGATGTGGTTGGGGGTGGAAATGAGCCAAACATGAGCAAACTGAGCTTAGCTTGAAATTAAAATGACTCAGCTCAAATCGAGTTGAATTGAGAAACCCTAGCTCGTGCTTGGCTCATGTATAATCAAGTCAGCTCGAGCTCGGCTTAGCTTGAAATGTAATCCTCCTTTTAGTGGACGAAAACCTTGATGGGAGGAGATTGTCGATCCATGGAGAATGGGAGGGAGGGGGGGTGTTGCTATGTAGAAGAGAGCTTGGGGGAGCCTTTACCTTGAGGGAATAAAAGAGTGCCTGCTGTCTCATCATCATCAACCTCCCTTCCTATCAGCACTTGTAAGCAAAACGAGGAGAGGAAGAGGGAGGATGGAAGATAGGAGAAACAGGAGAGAATGGATGCCATTGTTGATCAAGAGAAGCCTATGGGTGGCTAGTGGCAGCGAGAGATGCTATGAAGAGATCGAGAGGAGAGGTTGGTGGTGGCATGTAAGTGAATGCCATGGAAAGGCCATTGGTGGGTGCCTGAGTGGATGCCACAATGGGAACCAAGAGAAAGGGAAAGTGGATCATGGTGGTACAATGGGAGAGGTGTTTAGGGTCTTAGGGCTTCATAATCATCGCTATTTACTCCACCCACTAGAGCTATTGAATTTTAATCAATGGTTGAACAATTTAATAAGTCAGCCACCGGATTAAAATCCAAAAGCTGATTATTTATTACTTATAAATCCATAAATACAATATCTACTTACTATATATAATATATAAAATACATAATATATAATATATAATGTACAATGGATAGTGTACAATGTATAGTGTATAACGTATGACGTATAACGTATAATATATAATATATAGCATATAATATATAATATATAGCATATAATATATAATATATAAATTAATATAATATAATATAATGAGTTGGCTCGCAAGTCAAAAATAAGTGAGCTGAACCTAACTCACGCTCGGCTCACTTGACATTGAGTAATCAAGTGAGCCGAGCTCAAGCTGAATTCCAAGCCGAATGCGAGCTGGCTTGTGAACAGCTCGTTAGTTTGCCAGCCTTACATGTGATTAAATAGTTAGATATAAATAATAATTGCTCCTAGTCAATTTTGCTGCCCCTAGATCAGAGAAACTGGAACATCAATCATTCTACATATATTAATTGCACTCCTTGATCTGGCCATCATATGTGGTACAAGAAAACACCCTCAACTTTGCTACTACAAGGCATCATTTGATTTAACCATTTCCAATTATATCCTTCCTACTTGTAACATGCATCCACTTTGATATCTTTTTTTTTTTAAATTATATTTACATGCTTCACAAATATTTTACAGCCTAAATCCTGAATTAACCAATAGATTTTGTCCAATAGTTGATTCATTATTTCCCTTTGAAGCCTCACTGGTATTAGACGATCACAAACACTCCAAAGTCAGAGCACCACTTCATCAAATGTCCTTATGATACATCCTTATCTACAACTCAACTATGTATAGTGAAAATGACATGGCATATTTACAAGACACATACTTAGGTATAAGAAGTTCATGCCAAACAAATGGACGCCAAGTAAAAGCGGATAATGTCTTTCTACTGCATAACCAACACAAAGATGTCGAAGAGAAATGCCCATTAGATATTTCCTAGAATGTACTAGATTTTATGTTATCACTATGTGCTGGATGAAAAATAAGAAAGTTGATTAACTTATGGTACTATTACAAGAACATGTTTGTTATGAAAGCAAGAATTATGATAAATAAAATAAATGATAATAGCCATCCCATCTTAGAAAAATCTTTTAGATTGCAAAGTAAGAGGTGATCTTCAATTCAGAAAATGTAGTATCTAGTTCAACCAGAAAGATTGCCAACAAATGAAAAAGGAAGTTAGTTTGGTTGAGCATTCGAATTGATACAGGAAGCATCACCTGCTTTAATGTATACAGAGCTCGCTCTTCTGCCTCCACCAAATCCCTCTGCTCAGTTTCAAAAGCTGCTGCAATTTCATGTTGAGCTCTGTGCACCATCGCCAACCCTGCCCATGCTATTGGAAGATCAATTACTGCAGGGTCCCCTTCTTTTAGAATCGATGCCATTTCATTTGCAGCCCAGGAAAGCTGCTCTGTAGAATCTTGTGACCTTTCAGCATCTTTAATTCGATGAACTGCTATAGCATATCGAGCAGACATTTGATTAGGCTCCAATTTTGCTGCCTGCACAGAGACAAGCATACGGCAAGAGTAATTTAGTATAAGAAAACATGGTGACCCTCAATCTGCACTCCATTGGTACCTTCCTTTATCTGAACACCTTCTATTAAGTTATTTGCGCAGATTAATGTGCAAAAATAATTTTAAAAAGTCTGTAGTTAGCCATGTTGCTCCCTTACTAACAACTCACAGTTAGGTTCTTCCATCAATATAGATAGAAGTGGAGCAATTTGGCCAGAGAAAAAGGGAAAGGTTTCCTTGTAAAATTTACACCTCATAACAAAATATCATTTCCTTTCTGTTGGCATATCAACCAGAAATTTGAGTTCTCCACTTCTTAATAGATGGACTCAGAGCTCCTAAACTCCCAAGCTACATTAAGAATAGCCTGAAAACTTTAAGAAGAAATGAGCCAAGGACATGTTGCTACCTGCTCCAAGCACTTCTTTGCATTCCTATGATCACCAGCCACATAATATGCATTAGCAAGATTCACCCATAATGCCCCAGCTTTAGGTTCAGCTTTTACTGCTGCTGTTAAGCACACTTTTGCAACAGATGCAGCTTCAACTTGATGTGGATAAGCCCCTTCACCTGCATTTGCCCCTGGACCTGTACATTCAACAAGACAACTAAATGATAAACTACTCAATGGACAATCCTCACAACCATTGTTATATAAGAGAGAGGGATTAGCTATCTATTGAAAGACATCAAGAATCAGTAAGTATCTTCAACACATATTGAGCATCATTGCCGTTCTCTGTGATCATTCTACTTAGGTAGCTGACCTAAAGAGAAGCCAAACACCTATCACAGACATCTTATGGAATGTCAAAGAGTACCATGACTAGTTTAAACTTATGAAAAATCATTTACATGATAAAACCCAATCAACTGTAGCTTTGCTGCTAGATTTACTATAATAAGCTAATGCGAGCATCCTAGAAAAAGGAATCACTATAATTTGGTGCCAAGTCTCCTTAAATGGCACTCTTGTTCTTTCTTTCAGCACCACAGTAACAAGATTCGCCAATTTTCCCAAAAAAACATGAATTATTCATGACTTGAAAGTTAGGTGAATAGTTCGATGACTAATTTGCTGGTTGGCTAACAGATCACGAATGTTTCACAAAATTTGTTGATTTCATGAAGAGATTGCAAGACAGATTAACTTCTGAAGCTTCAGTTTTATCTTGACATGGACATAGATTGCAATTTGGCAGATCACTTATGGGCTGAGGCAGCAGGGTAAATGAATGAAATGAGGGTTGTCTCTCATTAGTGGACAAATGTGATAGGGTTCGGGGAAACGTGAGAGTTAAATGTGTCCCACTGCCTAATGCCTCATGTCAGGCCCAAAAAATAACAATAGCAACAACAACAACAATAATAATGGAGTCAGAGACTCCAATCAAACCCACAGAGTCACACCACATCTCCCTCCTGGACAATTTTTCTGCCTTCCACACTCTAGATCTTCAAAATTTTTAGTTTTCTCTTTTGCATATTCCAATATTTTTTTTGAACTGGAAGTGGCAAGGAACATTAAGTCTTTCCCCTGATTACAATCCCAGAAAGCCTTTTTCTTTCTTTTTCTGAATCGTTCCTCTTTATTGGGTTGAAAATTAGCAAACTAAAATTTCTTATGAAATAACATTAGCAGCGATGAAAATATGTACTCACCTTTTTTACATATAAGAATTTTTATTTGACCTTTTTATTATTTATTTTTAATTTTCTAAACTTCTTCCGAATTCACCTGATTTCTTTTTCCAATTTCCAAAGTTTTCAATCATGCCATATTATTCATGGTTGCTGAATTTGTGGCTAGGTTCACCACCAGTTTGAACAATTACAACAAAAAAGTAATTCTATTAAATATCTGTCATATAAACCTAGTGCCCATCCACGTGCGTGACTACCAAGGTCATGTTCCCTCTCATTGGAAACTTGATCCATAAATAATATGGAGGAAGAAGGGAGGTGTTTTAATGGTTTTATATGACAGTTGGTCGATGCATTTCTTGGGAAATTAACAAAAGATAACAATTAGTAATTTTGCCTGCATTATCCTATGATTCAAATTCTAACAAATAAAGATAATCCAAGAATGCAAGAGGAGCATCACAAACATAAGAACATAAGGTGCATATGTGGTGAATCTAGGGAAGACAGGACAAGAAATAAGTACAGGAACAAACATCTGAACGCAAAAAGAAAATGATAATACAAGCATAAAATTTCCATGTTATATCCATAACAGTATAGGATATCGGCCTAATAAAGTAGAACAGATAATTGGAAGGAACTAAATGTATTAGGGTCATACCTGGGATGATCGATCCATATTTACACAAAAGGAAAGCTGCATAATTGATCAAAGCAGCAGGATGGTTTTGATCCTTAAGAATAAGATCTTGAAAGCATTTTGCAGAAAGCTCCAAATTTCCACTGGACATAATTGTTAGTTAGTACTTCAAACAAAAAGGGAAAACAACATTAATTATCAACAGCAGGACAAGTCTATCAATTTCCCATTCACTATGCTAAAACAAGTCAGAAATCTGGGAAATGCAAAGTGTAAAAGTAAAATGGCAGAGATATCAATCCTATTTACTTAATTGTGGAGCCATTGTTGTTTAAATCCTACAACAAAGTGGCTCTCACAATATGGATCTCATCCTTGGATTAGAATCCGCTAGGATCATGAGATCTAGATCCATCTTATGGATCATGCAATCCCTTAGATCATAATATCCAAATCAATCATGTTATAAACATATAAAATAATGCAAAATCCACTTTATGTAATTAATATGGCTATATGCCTTTTAGAATTATTTCTTGATCTCTAATAAGCTTTAAGCACATAAAATTAGCATGTTTCTGAGAGTTTTAAATCTTAAAAGTAAAGAAAAGAAATTTTGGAATTCATAATTTAAAAGAATTAAAGAACTAGACATGATGCTCCTAACACTAGATATGCAATATGTAGGCTTATGATGAGCAAGAACACAGTTCTTATATCTGGAATTTTATTATTTGTTCATCTACTTTATGAACACATTTTTTATGTTTTTTATATCTTCTAAAAAAAATCAAGAACATTTTACCAAACTGGCACAGGATCGGGTTGGTTAGAGTGATCAGTTTGGGACTTGACAGGAACCAGCCCAAATCAATTTGAACCAAGCAAAATTGCCCTGTTTCACACAGTTCGGCGTAGTTCAGACCATTTTTTGCCAATTTCAAACTAATAATTGATGAGGGCGAGGATAAAAGGCCTTCCTGACCACTTTGTCCTCTTCTTTTGAACTTCAAAAAGCTTGAGAGTATGGGGGAGTGAGGAAAAGAAGGGGACGGACAGATTTTGCAGGTCAGCAGCTCTGATCAAGGAAGAAAACAGGCAAAATCTTTTTCCCTCTTCTCTCCTCTCTTTTTTTTTTTTCTTTTAAGCCTAAAATAGGCCAAAAATGGCTACAAGAATGGGAGATCATGCCAATTTTTTTTGTATTTTGGCATAATTTTATCATATGCTATAAATTTAATTATGCATTGAAGAAATCACCATATTCAATCAATCATGTGATCTTTTAGATTAAAATATTTTTTCAGTTTAAAAATAAAAATTGTTCAAAAAAAAAAAAACAGTAACATGTTTGCGAGTGTGCATGTCACTTGGTTAGCAGGAAACTGTTGAAGTTTTGGCATGGTAATGGCTACCTGAACCTAACCCCAATTTTAAAAAAATAATCAAAAATAAGTGATTATAATGACATACCCATAGGCAGAAAAATATATGTAGTACCAATGATAGGCTTCTGTATTACTTTGAATCGATTTAATTTTTCAGACATTTTATAATTACATATTAATATTTTTATTTAAAATAATAAAAATATTTATAAATACAAAATATTGCATAGAAAATTTAGAAATATTTTTTGAAGTAAGTCGGCCATTATTTGCATTACATTGTAAATTATCAAAGTTTTAAAATGTTTAATACCTTAAAATTATTAATTCATCTAAAATAATGAAAAATATGGCAATGTGTATTGTTAATTGGGAGTTTTCTAGGACACGATGCATAGTTTTTAAATTATTTTATGCATGTATTAAGTGAAATTAAATTATAAAGTCGCTAATATATCTAACAATATGGCAATGTCATGATCACAGCTAGCCGAATCCCAGTAGAAGGAGCAACCATAGAAGTCAAGGGAGCCAGTCAAAATCGCAAGAGTCTACGTTTGAGAACTCCACCCAAAGATATAACAAGGAGATGGTAGGGATAGGTCACAATGGCACCAGGCCAAGCCAAGGAGGTCAGGCCAATCAGCGTGGCCTTCTATAGCAATATGGCTAGGACCAAGATTTACCGTCTCGGTACTGGATCCCATACTAGTACCATCCCATTACGGTGTCAGTACACAATACGGAATGAGACCACGAGACATACCGAGAGTTGGTATAATATGAGACTGTCTATCGGTTCGGTACTGGTGTGGTACGTCTGATACAGTAGAGTACTGACCAATACAACAAACCTTGGCTAGGACATTCTGCAAGAATGAAAGTTTCGCCACCTAGCATAGCCAGTCAAATAGGGGCAGCCAGGGAAAGAAAGCAGTTCATCAAAGTAACAAAAATAGAAAAGAATGAAAGATGTAGATCCATTAGGGAGAGTTGATAAGGAGCATGTTCACTTAGATTTCAAGACCACCGAGCCCTTAAATGACCGGTTGGCTAGATCATCTCACAATACGAGCAATGATCTTAACGACAATCAAATGATAAAGCATCTACTGGCTAGGGAGGTAGCAGTAGACATGGCGGGGGCGAATCAACTTGCAACCATATAGTCTGAGTCCATTCATCATCAAGTTTCATTTCACTCATCCCACATAAGATACGAACCAAGGTACATGATTTAAAACTCGCTAAGGTACAATAGCATATAGGAGACGAGCCTCTTGAGGCAGTTCAAAACTGACACTACTGTAGCTAATGATATAGAACCCAAAGAAGGATCCTTGGATGTCAGTGGATCCTCATTGTATATTGAGTCATATTCTGCACAGCCGGCTTATGACCCATAAGCATACCCTTCGTTTGATGGGTCATATTTGAGTGGCCACTACCATCCACAGCCCCAGCTAGAATAACGGTCAAATTTTGGTACCACAATCTTTTCTCAGGTGAGATAGCAAGTTCGACATCATACAAAGGATCGGTATCAAGGTGGCTATCCAAGAGGACCAGTTATTGTATATGGAGGTGGGCATAATACCTTGGTTGGAGTCAAGTTCAAGACCTCAACTATGAACGAAATCCGGACATCTACAAGCGGTATAGATACTCCATGAGGGACTAGATGTCGATATATATTTTGTAATTCAAATATATTTGAATATATATATATATTCAAGTTAAAAATTATGAATTATCTATGTTTATTTACTATGATTGTATCCATCAAGCAATCATCCAGTCTTGAGACTAATATGGAATAAAACAATAATAAAATAACCTTAAAATCATATTACAAGGATCCCTACACTTTAAAATATCCATAACAACTTAAAAAAATATAAAAAAATGAACTAGTACCATGCCAATACACTTCTACATGTTGAGCATCAGTATCAAACTGGTACGGTACCTAGTACCAAATTTGTGAACCTTGATCTAGGCAATCAAAGTTACTCTCTTCCAACTGATTTCCTAGTGATCTGAGCTTGATCAATTCAAATCTTGCACTTGGAGAGCTCCCAACATCTCTCATTTCCTCTCCCAACCTTCATATATTGTAAAAAAACAAAGGTTTTTCACCTGGGACCTAGCAATACACACCCAGATTGGGCTCGACCTGACCTTATTTGGTGCAACATGGGTGGTTCAGGACTTAATAAACCGCCAACACCATATGCAAGCCTAATGTATAACAATTTCCAAATGATTATGACCCCAATCATGGGGCTATCTACATTTCCAATAAAAAAGAGCTCATATAAATTCTCGTATAAGTGAAAACTAAGGGACACCTCATTTTAAATCAAGTAATCATTCTTCAACTAGTCCAATTTATAGAAGCAGGCGGCAGTTTCAGAATGTTGACAAAATCATCACACCTTTGAAGGTATGCAATGCCAAGGTTTGCAAGGGAATCCAGGTAGTCTGGAACAATGGCCAAGAGGGATGACAAAACTGATATAGCACTCTGGAGAAAATAAGAGAACAAAATTAGCATAAAGAAAGAAATGTGAAGATTGTTAGTGAATTTTGTGAAATAACCTGTAAATATTATGAAATTAAAGGGGAAAAAACCAAAGCAGAAATACTTGAGCACCTGCAGACGATTAGTTCTAAGAAGTATCAAACCAAGCGTATTCCAAACAGCAGCCTGTTTTGGATCTGATTGTACCGACTCTTTCAATTTCACAAGAATCTCATCTAGTTCACCCATTTCAAGCTCTTTATCTGAGCTATCCCCAGTATGTGCTTGCAAAATACACTGCAATGGGAATGATGTTAAAGCTAAGAATAGTCATTATCAAATATCTATTTTCTGACTTGATTTAAATGTCAAAGAGAGCAAGGATGCAAAGTATAATGTTTTGAGTTATAAGCTAATGCACCTGTCCATGGTGTATCAGCACCAAGGAAAGCAAATCTGGTCTCCGAATCTCTTCCTCATCCCGTAGTAATATCTCAGATGATTTTTCAAATGCTAAGACTGCCTGGAGGATTATCAAGAGGATCGAATTTGACAGAAGTTGCAGTGAAGTTAAAAATAAATGCCAAGATGAAATTCAGTAATTACCTTCTGTGGTTGACCCAATCGTTGATACATTAGGCCAAGGATGAAATGCACATGAGCATTTTTGGGCATCTTTCGTGCGACATGAACCAAACCCTACAAGCATAGTTTAACTTTACAATACAGATATTTATGATGATGATGAAACAGAAAAATAGCACAAGCACACCATATAGAATGTCGGGGAAAAACTAATCTCACTAAAAATATGGCAGTTATACAGACAAATGTTTGCCACAGAATTAGGAACCTAGGCAGTTTTATCCAATGTAACCTTAACTGTAAAATATATCAGTTAAGTTTTAGCTAGAAAAGTCTATATTCAAAAAAGCATCACACAGATAGATATCAAGATGCATCTTTACCCAAATGTACTAGCATTTTTCTTTCGAGTGCATAAAACTTCCAAGGAATTTTTCTGAGACGAGTAAAAGGAACGACGTTGTTCCAGTTCAAATGATAAGATTTGTCTTCATCCCTCACCGCCAACTTTTTGTAAAGTTCTCAAATATTTTTAAAGCATCATACCTGATAATATTTTCTGCTAATCAGTGAAACTGTTTTAAGAAGAAGTCTATGTAGCTGCATATGCATATATGGCCTCCTGACCACCTCAAATAGGGTCTAGGCTGCCTTTGCATGTAAACAGGTCCAACAGAGAGCATCAAGTAGCCAGCATAAGCCCAAGCCACAGATATGCATCCTCCCTCCACCCTGTGTATAGTTGTTCTTATTTGACTGAATTTTAAATCAAGCTATCGACAAATTTCCTATTTTTACCTATAAGCACGAGTTGATTATTTTTAATATTTTTAAATATGAACTGCATAGGCAGCCACATACTGCTTAGACACTATGGCGTACCTTGAGTGCTCACATACAATTGCTGCCTTTTTGAAACCTTGGTGACTCGCTGTACTTTTGTACCTAATTTCATCTATTGATTTAAGTATAATTTATCTACATCAGGACCAGTAATATAATCTATAGAAACTTGCAAAAAAAAAAAACAAAAAAAAAACAAGAGAGTTCTATAAATTGCGTAAGAGACATACTCTCTAATTAAGTATTCATATATACATAACACTAAATAATATTTCTTATTACCAAAAAAGGAACAATTATAACTTAAATCTGAGCACAACAGAAATCAGCTCAAGTTTTAGAAGTGTTTAGATTTCCTTGTTTATCTATTTTTAACAACTTTAAAAACCTTTTCAGTCTAAGATTGGACCGAAATGTTTCAATATATATTTAGCAGTTTTCTTTCCACTTTAATGATTTCACTCCTAAATAATTTTTAAAAATTTTATAAGATGCCCATGATACCAAAAATCAGAAAAATAATAAAAGGAAATACTAGCATAGTGCAAGTTAATTAAACCTATTAATCACTGGCTTATAGTATACTATCCTTTGGACATATGGTTTCTGTCCATTCAGTCTTTAGCTATTCAGAAATACAAGTCTGCTAAAACTTTAAAGTATCAAGAATTATGCAAATAGAGAGAGAAAAATCTAGAAAATTAAGTTAAAGAAAAAGAACTATTAGGTTGTCTAGTAATGTCAACTCTTATTGTCATTAAATAATGATGAAATAAGGTACAATAGTACCTAAACGAATGAATATAACATCTAAATCATTATTAGTAGATCCAGCTTGCTTATAACCCAAAGACACATACAAATTGAATAAAGTCTAAGATCTTCATCGAACAACCACTAACAAAAAGAAATCGTTGAAAAAAAAAACCTTTTACAAATGGTTTCAAAACCATTGTAAAACTAGCAAAAGTTGACTTTTATCAATGAAAATAACCCCTGAGCCCATGATCAAATCACTCATCTTAACTCAAGATATTTAAGAAGATCCAAAATATGGAAAATAGGCCAGTATATATATATATATATATATATATATATATATATATATATATATATATATATATATATATATATATATATATATATAAACTTAATTTGACAAGCATCTGACAAACTTAAGCAAAACCCTCAAACTCTAGTCACCATCCTGGTTGGGGATTAGGACAGTCATTAGTCATTCATTGAAGCTTTGCATCTATAGGTACATCTTTTTGTAGAACTAAATGTTTAGCTTTAAAGAAAGATGACATCAATGACAGAGACGATGTGTATGGTTGCATAGGAGGGCAAAAGGTGCTTTGAGAGACCTGTATGGCTTTGTCTGACTGGCTGCATTGGTGCTCCCTGAAGTTCATGACCCTCATCCATGGTCATCCATCATTGCAAGTTACAACTTTTATTGGCTCATTTAGCAGACTAGACCTCGGTCACTTCTCCATTACCCTAATTATTTGTTGCATGCTCACAGGGTGCGATGCCAAGTTCAACTTACTCATGGTTCATGAGGGTTTGCATCAGCAAAACACTTGTCCACTCAAATTTCATATTAAAAAATTACATTCATGATAATTCAGATCATTTGAGCTCAGTACCAAAATTCTTAAAAAATCATACAGCTTCCTAAAGATGAGAAACTCACAGCTTTTAGATTGCTGACTTTTTCCTCGCGCGACATGGAAGCCCCATGACACTGTTGATCCAGATCTGCATCATTTCCAACATTAAGCAGATGATCAACATTGAATCTTATATGGCATTTTCCTGAGCTAAGAACCTTACCTTCAGCTTCAACAATATCATTGTCTTTGATAATCACAGAATTTTTTGCTAGGTTGCTTTCATCGTTACTGCTCCTGCAAATTGATACAGTTCCGATTAGGAATTCGATTAGATTATGAAAGCAAAAATATAGCAGCAAAGCAACATATCTTCAAAACATTCTAAAAACTGTTGTAATAAATACCATAAGGAAATTTATAAGATCAATGGGATACATAAGTGCGTCGTGCAAAGGCTCAAATTCCAGTTTGTACCAGTCCACCCCAAGCATCCTGGCTAAGACTGGCGAGGTACTGAGTCCAAGATCCCTATATATGAAATTAACAGGAGCATTTCATTGAAACCTGATTGCACTGGCTAGTATGAACCAGGATCAGTGACTGGAACCAACTGACACTCATGGGTATCTGCCAGGATGCATGAAAAAAGGAGACCCGAGGCTCTTTTCTTTTCCCTGTTTGCTTCACATTGGTGCCTCTCGAATAAAGATAGAGAGAAACCCCAATACAAATCCTTCAACCTTACTGGCTTTCAAAGCCCCTCCTCCAAAAATAAATGAATAAAGAAAGAAAGAAAAAAAAAAAGGAGTCTCAAAGCTGCTGCAATGGGCCTTAGACACTGGACTGAGAACCAAGGAGAGGCCTTGTGCAAGTAACTACTCTAAATAGAAGATACAGCATAACAGGAGAAGGGAAAAGGAGAGAAAAGGTGGGGAGAGAGCTCAGATCATGGGAGGCACCATAAAATCGATACCAAATTAGTGTTGATACTTCCACCAGCTCCATAAGCCCAATTATCAGCTCAAAAGCCCCTCATAATCCTAAAATATGAACTAAACAAATCCTAAAAAGCCTCTAAACAATCATTAAAAATAAGAAATTTGGAAATAATGAATCATCCCCTTGCACCTTTGCAATGAACTATTTGTATTCATAAATGTATTCCACATAAACGAGTTAAGATTTTATAGGACTAAATAAGAAGGTAAAATACTGCTTTAGGAGACGTTATTCAGAATGGAAGCGCTTGAGAACATAAACCATGATATAGGGAGGTTCACTTCCTCCCAATATCTAATAATTTAGCACAAGTCTATCATGCCAGCGGACAACCGAACTAGGTTGAGATTTGAGGTGTTAACTACCACAAGAGTAAGGTTTTGGCTCGAAGAGCTACTGTGATAAACAATAGCAAAGTTAAAGTTTGCTTTGAAGTATAATTATCATTAGCATTTGATGATAGAATAAGGCATTATCACAAGCTGTTGGTGTAAATATCTTACGCTTGCCCCAGACTTACTGCAAGCTTTTCTAAATACTTTTTAAAAACTTCCAAACCTTGCCCATGCCGCCACATCGCAATTCCTGAGCATTAACAAGTACCAAATATGATTTATTTCATTGTTTAAATTGTATTCTTGCAACAATCTCCAAACCTTTATTACCCCTTATTTGTCTGGGCTTGGGATCAACATAGACAGAATTGGGGGGAAAGTTGCTTATTTTGGAAGAATCAAGAAACTGAATGCGACATCTAGTTAAAATCAAATACAGTTGCAAATGACAAATCTGTTTATTGTTTAAAAACTTAGGCATCCACATTATGCCCTTTTATACTCTATCTACTCAGAATGAACAACTGATCGACCCTTATTTTTGTATAGACTATATTTAGGCATCCAATTCCATCCCTTTTATCACAGATGAGAAGGAATTGTATCGATCACCCCGTTAATGTTTACCATCTTCCCTTAATAAATATTGCTAACTCCATCCTTAATCAGAAAGGTATGGATTATTTTATTTTCCCTGGGAGATAATCCATTTTGCACCTAAAAGAACAATTTATACCTAACAGTAAAACGCTCTAATTTTCCTTTATCAAACTTCTTGGGCATAAAAACAACATCTTGGTGATAGAAGACACGAGAAAGGAGTGTTTGCCAGCCAATAAAAGGTTTGTAAACCATGAATGCGAGGAAGAACAAGCAGACAACAAAGAAGAAGAGGAGGAGGAGAAAGAAGGCGGAGGGCGACCGAGCTGGAGGGACCTGGCGGAGGAATCGGGGACGGAGACGAGTGCGCAATCCTCGCCGTCGCTCTCGGGGGGATCGACGTTGAGATCGGCGATGATGGCCGCCTTGGGAGGCGGCAGCGCAATCTTGACGGCCTCCGCCGCCGCGGCCGCCGCCGAGGCCGCCGCCTCGAAGTTGTGGCCGCCGGCCTGATCGCCGTTGGGCGGTGGCTGGGTTTCAGACATCTCCCGGCAGGGGTTTGGGGGTTTGAGAAGGACGACGGACGGAGCGAGCTTGGGTTGCCCCAAAAAAAGTTTGGAATCGATCTTGATTCGGTTGCCCAATGATCCCTAATCGCTCATACGATGAACCCCGAGCCACCGAAGCCCAGGCAGCGGATTTAACCGATTTTTTCAAAAGAAGAAAAAGTGGGGCGCTTCTTTTGTTTATCCAATTCCACCACACCCTTATATCAGGGATTCAGTATTCCGCGCATGCTTTGATCAACGAGGATCCATCGTATGGATGGTCGCTATAACATCTTAATTTGGATTGTATTTTTTTTTTTAGGTACCGGCTACTCGCACTAATTTCGCATGAGCAAGACCAACAGAATACACAATTCAATAGAGAAAGAACAATAGTATGATGTTCCAGAGAGTCTCTCCAAAATAATGGGCTGCATGTATTTGTATTTAAAAAAAAGAAAAATGGAACAGGCTAAGCCCACAAGTGTTTGTATAAGGTGTGCAAAAGTTTTCGTACCAACGTGGCACACCATTTTAGTGTGCTATGTTTTATTTAATCATGTCTTTTTTTACCCTCTCATTGGAATTTTCTTTATCTATTCCTTTGGATTTATCTACGCTTGTATTATTTAATAATTTTTTTATAAATATTATTCTAAAAATTTAAATTTGCGTGAATACCCTCTTCAAACTTATATTTATTTTTGTATTCTCATAAAACACTGTTTTTACACAAATACCCCAAATATAATGATTCTTCTAACACCGTTAATGATTCTTTTTTGTCTTCCATCGTGATCGCCTTATAAATATTTCTTTTTTCACATCTATCCATTAAGGGTATATTAGTTATTTTAATTTGAAACTGTTAATTTTTTAACGGCGTTAGATTGTGTGGATACATATGCAAAAATAAGGATAAAAAAGAAAATAGCAAAACAAGTGCTTTACGAGGGCATATATGCAAATATCACTTTTGGAAGGATATCATACAAAATTTGATATTTAGAAGGATATTCATGCTCATCCAATTTGTCAAAAAAAAAAAAAAAAAACTTTGTTTGAGGCAACTTTTATGCTACCCTTGTTATGGCTTTATTGGCCATTCTCCTATGCAAAGTTACTGGATCCTTGTTTGGTGCCAATTGGATACTGGTTGTTGTCCACCATGTGGTTGACATGATGGCATTTCTTCTATGAGGAACTCACTCGAGATCTTGTGGCAACTTGTCAGGGTCGTGATTGGCTATTTGATTTTTGGCATGGTTATTCAAAATGGATTCATGATAAAACTATGGTAATGTCTTTTTAAGTTATTTTTTGCATAACTCAGTAGGATTCAAGGTGTTAGATCTGTGAATTAGACAATTCATTTGGATATAGCCTATATAAACTTAATACTTTTTAACTTGAATACTGTCCTTCTAGATCAAACAAGTTTAAAGCTTTTCTTGATTAAAATTGAACCGAAGAGATTTGGTTCTATGTTCATGATTGTTTGTATATTGCATGATAGTTGTGACCACAAAAGCTTTATGAGATATGGAATAGCATATTGCATGTAGCATATACGGTTTATGTAATTATAGATATTACGTAATACAAATAACCATGACCGCAAGATTGGATCTGCTTGAACCCAAAGTAGAGAGGGTATAGATTCGAACAAAATCATTTAGATCACACTTATTTTGAGGATTTTTATCCTTTTGTATTTACTTACATAATGATTATCTAGGCTCTATTTGGATATACTAAAAAATAGAATATTTTATGAATTTTGAAACTACTAACCTTGATTTTGCAATGTGAGAAGTTTTTTTGTGCCATGAAATCTCCAAATTATCCTTAAATCATAAAATTGAAAAATTCTAATTGGTGTAGGATTTTCTGTATTCTTTTTTTTTTTTTTACCCTATCAGTTGTATTCAATTTTTTTCGTCATTAAACTTTCTCTTTTTAACGACTAATCAATTTCAAGAAAGCCTCGAACTTTAAAATTTATAGAAAAATAAATCACAATTTTAAATCTATAACATTTAATCATAATATTAATCTTTACTTGATTATGTTGATTGTTACATAATGGAGTAATTTCTAATGTCATCAACCATTTTCATATTTTGAAAAAAAAAACAATTCAACTAAATGCTGGTTGGGTAAATAGAACTATTAAATTTATTATAAAAATCAAAAAAATACCGCTGGATTCATTATAACAGAATGATTGCATAAAAAATATATTAGATGTAAGAGGAAGGATCATATTAACAATGGTCGTGATAGTAACGTGCATGTAATTAGAGAAACTAATACATATGATTCCAATCTCATTAGCCAATGCATATTTTTGTTGCCTTAATGCAAATTTTGAGCTAGAGTTCTTGATAAGAGAAAGAAGTGCATGTTCACTAAAACAACAAATAATCTTAAACTAAATAATAACATAGGAGAATGAATGTGACATCGCAAATGATAAAAATTGTCGAATCCAAACTTTTTTTTGCTGTGACAAATCTATGCAACAAACTATGTATATTTATAAAATAATATTTCATAACTATAAAATGTTTAGATTTCATAAAGTAAATAATTTAAATGTTTCAAATACTTTAAATAACTAGTACATACAAAAAAAGAATTTATCTTTTTTAAAATATATTTCTATTTTTTTAAATACCGGTTCAGCGGACCTTGATAGTGGCAGACACCTGATGAGCCATATAGTTTATTTTACTATTTACATAGCTAGATAAGTGGAGGCTTAAGCTATTTGTGCCACTTATCTCTATGCCTCTTACAATTTACATCCTAAACAACTACCAGCCTAGATTTCCAAGATGTGGATAAAAAAAAGCTCCATTGTTTTCCTTGACTATAACTATATGCTTTCAGTCTAGCTTAATATTTTATTTAACTAAAGTTGAGTATTTCATTATAGTCTTGATCTTGGATGCAAAATGCAACTTGCTTGAAGCCTATTCTGGATTTTATCAATGAATGAGGACTACTGAATTTGGTTGTTACCATAAGGAGAGAGTGCTGCTACTTTATTCAATGGAAATCAAAACTATTAAGGTTTTTTAAGAGCATTTTGTCATATCTATGGAAGTATAGCTAATAAGGTTTGTTATGTTTAATTCTTGCAAACATGGTAGGAAAATTTCAACTTATGATCTTCTTTTGTTTTGCTTATGTACTGCAAATTATTATGCCCATGATTTCTGCTATTTCTTTAAGAACATATTTTCACCTTTGCCTTTCATGCTGGCCATGTTTCAAGTTTTATCAGAACCTGCCATCATCTCTTACTGTCTAGAGAGTTAGTTCCATGGTGAAACAGAGTGGTTTGACAATACTGGGAACATTTTTTTCGCCTACCACTTTTCCTAAATGGAAACATGATCTAGTTGTGAAGCAAATCTAAGTTTTACAAGAGAGGAAAAAAGAGAGGATATGTTTGAATGTATTATTAAGCATGTTGAAGGCAGATATGTTGAAGTATATTCATGGTGTTCGATGTTGCTGCATTTAAGTGCGCACCACCGTTTGAGCCTCGTTGGGCCCAAATTTTGGAGAATTAAACGTGTATATATATATATAAATGCACAAATATTTTCTCAAAATTAATATTTATATTTATATCTTTATAAAATACTTATTTTAACTATTCTATTTTCTTTTTTTTTATTCTTGTTTTTACATATATGCTCATGTTATCTAACGCCATTAAAAAATTAATGGTTTCAAATTAAAATAACTAAAATATCCTTAACGAAAAGACGTATAAAAAAACATTTATAAGACGATCACGATAAAAAATAAAAAAGTAATTTAAATTTTTTATTTTATTTTTAATTAAAATAAATATAGTTTTTATTAACAGTGGTGCTAGAAGAACTGTTATATTAGGAGTATTTATACAAAAATAGTGTCTTATGAAGATATAAAAATAAATATAAATTTTCAGAGAATATTTATGCAAATTTAATTTTTTAAAAAAGTACTCATGGAAGAAAAAAAACCTAAAATTTTATTCTAGCTCTCGTGCATATAAACCATCTTGGGACTGTAGTTTGAATTTTGAAGTCTTCTAATGCATTGAATCGTGCGAAAGTTATTTTGTGTCGGGCTTGCAGCATGAAACTATTGTCATGAATCATGCTTCAGAAAAATGTGATGATTGGGACCCTACTTCAATTAATAATGTCATCATGAAACTTTTGTTGCAGTTTTAAGCCTTCCAATAAACGATTTATGATAAAGATCTAACAGGGCAAACCAAAAGCCTCCATACAGCTATTCAAGCATCAAGATCACCCGCTGATTTATCAGGAGCTACAAGTTCCATGAAAGATGCCCATTGAGCATCTTGTGATTGGGTAAGTTGAATGCCGTAGAGAAGTGGAAAATAACATGTTGTGGGATGGGGTTCCGAACTTTAGTCCCATATCGGCTAATCAGCGGAAAGGTCTGTACCTTAAATGGGGGGCTCAATAACCTCTTCTTATCGAGGCGCCTTTTGGGGGCAAAACCGTGAGGGGTGGAAAGGGTGGTTCCACCCGGAGCGCCACCAGAGGGTGGACCCCCGGGAGCGGTCGACGTCGCTTTCTCTGCTCGGCTGGTGTGCGGACTGTTGCCGGGGTGAAAACCCCGCAACAGATGGCGCTAGAAGGAGGGCCCTGGCCACGCATAGACCTTCCCGCTTGGGGAGGCTGTGTTGTGGGATGGGGTTCCGAACTTTAGTCCCACATCGGCTAATCAGCGGAAAGATCTGTGCCTTAAATGGTGGGCTCAATAATCTCTTCTCATCGAGGCGCCTTTTGGGGGCAAAACCGTGAGGGATGGAAAGGGTGGTTCCACCCGAGGCGCTACCAGAAGGTGGACCCCCGGGAGCGGTCGACGATCCCCGATCCCCAGAGCGGACAATACCTCGGTGAGGACGCAGTCGCTTTCCCTGCTCGGCTGGTGTGCGGACTGTTGCCGGGGTGAAAACCCCGCAACATAGCACAAAGCAAATAATTTCAAAAAAAAAAAAAGAAACCGAGACAACAAAATATATTTGATGTTAATATTTTTTTTATTTTTTTTTTCAAAATCATTTTCATTGCCTCTAAAAAATAAAAAATCTTTACTTAAATTTTTCAAAAATAAGAAAATCTTTTTTTTACAATCAACATTACCTCCATTGTCACTGCGTATGCTTTCACCACAACTGCTGCTACCATTCCTCTACACTCCGCTGGCTCGTCGGCACACCTGTCCTTGCCACCACCTCAGCTACCATTATATTGTTGCCACCTCCGCCGTTTTCTCGTCGCCTTTTACCACCAACACCATCGGCGCTTTCATTATGTTGCTTCCATTATCTTGGTCACTATTACCATCACCTCCAATACCATTGCCATATTTATATTTTCAAAAATAATCGACTACAAAAGCAACATTTCAGTGTACAAGGGTCAAATATAAGCCCCTCCCCACCAAGTGACATGCAGATGTTATTTCCATATTCTGAACTTGTGACACCCAAAATACAATAGACCAACCTTACATTGCACCAAAGCCCATCCTAAAAAGTAATTGACTATAACAAACATATTTATATTTTTAAATACTCACAAAAATAAAATAGAATTTCAATTTTATGTTTTGAAAATAAAAAAATAAACTTGAAAAAAATTCTTTTAATCCTTGGGATCTTTTAGAGAATGGTTAAGGAAAACACAATTAGTTCCTACCATAGCATATATTTGAAAGGATGTTCACCATCTGTAAACCTTTACATCCAAATGATATAATGTACAGAAAACTTCCTGCATGACACCGGCATATCAAACATATTAGTGATCAGAGGCTTTACCTTTAATCCATCATGTATCTTTAAAAGGACTAAAGGCTAAGACATAATAAAAATGTATATCCAGATTAGAAATTACCAATTAGATGTTTATTCTGTCACACATGAGAAACTCTTTTACGCTTCAAATATGTTCTTTCAAATGGAAGAACTAATTTGAACTTGTACCTCAAATTAATATAGATCCATATAGACTTTCATAAAGGAGGGGAAAATAATAATAATAAAAAAAGATATGCAAGAAATCTGTTTACAACTAAAGGAGAAACTCTTACTGCTATTTTCTCTGCGGTAAGATTGTTGAGATAGATGAAGTATTAAGAACTCAATTAAAGGAGGATTAAATCTATGAATGCATTAATGGCATGATAGACACCTGGTAAACAGAAGGATCAAATGCAACATGTTTCATTAACTGACATAAAATAATTGTTCCCCCGAAACACATCTCGTCCCAAATTGATAATAACAGAAAACAAGCAGACCCCTATTTCTCAAGCATAAAATAGACAGTTCAAAATGAAAGAGTACACAGGTAATTATTGTTAAAGACACAAACGTGAACCAAAAGCTGCCATTATATAAAGAAGCCTGGAATTACTTCTGAAGCTGGAGCTTTTTGATAGATTCAATTTGCTTTGCAGGGTTCAGTCCCTTAGGGCAGGCATGAACACAGTTCTTTATAAGGTGGCAGCGGTAAAGTTTGAACTCATCATTGACAGCCTCAAGACGCTCCTTTGTGTATTGGTCCCGGCTATCTTGTATCCACCTAGACAAAAATACCCAGGAAACACACCAATGTGAAGATAAATACATGTTGAGAACCAAGGTCACATACTCTCATCGATCAAAACTATAAGCATATATTTCATAAAAATGATGCAACAAACTCTTTTGCAACAGTTGTCAGTTGTGACATTGTAAAACAGGTGAAAGCAATAATGAAATTATAAGGAACCAAGATTCAGAAATTGTGCATATGACACGGGAAAAAAGAAGTATGTCAAAAGAACATGGATATGCCATGGTTTGCTTATCGGAGCAGGTAACCCAGTGCCCCATTCTTTTCTTTCCCTTTTCTCAATCTATCTACATTCTCTTTCCTCAAACACACACAAAAAAAATAGCCCTCATTTTCCCCCATCTTTAACATGTTCGATCCTTTCTTTTCATCCTTTATAATCCAGAAGTATTCCAAGCACATAAATCATAGAAACAAGCAGCATGTGGTTGAATTAGCAATATCTACATGATGCAGATGACAAAACCAACATATGTTTAAGTATAATGTTCAAATATCACATCATTTTATATGCAGAAGTACTTGTCTTGCTTTATGTTAGATGTACAGTCTCTTTAAATTTCAATAACAGAAGATAGAGAAAAGATATAATATGGTAAGATGATGGTGTTTACCTTATTCCAACACTTAGGTGATGTATGATTCATCAATTTGGCAAGTAAGGACCATATGAAAGAAAGTACTAAACTGGTTATCTGTGTAGATGTCAAATTGATAGGTACTACAATAGAATGTTCATTATTAATATAAGGGGGGCTTCACGGATAGTTGGATTACTACTTGCCTTCACAAGGATACTGATGTAATGCTCTAACAACTCTCATTCATGTTATTGTACGTCTTCTCACCTATTTCTCATGATTCCCCAAGAACTCACTGGTCATCTTTAAAATTCTAGCAATATGTCTCTACTAATTGAATGAATCTCCATCAAGAGACTGAAATAAAAAAATCAAAATGCTTCCAATCCGTAATATCAGAGTCCATGACCAACGGGCTTCTCTCTTGAGAGAGATGATAAAAATCATGCCATACGAGGTTTTTAGTTAATTAATATATGATGAATAGGACATAGATGATCTTTGTTTCACCAGTTCACTTTTTGAGCAAAGAGTCATGTATGTTGAGTGTCCTTATCCTATATTTTCATTTGATAAAAGGTCATTGCCTCATATGTGCAAACTGAATAATTTACATCAACTCAAGTTGTTAAACACCTGATATACAAAAACAGGATAAAATTATGTCATTGTCTGATCAAATAAGACCAGAGTCAGTCAGATGTGCATTCACTCCCTTAGGAAGCGTGTTGGCTGCAGGTATGCAGAAGTGGGTCTCTGCAAAAAAAATAGCAAAAAAAAAAACACTTAGGAAGCGGGTGTTGAGACAAGTTTCCAAGGAGTTTCAAAAATCAGTACGCGACCCTAAATGGAAGATTCCTACCCCTAAGCTCACTCCTTCAGCTAACTTGATATGAGTTGAAGCTATGACAATTGTTGGCACTGTGATTTTGCAGCTATTAACTCTTTTTAGTTTGTAAAAAGAAAAACCATTTTTACACATCTGCTCAACAATTTTACAGAAAATTAAGAAGAGGACCACCAAAGGTAACTGGAAACAAATAATGTCCAAAAGAGGTTTTCTTCTGTCACTCAGTCACAGCCTCGTGGTTGGAAAGAGCAAAAGTAACAGTATGTGTGATCAACCTGAAGGTTGAATAGTTATCTGATTTGACCCACCAGGAAAGAGAAAAAGAACAACAGGTCATCATCAGCAGAACTTGGCTGCCACAAAAGGTTTTGTGTGTGCGTGCGTGTGTGTGCATGTGGAAGCAGAGATGGCCTCCTTTCCCACCATTCTAACCTATTGAGGGATTTGACCAAATGCTGAAGGTAATTTCCTTACTAAGCCACCTACAGAGAAGCTAGTCACCAGAAGAGGGAGAGCTGAAGCTTCCCAAAAAAGGGCCAGAAGGTGCCACAAAGCAAGACTCAACCTGTGCGTATCAATGTTTGAACTACCCTCTCAGCTAAGTGTGGAGCTAAAACGCAAATCAAGTTCCACCCAACCTAAATCATCTTTTTGTTATGAGGCACATCCATACCTAATGAGGTTAGATTGATCAGACTTCCTGTAACATCTCGGGTTCTGCGTTCAAATCCAGGTTTGTAACTCTATGTACCTGAAGTTCTCAGATAAACTGCTGAAATCAGCAAGCAAAAAAGCCCCTCAGATCAGAAGCCATGAGATAAGCCCCAAGTTGAAATCTCATAGGTACATCTCACATCTCCCTGTTTAAACTGATATTGACTAAACAAACACCTGACATCCATCAGATTATCATCCAGATCCAAAGGATTAAATAAAAGGGGAAATATGCAAATTTACTCAATAAATGCTAAACTCAAATAAAAAAACAGTACCAGTTTCACATTAAACAGATAGCAATAACAAATATGTAACTTCTCCAAATTTCTCACCCTATTTACATTCACCACTTGAAGTACTTGCAAAATTTGGCAGGACCATAGACAAATCACCCAAGAAAAATCATCAAGGTTTCTCTATTCGAATATAACAGCATCCTTTTTTCTGATTTCTTTTCATTACATTTTATTATTTTGTAAACACAATAGAAGGGAATGATTACAAAACCAAAAAATACTCCCCAGTTTCCAAGAACTTATCTTCAAAGCTTCACAGGAAGATTAATCACCAAAAATAAAAAAGAAATCACCCCGGAGGAATCCTCTAAGCATCAATCATCATTTAAAAATATCTACATTTAGAGATTATAAATCCGCATTGTTACCGTCAAACCATGAAACTGGAACACAAAACAAGCAAAAAAGAAGGGATGATTCCACAAAACTTCACCTTTAAGCTAAGAACAAGTATCAATCAAACAAAATCCAACCCCAATCACCCCCCGTCTTAAAAAGAATTCAGAAAGAAAAAGTGGTCAAGGTAAAAAAACCCTAACCTGTGGGCATGGAGGAGCGCAGCGGGGCCGAGATACGACTCCGGGTTCCACCAGTAGCTGGGGCAGGAGGTGCTACAGCAGGCGCAGAGAATGCACTCATACATACCATCCAGCTTGGCACGATCCTTCTTGCTCTGCGGGATCTCCTTCCCGGGGACCGGCGGCGGGTCCTTGCGCTTGAGCCACGGCTCCACGCTCTTGTACTGGTTATAGAAATTGGTCATATCCACCACCAGGTCCTTGACCACGAACATGTGCGGCAGCGGCGTGATCGTCGTGGGCGATCCGGCCGACGAGATCTTGGTGAGGCAGGCGAGGCCGTTGTCGCCATCCATGTTCATGGCGCAGGAGCCGCAGATGCCCTCGCGGCAGGAGCGGCGGAAGGTGAGGGAGGGGTCGACCTCGTTCTTGATCTTGATGAGGGCATCGAGCACCATGGGGCCGCAATCGGCGAGGTCGATCTCGTAGTTCTGGAGCTCGGGTTTGGAGAGATCGTCGGGGTTCCAGCGATAGATGGAGAAGGTCTTCATCCGCTTGGGCTTGGTGGACTGGGGCTCCGATTGGGAGGAGTGGGCCTGCGCCGGGACCAGGCGCGCCGCCGTGGCCGCAGCGGGGGTAGGGGCCGGCGGTTGGGTCGGTAGCAGGCCGCGGAAGGCGGCGGAGCCACGGCGGAGAAGAACCCTCGCGGCGGCCATCGATGACGACTGAAGGAAGAGCGAGAGTGAGAAGATGGAAGGAAGCTTACCTTGCGGTGAATGTATCGCAGCGAAGTGGGCGTGACTCCCCAGGACAGCGCCACACGCGTCGCCATATCTAAAGGTGGAGGCGACCAATTAGAATTCACAACGCCGACCGTTGGATCGCGCCCAGCACATCTCTCAAAGCACCCTGAACTCCTTCACTCAACCGCCTGCACGGATCTCGAAGCAACCATCTCGATCCAACCGTAAGTGCGCGCGAAGGACGGTGAAGCCTTCTTTGGCGCTAAAGATGCAATCCCGTCCCTGACGCGCGCAAGAGCCAAGATAGCAAGGGATATTTTCGTGTACAAGAGGTTTTGCTCTAACGGCTAGATTTAGAGTGCAATAGGATATTTATATCTTGTTCGTTATCTATTGATTTCTATAATTTATAAATGATTAATTATGAACGCCATATTGAGATTTGCCTAAGTGGAAGAAAATGTTAAAGGTGAAGAAATTCTAGGCTGATTTTTTTTGAAGTATTTAGGATTAAAAGGATGAATAAAAGGAAAAAGAAAGTCAGATTGTCCCTTTCTAAGGGACTGCTGATTCTGATTGTTGTTTTTTGAATTTTTAGTTAGGAGCAAATAGAAAAATTCAAGATTTCTGAAAATTTAGACTTTTTTTAGGATGTTTACTTTAGCATGACAAATTAGACAGATGGAGAACTAGAATCATCATGAAATTGTTATTTTTGAAAAAAAAAAGTATTTTTCTCTCTCCATCCATGGCTACTTATGTGCACCATAGCCGCTTTTGATAGGTGTAAAAAGCAGCTTAAAATTATAAGGGGGAGATACCTTGTTAATTGTACAATTTATGCCATTGGAAAGCAACCTTCCAGGATGCCCTTTGTAAAAAAGTCTAACAAAGAGAATAAAGAATTTTTGCATTAAGATTTTATGACAATGCCTCTCTTCAATGGTCTCTTTCTATGCAACCCTGAATTAGAATGAGAAAAGTGGGCATTTGATGGTTTTGAAAGGTTACTAATAGTTCTAAAATTATAGGAGAATGAGAAACCAACAGTCGAAGCTTTGAACACTATATCAAAATTATGTCGAAGTCTCTATGGTATTTGTAATCGGAATCATGGAAATGGGACCGATAGTGCATGCAGATATCTTCAAAAGATGACTCGTTGGATGAAAAAATTTACATGCAGATCTAAGTTTAAAAGTCCCTTGTTTTGTAATACATGAACAACTCTGGCTGGCCAGGTCTCTCAGGATATTGCAATTGTGCCTGCTGTTGTTGTGCAGGGTCATCCACCTTCATGGAAGTAGTATTCAAGGATGTAGTTGAAGGCTATTGGGTATGTCTTTCTGAAGAAAAGAATGAACTTCTCGAAGCCTGAAGTTAACACTTGAAATGATAAATTAAAAGAAGATAAAGAGTCATGATTTCACATGTGCACTGAAACAATAGGATAGAAAGTTACTTATTGTCTATGTTGAGACGACTACAATAGCCTCTCAAATGTGCTTGTGCTTTAGGCTTGGGTCATCAAGCATGATTCTATAAATTACAATTTCTAGCTTATCAAGTACGAAAAAAAGGCTTGTAGCTACTACTCGTATTCGCACATAGTATCAAATGCTTATGAGGTATCATCTCAGAAGAGTAAATGTCAGACCTAAATTCAACTCAAGTCATTTTTACATATAAGATTTGAAGCAAGATTTCATACTTTTGGGACAACTTTCAACCTAATGTCAACCCTCAAATTTTCTCATCCAAGCTTGAGAAAAACTTTTAACAACATCAAAGATGATCCAAAACAGAAATACTCGACGGACCAGGATTCTTGAAATCGAGATATAATCTAAGATATGATCCATAACTTGGCCATTCTAGGGTGCAAGGAGCTAGGTTAGAATTTTTGAACTATTTTTTTATTCAAATTAAAATTAAGTTTATGAGTTGATCAGGTGTAGTCAATATTACGAGAACCACATCTTCCCCAATTGAAGGTCAAGTCTTGGTTCCACGTAAGTTTCCATGTTACAATTTGTGATACTAAAAAGAGTCAGAAAAAGTCAATAGATTCGCCTGCTCATGCCATGTTGTCAACCTCTTTAACGAAAGATTTGATGTCCGAACGTCTTTAACTGAAATAATCTACAACCACTCTCCACCCTTGTTTCCCACCCATACAAACTCCCTCTCTCGCTCTATATATATATATATATATATATCACCTTCTTCTTCTCTCTTCTTCCATCCCCAGTCTCCTCCCTCGTAGCATTCTTCTTGTAATAAAGGTGACCACGACCGACCTCATGGCGAGTCTCCGAGCTCTCTTCGTGCTTGCCCTTGTCCTTGTGGCGGTCGTGGCCACCGAGTCTGCCTCATCCCCGGCTTCCACCCCCTCCGCCGCCCCGGACACCAACAACCAAAACCCCCTCCTGGCTCCCAAACCCAACACCCCCCTGCCAGATTCTGGGGCAGAATCTCCTGACGGTGATGCCATGGACGATGACGACGCAGCACCAGCTGGATCTCCCCACGCGGCCACTGCAAATAATGCACCAGAGGGCACGTCGAACGCCGACTCCGGCGACGGTAGCCCCACGTCTTCTGACAACAGTAGTGCCTCAGCTATTGGGGTGACTTCCATGGCTGCCGTCGCTGCAGTTGCTGCAAGCTACATTGTCTTCTAAGCTGGTTCCATGGGAAGCACTCTTATTTATTGCTATCAGATTCTTGACAGATTTGAGTATATAACGCTTTAAGTTTGAGAGTGCTTCTTCTTTTTTTTTCCTCCTCATGGTCTGTGTTTTGCAATAATTTCAATTATTAATAATATTATTATTATTCTAATTTTCTTGGAATTCATGATATAGAGATGAGCTGAAGAGAGCTTAAAAAGAAAATAAAATAAAAATCTCTTCCTTTTGGATTCTCATATGTATGTTCTATTTTATATTTCGAGGGTCAATGCATTAGAGCAAACAAATGATAAACATTTAATTTCCTATAAAATAAAAATTTGGAGTACAAATAAGGAACATGATGGATGTATGAACATCTAAAGAGAAACTCTTAGGATATGTCAAGTGTCTTTGCAATCTTTAAGAAATAAGTGTTATTTATCAGTACTCTCTTTTTTTTTTTTGCAAATGACCCTTCCTAATCCTACCTTGTGCTTTGTATGTTAGACACCAAAAGGTTTTAACCAGCTAACCTGATAGACAGAATGCTTCTAGCTCTCCTACGCAACATCAGATGCCTTAAATTACCTGATACATGACACCTTAGTCAATATATATGGTTTGGTAGCTGAAGTTATGTTATATCAAACAGCCATTGTTGTAGGCTTATGAGAGCTATGTACCAAGGAAATGCTCACACATAGACCATAGTGGTCCTCTGACATAAAATTGGTTGTTTTCTCTTGTTGTTTCTGAGCTACAGTCTTGCACCCTAGCATTCATCAGTCTTTGCCTAAAAGGTCAGCAGAACATGGAGGCAATGGGGTTTAAACATCATTAACCATTACAAGGTCATCATAGGAGGTTGGTGTCTCTATAATGGCAATTTAAAAGCTCTTGACATTAAGAATGGTGGTTGCAAAGCTTTCCCCTCAGCTCAACTGATATCAGAATAACAATCAAAAAGAAAAATCACCAGAACTCCTCTTTGCTCCAGTATCAGAAGACAGGCTTGCTCCATAGCAAATAAAACAGCCAGAATACAGACTTCATGATTATTTTGGCATTCCACGACAATATGGTTGCTCTGTTGTACAATCACTCAGCAGTGTCATAGATTCTGAAGCATTAGAGTTATATTCATATTCTAAAATGTAATGCCGCTGATTGGAATTCAGTCCAAACCATGATCATCATGGAGTACAAGTTCACATAGTCCCTGATTCAATTATAATTGTGATTAGTTGCTGCTGCATCTGGCCCTTTGTAGAGCAATGTACTCTACAAAGGCCTTCTTGGAGAAAAAGCATGAGGGCAACAAGTTTATTCTCGCCTGCTTCTAGCTATTGCTAATAAACTGAATTAGAGATCTTTCACATTTACATGTAGAAAGAACTCAAATTTAAACATACGGTCGGAGAGCACTATAAGCATATGAACTAAGAAGTTGTAGTCCTGGCTGGTAATGATGGTCCATATGATACGAAACCTAAGGAAGCAAAAAAGAATGAACAAAATGCTTAGTATCAGAGACCTCGGGAACTAACTGAGATCGATCTGGACCCTTTCTGGTTTAGCTTTCATGCCCGGCTGCCCAGAGAATTCAATGCCCAGCTGACCCTTGTTTCCTGATCCAAAGGCATAAAGCTTCCCTGATTCTGTTAGTACAAATGTGTGCACATCTGCAGTCCAACTTGATGAGTTCGTAGGGCCAATCTGCACGATCCTTTCAGTGACTTTATTGAGCGAGGTAACCAGCTTTGGCTTTGTTAGAATTATGGGACTATAATCCTGCATCAAAATATGTCAAAGTTCAGCAACATCTAAGGAAACTAAATTGGTGCTTGTGCTTGATTACATTGCTTCAAAACAGAAAATTGGATGTTAAGTCCAATATGGAAATCAATCATCAGATATATGTGCATGATGCAATCTGCATGCTCAAGTCAAGGATGTTAAAATGCAGGCAATAATGGTCATTAAGAGCAAGAAAATGCAGTCTGAGCAAAATTATGGAATTTCGAAAAAGTTCAGTATGGATTTAAAATCAAAACTGAAAAGGAGTATTCATTCAATGTAAATATATTCACTATATTCTGCATATAAATGCAAATTTTCATACGAATGGATTAGAAATGTCTAACACCGAGCTTCATAGCATCTTACATGCAGTTATTTTATTTTTTCGAGTCAAAAAGAATGTGAAATGCACAAATTTCATGCATAAGAGAATATGACAAGATCAGCAAGAGCTGAAGACCATTTCACTTAAAGTAGGTATTGCTCTTGTACCTACTGAGGCATCAATGATGATTCTGGTCCTCATTGTTCATTTCCATTTAAAACTATACTTTCTGAACGAAAAAGGATGAATCGACCACTCTGTTTCATTTTGCAGAATGCAAATGAAATTCTATAGCTATATTTTTTATGGAGAAAATTTTCATATGTTTTTCTTCAGAAAGAAATTCTCCCATGTACATATAGTTCTAGAAAGCTTATCCTACAAATGATTGGTGATGCTCACTCTTTTACTGCACTACTAGAACATGTTCATCTGCACCTCAAAAACACAAGGAAAGCAAGTAAAACAAGTAGAATGAGCATACAAACCTGTCCACGAGCTCCAATTATGTGACCCAGATTTGAGGATTCTCCATACCCAAATGAGTAGATATCCCCAGCATCAGAGACCACAAAAGTGGTAGAATCGCCTGCTGCAACATAGACTGCCTTAATGTGGCTCAGGCCTTCCACTACCTTGGGAAGAGCCTGGTAATCTTCATTGCCATGGCCCAGGCAGCCACAGTTCCCCCAGCCCCAAGTACATACCCGCCCGTCTCGTCCCACAACAGCAGCATGCCAGCTTCCTCCTGCAAGGCAGACAGGCTGCAGGTTCAAAGTGTTAAAATGCGCGACCAACCTCGGGTACTTCTCATGAGCTGTGGAACCATGTTCTAGCTTTCCTCCCAATCCACAGCCTACAGTGTACACAGACCTGCATTACACTGAAAAGTGAGGTGAATTCTGACAAAATTGGGGAGCAAAGGCCCCTACAGATTGTGGAGTGCAAGCAACAATCTTGGATTTCTTCCTCATAGTGCTCTTAGTTTGAGAGGGGAAGAAATGGAAACAACGAACGATTAATTTACTGCCAAATACTCCTTCAATGAAAATTAATTTACTGATGTCAGAGAGAATGATATAAAGCATTCTAACATACTGTCATGCTGTATGAAGTTCCATTCAAGTGCATGATTATTGAAGAATTTCAGCAATGCCGAAGAGATCAAGTTTTTGTATAATGACGTATGAGAAAGATCAGCTCTTTACAAGCACACTACATAGAAAGACAAAGTGTGAAGGAATTTGATTGCCAGTATTTAAAACTCCCCTTGTTAGAAATCTTGTTTCATAATATGTTCTTCTTATATTAGAAATCTTGTTTCATAATATGTTCTTCTTATATCTGAAGTTGAAAGCATATAACTTTCAAGAAAACTTACAAGCCATTAGGTTGAAAAGCAAGTGCTACAAGGTAGCAATAGCCAGCAGCAATCTGAACCACAGGTAAATTCTCGAGAGGACCCAGGAGAGGACGGGGCTCTCGGTCGCTCGAATCAGTATGGTGGCCTAGCTTTTCATAAGCTCCCCAGCATAAAGTATACACCCTGCCTTCCCCAGAGAGAACTGCAGGGAATAAGCGACCCATTACTGCTTGAACAACAAATATATCCTTCAAAGATTCCACTAGCCGAGGCTCTGCAACAAGCTTCAACTCATGATTCTGCAAATCTGCTTCTCCTTCAAAATTGTCCTCCCCAAATGCATAAACTCGCCCGGTATCGCTGACCAGCACCGTCTTGCCCACTCCCACTGCTGCTTGAATTATTCGAATGCCTTGCAGCGATCTGTCAACCACCACCAAATGTTTTGTTCTCTATAATCTCTTTCTACCTAAATGTGTTCATAAACCAACAGGAGGAAATTTTAGAAGCACCTGATTAGCTGCGGCCGTGCTTGATTCTCTAAAGTGCCGAGGCCGAGCTGCCCCGAGCTATTGTCACCAAAGGAATAGACCGCACCGCTGGAGGTCACGGCAATGCTGTGGCCAGGGCCTGCAATTGCCTGAGACTTCCCTCTGCGTGTAGAAGATTCAGCCGCCTGCAAAAACTTTAAGACCAGCTTCCAAGAACCACCACATCGCTGCTTAAGTACTTCCCTTTCCTCTTCCACCATTGCCTTAAAGATGGTCCTTTTGAGGCACATATCCAATGCAGCAACCTCAGGCAGGGATAAAGAGAAGTCAGGTGCGAAATTGGCAGGCTGCTTGAAGAAGGAACATGTGGCCTGCAACAACCAACCACAGAGATCGATCAGCAGCAGAAGCATTGCTAATTCCAACACTGGGAAATGGAAAACATGGCTACTTGCCTCAAGCCTCGCAAGATCCTGCGGATCGAAGTTACAAGAAGTGAGGATATGGAGGACCATGGAGGGGTTCGCCGCCAAGGGGAACTCCCCGGGGACGGAGTCGCCTAAGCCATGGCGCTGCAGTCGCCGTTGGAGGGCGGGGAAGAGGAGCGAGAGCGGCTGGTCTATGATCTCAAGGTTCTCTGTTGAAGGCGCTGCCTCAGCCGTAGTAGTGATGGTGGTGTCCATGGCCGTGCCGCTAACTTAAAAACAGTGTTTCAAACTGCAACTTCAAACCAAAAAAATAATCATCATCAAAACAACAGCAGCAGCAGGCTCAATATAATGCATTTAAAATTGCAACACTCACTTTTGATCGCTATGAAAAGATTTGCACAATGCTGGAGAGTTGAATCTATATGAAAAAAAAAACAAAAAAGAACAGATTTTTAAAGCCATAAATAATACCCTTTACAATGAGAAAAAAAGGAAACAAATACAGAGACCAAATATAAAATAATTTCTACTATGTTAAACTAAATCACGTGTGATATGAACAATATCATTTTTGGAAAAAGCAAAAAAAGAAAAAAATTAATATGAAAAAAAACCAAGCAGTGAAATCTATTAACTACAAACTTGGTATTTAGGATCAAGCAAACGGAAATCCAACAGAATATAAGATCACGCGAATCGGCAGAGGCAGATGGATCGTCACTGGAGATCATTAACGAAGGAAAGTAGAAATAGATATAGTTATAGGAGGAGGGTTAGGGAAGAATACTAATATGAGCACAATACCATTTAAGAAATTCAGTATCTTGGGTCAACCAAAGAGAGGAATTCCATCTAAATGGGAAACCTTTTTTTTTTTCCTCGAAAACAAATAAATCTGATAACTGCGAACTTATCTCCTGGCTTCCCTTATATCCGGGCCTCCCCAACCGTCCACGGTTTTCTCGCGTCCTCGTAAATCCCGCCTTACGAGTTTCAACACCGTTGGATTTGCTTTGACCCCACCGTGGACCAGCTCTAGACTTGAGGGTGCAACTTCTTGTGGTGGAGTCAAACCTGCGACCAACTCGTGGTTGGCACTTGAAGAATTCACGAAAAACTACGCAGGACCAGCTAAAAGTCACTGGCATCCCATAGATTGGATTTGGATTACATGGATCAAACTTCAAATTATAACTAGCCTGGGTTTTTAATGGCTAGAGTTTGGCATCTGATCACATGTAAAGTTAGTATGGATGGTTGTGATCCTTTAGTTTGAGTTGTTCATCATTTGTGTGCCTTAATAAATGTGCACCTAATTCAGATAGAGGCACTTATCTTGTATCTTTCCCTGAGAATTACAACTGAGCTAAGCAGGGTTTTGGCGATTTATTGTAGAAGTGATTTTAGTGGTGACATCTAGACGTACAGAACTTATCTACTTTTTAAAATTTTTGACATGTATTTCTTTCTTTCATCTTTCTTGATAGAGATACGAGAATCAAAAGAAATAGAAATTCTAAACAATATTATGTTCGTATGAGTTTCTTGGCTACTCTACTCAAACTTATGGATTCAGGTTGTATATTTCGTCTAGAAGAATGATTGATCTTCTTTCAAGATGTTGACTATTGAATATAGATTATAAAGCACTCTAAACTTCTTCATCCATCCGCATGCATGGATCTCAAAATGCCATTGCATGATCCAACGGTGGATTCATCTGAAGAAAGGGAATCATTCTTTCATGTGAAATATGCAACCCCTGTCCAGACTTATTTCATAATTATCATCTTCCCATGGAATGGTTGAAATCAACTTTAATGGGTCGATAATGGAGACTAAGATATGTGTTGAATTCATAATCCAGGATCTATTATAGATGGCTGATGCATGTGGGAGCTCATAACCTTCTTCCACATCATACCTAGCTTATAAACATCTACCTACGTGAACTAAAAACAACTATAAACGTTCAACCACAAGATGCCTAGCTTATAATCTTCTTCTACATCATACCTGATCCTATCTTCATGAACTAGGACTCATCTTAATGGTTATATCTTTTGTACCTGGAAATTCGAGACTATCTTTAAAGCAACTTGCACCTTCGCGGAGGGTAATTGACTACAAATGAGGATTTCACAACATTCTTCTTTTCACACTTTCTTTTATCTATTCTGGTAAATGTTGATAGTGTACACTGCACTTTTATTAGATCGCCCTCTTTTAATTTTTTTTGGTATACATTGGATCACCTTTACTATACAAAAATATATGTTTGTAGTAGTCTATCAATCAGCAAATTAAGGACTCCGGAATAAGTAATTAAATCTATTAGTTTTACATGGCATTCCATATCATAATAAAATTCAAGGAGTTCATTTTATTTATTTATTTGTTTATTTGTTTGCTTGTTTGTTTATTTATTATTTGTAAATGCCCTCTCACCTTGGTAGTAAAGATTCTTGATAGCTTTACCTGAGACTAAGTTCAGATCCACTTAAACCTACTCCTTTAAAAGTTCCTTTTCAAAACTGTATCATATAACCATCAAGTAGAAGGTGATCTACTGAAATCGTTAGCTAAATAATAGATACTACTTTGTCAAGCTAACCAAAAATCTAGTTCTCCATGTGTTTTGATAAGAAAAGCAGGGCTGTTCTGATATTGTTTTGGGAAAAACTAACATGTCAAAAGCCGAAGACTATTTTGTGACTACAACCCGATCAACCGTCAAAAAAAAAAAAAAAGAATCATGACGGCAGGGCTTTACAAAAATGGAGGGGAAAAGCTCAGATTCATGCCTAGTCATCTATTAGATATAAATTTAGCATGCATCAATTGCATCATCTAAAAAAGTTTCCGACGAGCGGATTAAAGTTCGCAGCTAGGTCTACAGGCTGCTTGCAAGATTTCAATTTTAACTCCCACATAACAGTAGAGCATAATAGAAATATCATGTCAGAGCCAAGAAATTCAATAAATTTTTGAAGTGAATATGCTGCATATTATTACCAATCCCATCTGCAGCAAAACCTAAAGTTCGCAGCTAGGTCTACAGGCTGCTTGCAAGATTTCAATTTTAACTCCCACATAACAGTAGAGCATAATAGAAATATCATGTCAGAGCCAAGAAATTCAATAAATTTTTAAAGTGAATATGCTGCATATTATTACCAATCCCATCTGCAGCAAAACCTAGAATCCAGCTTTGCTCGAGTATCAACACAACCCAACCCTCCATCTTATGCATGATAGCACAGGGCTTCTGTACTTCATAGCGACTGATGCTCAGATGATAATAATGCCACACGGTTGAAAGAAAATAGCAGCAAGGATATATCCTGAATGATCGGTTTAGGGCAAATTTATACAGGTCCAGACCTTTTTCATGGCAATATCAATACATCCTTAAAACATTTGTCTAATGTTTCCTCATTGCATAAACTACGCAGAATAAGTGATTCCCAGAAGCAAAACCAACCCCTACCAGCTACCTCATACTCTGCGGATAGATGTCAAATGCTCAGTGCAAAACCATAAAAAAAATAGGGTGAGGCCTCCCATGTTTGGCTGACAGAGCACATGCAGCAACACTAGCAGCAGAAGTCCTGTGAGGAAGGAGTGCATGAATTGACAGGAGAATCAAACTGGTGCTTCAGGTGGCCGTGGCATCAGGAGATGGAACAGCTGCTTAAAAGGATGGCAGGAGCCAGCTGTGCTTCCTGCCATGCTCTATATATGATTGAAACTTTTCCTCGGCATTGGGAATGTCAAGAGCCAAGTCATCAAGCCCATCCCTCACCCTGCAAAACCCTTTTGTCATTTGGTTGATGGTGATCAACCCTTCACTGAAACTCTCTTGCAGCAGATCCAAAATCCTATCATTCTTCTTTTCCATTGCCATAACTAATGCTTTCTTTACGACTTCATGGTTGAAAAAAGGCATCCCCAGGTCACGGATGCATTGGCATGCTTCCCCTACATCACCACCAGTCTCAAACTCCTCCAAAAGCTTTGTTATCTTGTCCTTTGCATCTTCCACTGCCCAACCCGAGCCCCCACCCCAGCATCTCAGAAGCCTCTCACCTGCATGGCGAGCAGAAACAAGCGAGCGCGCCATGCGAACAGTCTCGCTTCCACTACAATTAGGTGGGATCTTGCTGCTGATCTCCTCCAGGTTTAACGGGGCCAGCACATCATCAATTACAGCCCTAGCTAGAAACAGAGCTAGCTCATTGGAGGCATCTAAAATGTCCAATGCAGTATCCTCTGCAGACTCAAGTAGCATAATAAATCCATTAACAATATCATCCCTCGAAAAGATTTCCATACTTAGTGCAGAGAGCAGGACAGATGCCATTTCCTTTTCCCTGTTCTTTCGATCCATGGCAAGTGTGATCAGTTTCTTGATGAAGACAGGATTATACTCTGGGGTGGCAAGGTCTTCAAGGCTTCGAATGAGTTCAGGTATGTCATCTGAGAGAAAGTATTCATGTATTATTGTCACCACTTCTTCCTTATACTTTCTTAACTTCTTGTTTTCTTCATCTCTGCCTTCAACATCTGCATTAGCCAACTTCAGGAAGGAAGGGTCGAGCCATCCTTCAGAAATTGCTCTCGGTACTAGCAACTGGAACAGGGATTTTGCAGAGGGAATATCAAGAGAAAGGTCATCGAGACTCTCGGCAAGCCGTGAGAAACCCTTGGTCGTCTGACTAGAACTAATTAAACATTCTTCTGCTGCTTCTTTTAAAAGCTTTAAAATAAGAGGCTCCGATGTGGGGATCTCCATAGCAAGTATCAAAGCTCGTTTTACAACCTCATGGTGGAAGAATGAAACCCCCAACTCCCTTATGCACCTACAGGCCTCTGCTGTATCTCCACTCTCAATATATTCCCTCAACAAATCTGCGATCTTCCTTTTCACCTCTTCAACAGTGAAGTGAGTACTACCACCCCAACGTCGCTCAACCAACTCTGCATGGTGGGGTGCTGAAAGATAGCTCTTTTCAGCAGTCTGGATAACTTGAAATCCTTTGGAAGACTCAGCAAGCGTTCTCTTCACCCTAGTGAGGAAGGCAGGAGGTAGGATATCATCAACAACTGCACGGGCAATGAACAAGGCAAGTACATCGACAGCATCAAGTATGTCGAGTGCCAGATCGTCAACAGACTCGAGAAGCATGACAAACCCTTGGCTGATTTGAGCTGAACTGATGACATCAACATATAGAGCAGACAACAGAACTGATGCCATTTCTTTTTCTTTGTCATGCCGGTCCATTGCCATGGAGACAAGTTTCTTAACAAAGTAGTAATGGTACTCATCAGAACCAAGATCTTTAAGATCGGAGGAAGCCAACTCCACATCACCAGTGGTGAAATACTCTTCAATGATTGTCAGTACAGACCTCTTGTAGTCATCGAAAGGGGTTGACACTGTGGCACCAACTAACTCATATGGCTCCTAGCATCACAAATAATTACAATAATTAAACGCATAATTCATATATGACTGATCCACAAGTGAATGTATGAGAATATTTCACTACATTAAATTTTTCTAGAGCAAGAGAAAGGGTTACTGAAAAAAGGAGTAACCCAAGCATGCACACAACCCCACGTGCAAACACACACACACACACACAGAGAGAGGAGAAAAAGAGAGAGGGGGGGGGGGGACCATACCTCACCACTGTCATAATTTGGATCATTACGATCAAGGCATGAATTAGAATCAGTATCGAGCAGTTTGCCCCATGTGCCTTTACCACCAGCACCATCTGCAACCACAAAATTAGCGAAAGCATGTTAGAAAAGTAGGCAGAAGCTGATGCAGCGTTGCTGGTATATAAAAATAGAAAGCTTCTAAGGCCATCTATGATAGATAATATTACAAACTCTGCTGTCAATCTGGAAACAAACAGAAAAGAAAAGACATTGTAGCAATATGGTGGAAACAGGATAATGGTTAGTGACTAAATTGAATAATCACAATGTAATGCATAGCTGAATTTGCAACATTCTTGGGGATTAACAGTCAAAAATTCCCAAATCTTTCATTGAAAATAGACCATCTTGGTTAGGCTGCCAATGGAGCCAGTCTCAATCATTTCTACATGCCACAGCCATCAATAAGCATCTCCTAATACGGCCAGTGCATAGTGATGATAGTGTTGGTTCACACACAGAATTAGTAAGTCCTAGCGCATAAGTCTCAGTTCTAAGGTCAAGCTTCATTCAAAACAACAGGTGAGTGCCTGGATGCAGTCCATGCAAACACACAAATGAATGCACATTCATTCAACACCATGGAAACGACAATTTAGAGGCTCTAGAATAAACTGATCCTAACAATTCCTCCCAGAAAAATACGTCCATAACCATGGAGAAGCACATAATTCAAAGGATTTGCTAAAAGGTAACATGTACTACTCAAAAGCACTGAATTTCTTTTCCGATGCAAAAAATACCAATGAATGGCATTTCCAGATAAATTATTCCTTCATATTGTGATCATTTTTTAATTAATAATATTGAATATTTTCCAAGAAAACCATTGGATATATCGACATGATTCTGTTTTCCTAGATGATTCTAGTTTTCTCTATCCGAGTGAAGCAGGCCATACATGATTCCTGAGACCAGATCCTACAACTGAATCATCCTCACAATACAAGTTATCCAGTGCCAAATTGAAGCAATTAGAATAGCAAAAAGAAAAAGAAAAAAAAAAAAAGACAAGAACCTGCCCTCAAAATAAGTGAAATTATTCATCAATCTAGTTATAATGTTCATTGACAAGAGAAAATATGAGAATCTAAAGGGCATGTGAAAAAGGCATTTTAGTGTGAGAAAATTTGTGGCAGAGGATCTGAATAAGCAACTGAGTAGGTGGTCTTAAAAAAAAAAGGAGAGAGAACAGGATGGCTTGAGTGTCCTCAAATAAATCACTTGGACTGGATGGTTTTAGCATGAAGATCCATAAACTTTTCATAGGTAACTAAAACATGTTCTGCAAAACTATAAACTCATCGAGTACCATTTTACGGTAAGTTGCTGATTATTGAGAAGAGCAGAACCACAACCAAATATATTAACTTGTTGGTGACTGGGTCAATTTGCTGAAGAAGCTGTTTTTGAGAATATCATGTTTGGCTTGATCTTTGACTCCATAAGTTTTCTCAATAAATGAGCTGAGCTTGAGAACTGCCTAGCTTGCTCGTGTTTGGCTTGATTAAGCTCAAAATACACATGCCTTATGAAAAGTGAACAGATGCTTTGGGGCATTTGTTAAGAATAGTGACCTCAATTTCATATATTATATGCCAATACTGATAGAAAGTTTAAAGCATTTAAGGAAGTATACTACCTAAATTTACTGCAAAACCCCAAATTCCTAATATTAGCTATTTCAATATCCCATTCATGTTTACCAAAATAAATCTGAACCACTCGTATGGTGGCAAAAGAAGAAGTGCAAATGCAATTACTGGAACTGGTAGATTGCTGGAAATTTTAAAGGACAAATTATGTGAATTTATTTAGTACCTAAAAAATTTTGACCAATTGACCCTAGGTGCCCAATGCAAACAATCAATATCATTAATTAATAGACAGGAATCACACAAATTGATACCAGATATGTACATGTGTGAACATGCGAAGATTGAGTCAGCGAGCAAGTGAACGTGTTTGTGTGTGTGTGCATGAGTGTCCGTGTGTGTGTGTGTGTGTGAGAGAGAGAGAGAGAAAGATGACCTATAATACTAATGCCGCAACTGAGGCATCAATTCTTTTGTTGCAACATAAATCCTAACGATACATAAAAGCAGCTATATTTCCCAACTTATCAATTCCCATATCACACCTAATTAGATTTCTCTCTTATGTATAAATAAGGGATTCCATGTTGTTGGATTTGGTAAGGAGCCAAGGGTGAAATTCTCTTCAAGTTGGGATTTCTATGAACCTATGCATAATAAAAGCTGTTCAAGATTAAGAACGTAATATAGCAAATAAATCTTAAACAATTTCATGAAGAAGTCATATTAGTACTTAATCTATGCTTAAATATTTTTGAGACTTATCCTTCATCTTGAAATCTGCAGCAGCCACAGATATTTGCACGTGCATTATAAGTTTTTAACATGATGGATAATCTAAATCGAAAATCCACACCATTAAACATGACCTTCAATCAAAACATTGTATAGTGTCACTAATTGTTCACTTCGTAACCTTTTGATGCATAAGCAGGAATTCTCTAAACCAATATAAGATTGGACTGCAGGCATTACAAATATTGTATGTCAAGTTTAATGTGTGGATTTCCATTTCAGAAGTTCAATCGCTGATTCTGCACATGCTGATAAAATAAAGGCTCCAATTCTACTACTAACACTCCCCACCTCCAACCTCCCAAAGACACAAACACATAATTTAATAACAAAATGCACTACTTAGATTTGTTTAAATGATATCAAGATCAATTTAATGAATGAAGTATAAAAATCTCAGCTATGACAATCTGAACAGCATATTAAATCACACAAAATTCTCTACAAACCTCAGGTTTTCACGAATCCCTAGAACAAACTGTTTTTAAATATATTAGGTTGGCACATGATTACCAGAGCCAAGTTCGAACAATCTTGGGCATTAGTTGACTTAGCTTGGCCCACTTCCCCTTTCTTCAGATGCACAACTAACATCATTACTCATTTTGGTCTATGATGTTTATTTCAATAAGATAATGTGGACCGGCCATGTAATTTGTTGGGACAGATATGATTGCCTATTCCATTTTTGTGTCCTTGCCCATCGACTCCCCAAAACTGTGAACAAACTTGTTATCTCTCCACATCCTTCAGCCCTCTTGTATTTATTAGCAATAGAGATAATAAAGAACCAGATGATATGTTAGTTCTTGATGGAGTAGAATAATGTTACATATGGGGCCTCCAGTAGATACTAGAAACTCAAGTCCATAAACTTTAATTATCAAACTGAGTTCTAGAAGAACATAGGGGATTACACCCAAAGGACCCACAGGAAATTGATGATTGTATTGTCGCTTCCTTAGTCCAACTCGTTTGAGTAGCTAATACATATCTGGCAATCTAACATGCCCCTAAACCTGCTAAAGCACCCAGGTTTTTCTTAGATTACAAAGTGTTCTACAACTAGACATGAGGAACAATTTTACCCAGGGAATACGCTCCACAGGAATCCCTAGTATTCTCAACAGTGTGCAACAACATAAGATTGGTATTAACTTGAGATACCACAACATTGAATAAGCATGCTGTAATCATATAGCCTCCATGTGACAACTAGTTAAACTGTTAGCAGATGTTTTAAAGGAACTTCTATTAGGTGTTTCAGCTAAACCTTGGCATTAAAGAATACCTTCACAGATTATACTTAGAAAATGGTACAAGATTTTCTTGTCATGGTAATATATACTCTTACAATTTTGATGGTAGCCCTTTGATAGGTTTCTTGTTACTGGGATCAGGCACGAGGGTCTACACCTAGATAGATTAAACACCCACCTTGGGAAGCTAAAGAATGGATGATGGCAATGCTTCATAGGATAGACCAAGGCATTATAGGACAGTCTTCCACAAGATTTTTAGAGCATCATAAACAAGGTCATCAAAAACCTACAAAAATTTGCAGCATGTACATCATTTCAAAACACAGCATATCAAAAGCCTCCTTTTGCATGTATCAGCAAGAGATGCATAACAAGGCAAAGGCATCATACAAGAAGCTAGTCATAGATCTTATAATTAGAACACACACAGAGAGAGAAAGAGAGAAAGCATAGATGTGAGAAAAGAAAAATATGAGAAGACAGAACAAAGAGTAGGAAAAAGAGACAGATGTTACATCTAGACAATGCATGTTGCCCCCAATGCATGACGCTTTTCTGCTTTTATCAACACCCCAGCCACTAGAAAATATATGAATACTTGAAACGATAGAAGCAAGGAGCTGATCCAATCCTATCTGACCATTAAATCTGGGATTTCATCAACATATATGATCTGCTAATAACCTTCAAACAAATAATATTACAAATATTATGCATGCACTTCTCAACATTCTGACAGAAGGTGCTCACTCAGCTTTACCTCGAGAAAAATGCACTGTTATGATCTCACTAACCCAGCAATGCCAAAAGGGAGCCATTTAACACCTAAGAGTATAATTGGTACGCTCGATATAGTTGTCAAAAGTTGCTTGCAAGAAACCTATTAAATTTTCATTCCTCCTCTAGATATCAGTAATCATGACCTTAACCAGATTGAATTTGTTGCCAACTGCCTTTCCCTAAATCCCTGAAGAACCCCAAGCAGGAAATTGCTCACTTCTTTATCCGAAATAACCCAGCTGTATTCCATTCCAATCAGTCAAAGAGTAAGCAAGAAGGAACATTCAAGAAAAATTCAATAATCTAAAGTCTAAACAAACAAGACCTCACAATCCTAAATGTACTGAAATGATGGAGAAGAAAATAACTTTCCCTGAATTTTTAACAACATAACAAAACTGTCCTCTAGCAAATCAAGATAATTTTAAAGTCGCAGAAGCTCTTTAAGTAAGGATACCGGCAGTTAGGGGAAAGAACAACTTGTTCCCCCAAACGAGAGAGAGAGAGAGAGAGAAAGAGAGAAAGAGAGAGAGAGAATGTGGCAGTAAATGAGTTGACTCTAGGTCCTGAACTTACTCAGATTTTATCTAGTGATCAAATCTAATGGTAATAATGATGGTAATTAGTAGGATTTATGAATTGCAACCAAAAACGCCCAACACAATAACATGCCGGTGCTTCATAAGATTTTTTTTTCATTTACCTGAATGTGTGTATCTTTGCATAATAGGAGTTATTCTAGGTCCTGAGCTTACTAAGATTTTATCTAGTGATCACATCTAATGGTGCTCATAATGATGGTAATTAGTCAGGGTACTCATAATGATGGTAATTAGTTGGGTTTGTGAATTGCAACCAAAAAAACATGCAACATAGTAGCAACCAGTGCTTTATAATATATATTTCTAATTTCCATGCATACTTGCATTATGCATAACTAATAGGCGAAAAAAATAACCCTCTGCACTTTGTATGGAATTGCAAATACCCCTTGCATGTCTAATTGTTGTAATGTCCACTTTGCATTTTTCATATTATTGCAATGTAGCCCACCCTCCTTCCAATTCAGGTTAGGGCTCGCCAGAGGTACCTACATAGCAAGTAATGTAAAGTAATTGTCCGAGGTGGACTCTTTTTTCTCTCTGAGAAAACAGAATCCCATGTGGACCCACATTATACAAAAATATCACCATACCACCTCTCTTCCTTTCACCACTTCCACCAACCTTAGAGAGAGTAAGCGAGAGATATAGCTTCCTCTTTCGACACCTTCAGCAATGACGACGAGGAGGTAGTAAGGGGATCCACCTGCCCTTCGACAATGATGGCTACCTCGGTTATGACTCCCACCTCTCATTGTAGTGCTTCGACGCCTACTCCTTCACTATCGATGAGGACTCCAAGGACCCAGCCAACAATTCCCTCGCCAAAGCCTTCGACACAGGTGGGGCTTGAAGCGGCAGAGATAACGATCTCCCCATCTACCATGCCTCCGGTAATGATAGCTTTCCTCGCTCCCCAAAGTGCTTCGGCTACCGCCTCCTCGATCCAAACCTGAACTTCGGCTCCTTGTCTTCCTCCTCGATGCCGGAATCCAACATGAAGGCCTATAACGTGGCAGATCATGGCAAGGTCTTTGCTACCAACAGCTTGATCCTATCGCCCCAAATGAGATGCAGTCGAAGGAGGGGTTTATCCCACTGGAAAGGCGATGGTGAGGCCTTTTTTCCATGGTTCTGCTTTTTTGATGCTCTCTTTCTTTGATACTTTTGAATCGTGTTGATTTGTCTAGACATATAGTTCTTGGTTATATTTGTTTTGGTGATTTGGTCCAAGATTTGAGTTGATATTGCTTAGATCTATGGTTTTCTGTTCATTATTTTGTAGTAAGAAACCTAAGAAGTTGGTGAGTTGCCTTCTGATGCTTTTGCAATCCGAGGTTTTGGAGTTGAAACTCTTTCAAGTTTTTGACTTTTGCGTCTCTTGGATTTAGGTTCATGGCGGAGGAGGTGGAGGTGGCGGGTGTAGAGATAGGCTCGACAGAGGAGGCAGTTCATGGCAGCAATCGGTGGTGAGAGTGATGGAAGAGTTACTAGGGTCTGGCACTTGGACTCAACTGAGTCCATGTCAGGTTCCTTCTTCTTGGAAAAGGGAACAAGTCCACTTCAAACATACCACATAGGCACCTCCAACGAGCCCTGATCCCAACTGGAAGGAAGGTGGGCCACATTGCATCAATATGAAAAATGATGGATTGACATTACAGGGAGTAGACATGCAGGGGGATATTTGTAATTCTATACAAAATGCAGGGAGGTATTTACAATTCTATATAAAATGCAAGGGGTTATTCTTTTTTAGCCTAACTGTTAAGATAAGTTGTTTACTTTACTACAAGTGCTGAGCACTAGGATGGGAAAAGTTTTCCCCTTTTTCCCCGATGGAATGTATTATCATGGTATTGCCTCCAAATTGGCTTCAAGTGCTAAGGAGTGTCCAAATGTCCAAGTGCCTGCATATACATGCACATCCAGATCTACTTGACAAGCTCTCTAGTGAGAGATTCAAAAGGCCGGTACATGGTTGAACATAGACAAAAACTAATATGTCAAGATGCCATCAAACAAAAAGTATAAATCAGGCTGAAACTATGACCCAGCAAGATCATGTGATCATTGCATTTGAAAACAAAAAAAAAGGCTCCTCTGCCTAAGGTCAAAATTAACATCAGATGGTGGAAACAAAAAGTAAAGTGTACAGGCTGTCAGTATGGTGAGGCACTTGCCTCAAACAGAAAATTCATAAGCTTATGAGTTTTCCTTGATAAAATAGAAATATTTAGAAAATGAGAAAATCATGTATAAATAAAAGATAAGGGATTTAGCATTGTATATGAATCTCATACTGCACCAAATTTGTAAGCATTTCTTATTCCTAAGATTCCAAATATTAAGCAATTACAGTGTTGATTGTTGAACCTCGTATCAATCCAACACGCTTCAATATATATGTGAAAGACAACATAGCCTTTAATATAGAAGCTGGGAATTTGGTCATCTCCCAAGCATGCCAAAAGAACAAGTAGAATATTCATCCCTCCATTCCACTGCTTGCATTTAACCATCAACATGGTATGTGTATGTCTTCCACAAAAGCATATAAAAAGGTGCAAGGTATGTACCAGAAAATTAGGTACTTTAAATGGTTCATATACTCACTTAGTATGGAGCTCTCAGACAAGTCTCATTGCGCTTCTTGAATGCTTTGTATTAGCCATAAAAACAGTCAAAATCAAATGAATATGCATTACAGAGAAGACATATAAGATGCAATGTTTTGCATGTCACATGGGCCTTTTTATGTGGTTCATATAGCTGGCCTCACATAGTCTCTCTCTCATATGAGCCATCATGGTCTTTTAATTCAAGGTTTGAAATATCAAGACAAGCACATAACAGTCACTCCATAGTATGATATGTACCATGGTATTATACCAATATAGGGTACCAGCAGGAACCTTATCACTATGGGTAATACGGGTCAGTGAGTGGTAATGTGCCAAACTGTACACACCCATACCAACTGGTACCATAGGTTGGCTCATTTTGAAACATAAGATGGGATGAACCTTATACAAGATTTCTTAAGCTGAAAAAAACTTAACAAAGACCTAGTAAATCTTTTCAAGAAGTTCAAACTGGAAAAAAATTCTAGTAATTCCTGACTTAGAACACATGTCAAAGCACATAAATCCAAAGAAAATGCTCGTGTTGGTTTCTTGTCACCATGATAGTAAGTTTGTAGGACCTAAAGATAGCCAGATAATGATGTTCCATACTTGAGCCCATTACCATTAACATCATACAAAGGAATAGAAGGAACATGTCTTCTTTACATTGATTGTTGGAATAATTAAGCCTAAGATCTGTATCTTTTTCCATAGATGAGCAACAACATATAAGTGACATGCCTCATATAAGTTGGTCCATGGCATTGTCTCTTATAGCCCTCACACAAACCTTGAAACACTATCGTTAGAAGCTCTTCCTGAGGATAAGGCTACAGTCCTCAAATAAGCTAATTAAAACTAAAGTTTATTTTATGCATGAGATTCTCATGAATGCAAAAACAACTAAGGTCTTGGATGTGTTAAAAACCATAGGTACAATAGCTGTTCCACTCACCATCCCAGATCCCAAATATCAACTTGAATAGCCATAAAGCCTTCTATAAGTTTAATTTATACCCAGAACAAGAGTTTGTCCAAGCTATATTGTCACATCAACAATTTTCTTCCCCAACAAACTATGCAGAGTTAATCATTTGACATGCTTCAGATTACATCCAGGCATTACGATCGCATCTCGTATGTGTTCTTTCACATAAAAAAAAAGACAAATCCACAACTAAAGTATATTGCAATCAAAAAAAAAAAAAAATAGATTGCTGAATGTTTAATAAATTTTTGCATCCTAATAATTATCTTTTTACCATATGATTTTCCAGACTGCTACGCCATAACTAAAAAAAAAAAGGAACACAAGCTCAAATGTGTTTTTCTAATACATTATTTGCTTATTAAATTTAAGCTGTAGGGTGTTGTTGTATGCAAAGTAAAACCAAATAAGTCAGAAGTTCTAGTTCTTAACGACAGATCCACTTATGCAATTCAAACAACTTTATTTCTTACAGATAAGAGCACTAGTAACAACATTTATAATTTACTAGAAATATAAGAACGGAAACTGAAAGTACACTGAGAATCAGTTCTAAAGTTCCCTAATTTATCTTAATTAAAAACTTATAAAGCGCAAAACATACTAGATCAAAAGCAATCTTCATGATGGTATGATCCACAATTTTAAAATAAACGCGAGTTTTGTTTTTTAAAAAAAGAAAGAAAAAAAAATGTCACCCACCCTTCTTCACGCGCACTAGTTTCCCCGAGTGCGACCGTCTCACATGCCTCAGGCCAGGAGTAGCCTTCCCACCAGCCCCGCCCTTGTTGTGGTGTTCCGAAAACAATAAAGAAGTCGGCGATCTCGGCGACGAGGACAGCACCTCCGCATTCTGAGCCGCTATCTTCAGCACCTCCCTCTGCTCATCCGTCAAGAAACCCTCCTTCTTCGGCGACGCCATCTCCCACCTCCCCTACCCCACTTAACCTGTAATCAAACCCCAGATTACCACCATATCTTCGATTAGCATCCCAAACTCATCTCAAATCAAGACATTTGATCAAGAAACTATTAGACAACAGTGGAAAGTAGAAATGGATGCTTCAAAGAAGCCATACCTCTGGAAGCAGAAAGCAGCACGAGAATGGAACTTGAACCGGAGAAAAACCCCAAATCCGGAGGCTAATCCACCATTAAAATCACCAACACCGCCCTTCCCCAAAACGATCAAGTCTTGGCCCGGAGGATCTCGAGACAAGACCGGCTGTGAGGGTGGGAAGGGGAGAGAAACCCTAGAAAGCAGAACACTATTGATCGAGCAAGCGAGCGATCGCCTTTTTTCTCGATATCTCGAAGCCTCTCTTTTGCCGGCTTAGATCTTTGCCTTCCTCCCTGGGGTCGAATTGGATTGAGATGAGAGAAGCAAGAGAGAGGCTTTTATAGGGAGGCGCTTTCGGTTTCGAGGATACGTCGGGCGAGGGCTTGTCTTGTCGAGTACATCCCTATATCCTGTTTACACGTGGCCGGTCCCGTTCTCGGCCGGCCTAGCGCGGAAATTAGGGTTTCTTGGCACCGCCTCTCTGAGCTGCTGCCCTGATGGCATGTTTGATCCTTCCAAGTATGGCTGAAAAATGATAATAATTGGATAACAATTTTGGAGCAGTGGTTTACATGGACTTTCGTTCGAAAAGGACAGATTTATCTTATTCACATGAATCTACCATTTCATCGCGTAATAGCTACTTCAAGAACTATATGGATAAGTTCGAAATGCTTTGAGATCTATGATCGTCGTTGTGAAAGAAGATCAATTATTCTTTTGTATAAAAGTTGCGACATGGATCGTTTAGTCTATGTAACAATGCAACTTTCGTCAAGATAATCTAGGTGAAAAGATTGCAATCGATCTGCATCTCTAATACAACTACCAACAAACTTTATCTTTAGTATAGAACCTTTTATCAAGTGATATTTAGATGAGGTAATCATCATAATTTGCATTTGTTCTAAATGAGAGTGCTCTAATACAAGTTAACAACGCTAATATTTGAAAAGAGTTCAATAGACTTGTGTTGCTTCTTGGTGTTAAAACATGGTTAAATGACTATCAATAAAAAGTACATTCATTCTCAATCTCTCTACTATCAATAAAAAGTCTAATTGCATAGTTGCCTCCCACCTTAGCATGCAGCCTACCCATTCATGCCATTGATTATTTGGTCCCTCGAGTTATTTTGTTAAAAAGAAATTATGGCGGTTATATTACTGCACATAATTATTATGTTTCTTTCTTAACAAATAGTTAGCAACATATTTCAAAATTACTTGTCAGCTAACTCGTTTGATAACAATACTTGTAGGCCTATAAATAGGTTGAAGGATAACTCATTGGTTATTTTGATTACTTTATCATATTTAGCAATGCTTACAATCAACTTTTCATTCTTAAATTTCCGGCGAACATCGGTCCATATGTAGTTAATTTTATATTTCATACTTTTGGACAACTCATTATCTTAGTATTTGTAATAGTTTTTGCTCAAAGGAAGTATGCCATAAGATTTCTTGCAAAACCGCTCAAAACTAACTGTCCAAGAGATATTTCGGCGAATAAGTAATAATTTTTATATTTTTTGAATCAAATATTAGCAACATCTCTCTTGTAACAAAAGCAAAGTGAAGCTTTCTAGGTATTATGGTTAAAAAATATCTATTTTATAAATTTTGAGTAACAAACCCAAGCGTGTTTGTTGAATGGACCAAAACAAAAGAAGATTGTTGGCAAAATAGGGTACAAAGTTTATACGATTTCCAACTAATGATGTGGATGTTACAAAATAAATATATTGCCTTTATTATATATGACGTACATAATAGCTATAATTATCATGCGTATATAATTAATATATATATATATATAAAATATCATATAGTATTAGCTTATTATATAGCATATGAATATTATATATTATATATAAGATATATGATATGTAATATATTATTATTATTATTGTTATTAAATAACAAGGGGCCTCATTGAGTTGGGTTAAGGATTAGTTTTGAGTTGTAAGCAAGTTGATACAATCTTACTAATAGGTTTAACATATATATTGACCATGTAGTCATATAAAACTTGTTGAAACAAACAAAGGAATGGAATGTGCCTCTTCCTTTCCATTGCATTCCTGCATTACCCAAATGACGATAAGCATTTGGTTCCTCGATTTCTATTCCTATTCTACTTCGATTTCAATTCTAATTCTTTTCCATTCATGTCAACAAAATGTAGTGAAGTCTTCATATAAATATACTTTATATCAGTTTGAATGGAGAGTGTGTATGCAACTAATGCATTTATTTGTTACAAATTTTCTAGTTTGTACATATGGTTTATGACTAACATGACAAGGAAAGATGTTATAGCTTACCAAAGCCTATCAGATTGCAATATCACTTAAATTGGTTTAAATGAATAGAAATTTCTCCCAAATCCTCTTCATATCACAACATTGTTGATGTAGCTCTACTAACATCAGATGTCAAAGATAGCTGTAGACAACCATCGAGAGCTTGCTCAAATGGTATCACCTTTTGCCTCTCGCACCAAAATTATGAGGTTTGATTCTAGCACAAGTTAGTTCTGAAATAGGTATAAAGTAGAACATGTTGCTTACTAGATTGACATCTTTGAAAAATGCCTACTCTTGTCCTATACCTCTCTCCAACGAAGAAACAAGCAATGTTTAAACCAACACACCGCAAATAGACAATCCTAAAAGTTCAAGATTCGTAGCCCCAAACTGCGCCACTCCTAAATACATTCAAGTAATTATTAAATCTAATCTTTAAGGTTGTTTTTTTAAGAGATTACAGTTGTGACATGTCATATTCTGCACCTAGGTACATAAAATATACATTCACACCATAAATTTTCCATATCAACTTTTGTTATTCCTAAAAGCTTAGTAGGAAATGTACAACAGATGGAACATGCAGCTAAACAGCCTGGAATGATCTCAGCACTCAGATATTTAACAATTTTAAAAAAAAATAGACAAGGGTACTCAAAGATTCGGACCTTTGGGGAATCCAAAATGGCCGATCCCCCAACGGCCCTTTGGGCGCCCCGGGCTGACGTAGGACCTCCCCTGTTTCCCAATCATAAAGCGACATGCGTCACTCATCCAGTCGCTCGCTCAGCTCCGCCTTTGACCAACAACAACCCGTCAAACCGCGAGCCCGCAACGGTTTTTCCTCTTCTGCCTCTCCTCCCCCCGCTCTCTCTGTCCCCTATAGGAAACAATACCCGCCCCCGGAAACCTCGCCCCCGGTTTTATAGAACCGCCAAGGGCAAGATTGGCATTTATTCTGAGTTCAATCGGGAGAAAAACCGGTTGAGATAGTCGTGGGGAAAATTCGGGGTAAAGGTAGTGGGGGTGTTGGATGTGGGTTTAGGGTTAATTATTTATTAGGTTTTTTTTTGGGGGGGTTTTCGCTTACCGCTTCTTTCCCGTCCGAACGGCGGAGATCCCGGGCCGTATAAAACGGCCGAGCTTCCTTCGCTTCGTCCCCTTTTCCTTCTATCTCTCTCGTGTCCATGGAGGTGTGAAGGCGTTGGGGTGGTGGCTAGGGCTTTTATTCTTTGGCGAAATCGTGGGTGAAGGGAGGAGCAAATGGCGGCATTGGAGGGTCTGGATACGTTCTTGGCGGCGGCGAGCAGAGCTTGTTGCAGTCCTTTTGCCATCTTCATCCAGATCCAGGTACATTGGTACTCCGAGGCCGCTCGATCTCTTTCGTTTTCTTTTCTTCGTCCGCTTGGTTTAGGCTCCTGGATCTCAGTAGTTGGTGTTGCTGCTTGGATTTTTTTTTGTTTTGCTCTGATGGTAGCTTTATGTTATGTTTAATTTTTTTTTATTGATAGTAATGTGGTTTGGATGCAAAAACGACCTAGCTTTTTATTTCCTCGTGTTTCTGGTTTTGGTTGGCTTATATTTTAGGAGTATTGGATTGATCGGATGTTGATCTTTGTTTCTGACTCTTTGGTCCTGACCTATGTTTGTTGTTTCTAAAATAGATTGGCCTAAATCACCTTTTTGTTTTAAAAAAAATCTGTTTGTTTAGTTCCGTTGTAAGATTGTTCGCTTGCGAAATTGTGTGATCAAATTCTTCTTTATGCTCCGCTCCATGTTACTGGTATATTGAGTTTCGGTATTAAGGACTTTGTGTACCTAACATCTCATAGGTATGATCCAGTGGCGATAGACCAAGGCATGGTTGCACCTTTGGTATGGCATCATGCCTTAGAGCCGCAGTTATATGGGGAACTCAAAATATATGTAGCTATGCTAGGAAATGGTCCATTCTATGTAGATCCATTCCATTGATTATAACTGGATATGCATGGATCTCAAATTGAATTCACTAATTACATTCTTGTCAATGCAAAAGCATTGGATTGTTTAGGTATGTAGCATCATTTTCTCTCTCTTTCTCGCTTAAATGACTCAATCATCCATATTAATTTGCATCAATATTATACCTTTTTGCTATTGGTGGTCATTATAAATTCTATATTTCTACACATTCAAGACAAAATACAAATTAGTCGAAAAATATGAGAATAGATCAAGTCCCTATAAGATGATGAAAGTAGCCTGAAGATGCACAAGTATCCATTGTATGAAAGTATAAGAAAATTCCACAATAGGAGGTGATAGAAATTCAGAGCTCGTTCTGTTCTTTCTGAAAGGTAATATCTGTTATAATGAGGCTGTCCTTCCACAGAAATGCTTCTTGATATTCTCTGCTTGCAAGCAGTTGCAATACTTGAAGTGCCTTTCATGTGATTAGTGGCCAGTATTTAGGTTATAGTCTAAATGTGCATAGGAAAATATAGCTATTTTCATTTTCAGAGGCACTCTTCATAATTTGTGGATTTAAATGAGGCACTTTTAAGCAAAGCTATTCTGATTCAAAAGTTAATTATTTTGGAGATTGACCATGCTCCTGTTTATGATCTATATGTTCTCCTGAATCTCCTCTATTAATGACTTGGTAAGGCTAAAAGATTGCTTCTTTTTTTTTTTTTTTTATAAATACATGCACTTTACATTATAAAGTTGTCTCGGCTGTGTTATTCTCCATGAGGCGGTATTTGTCTCTGGCAAAACTTCGTGGCCTCCCGTTTCAACCAGAACTTTATACTTATGTATGCAGTTTATTTTTAACAATCAAGATTATGTTATCTTTATTTGATTTGGCAACTTACACATGGTGAGTTTTAAATGATTAAAGAATTCATTTTCTTCTGCATTCATAGGGTTGTGCTATCTGTTTAATCCTTGCCATCGGATGGAGTTTTGCTGCCTATGTCAGGTATGCTGATCCTTTAGGACATGGTAAAAGTTAACTATTAGCATGTCCGCTATATTACATTGCGAGACATCTGACACTTGATAGAAATCAACCAAAGATTCAATATATTTCTTTTTGATCTTTGTCAGGAGTAGAGTGATACGGCACATGAAGCACAACCTTGAAGGTGGAAATAGTTTTGCATTTATGTGTGATGATATCAATGAACTTGAGCACTCTGCTCAGTTGATCTTGCCTAGGGTGTCGGTTGTCATGCCTTTGAAGGGCTTTGGAGAACACAATTTGCAGAACTGGAGAAGTCAAGTGAGTTCTAAATAATTTTCCCAGAAGCTCTCTAGCTAGTATCTGGGAACTTTTGCTTGTCGATGGAAAAAAAGGAAAGGGAAAACACATGCCATTTGTTGCTTCTCCGAGTCCATGCTCTTAGATAAATTTGAGAAAAAGTGTTCCACTCACGCTCGAAAATTAGCATGTCTGTGGTGCACATACTCATCTGCATTCATTGAGCCTCATACTGTTTCATAAATGTCTTCATACAGATCACTTCTCTTTATGGGGGCCCTTTGGAGTTTCTTTTTATAGTTGAAAGCATCGATGATCTGGCTTACCATGCTGTATCTAAGCTGATTTCTGAATTTAAGGTATGGCACAACTCCTCCAACTAAGCCTTCTGCTCTTCATACAAATAAGAGCAGTTTAACACCACTGCTGTTTTATTCAGTTGTCAACTAGCTTACCATCTCTATCTGCAATCATTGTTTTTTAAAATCTCTATGTGTTATTCATTTTTAAAGTTAAAACTTGGATTTACTTATCTTTCAAAATTTAAGGGATTTTGCAAGTGCAGAAGAACTTAGGCTTTTCCGAGTTTTTAAAAAATTATGACCCGAAATTATGATTGGCATGGGTAACAGGAGTGGCTTTTAAAACTTTTGTTCCGTATTTAGTTTTGATCTACTAATACATTTTCTTATTTCTATAATCGGAGTCTGATTGTGCTCTTCTTTGTTTAGTCCTACAAACATACATTACATTACACTTCCCATTATATATAATTGTCAACATCTGCATCGAAGTATTAGCATTATGTTGCATTGTTTTTTTTTAAACCTCATTGATGTTTCATATAAATGACTTTCAAATTATAACGGTGTTTGGTTTTCTATGTGTTTGATCCTTTATCTTGTTGCATGTCCTGACAATATAACTCTTGATCATTTTCAGGACAGTGTTGATGCAAAGATTATTGTAGCTGGGTTGTCAACAACATGCAGTCAGAAAATTCATAATCAGTTAGTATGTAAAGTGTTTATACCTTCTCTTATTTGTAAAAATATTTGCCAAATACTGCTTAAACAAGATATTGTTTTATGTTATACCTTTTTACTTTAATTAACTTTCAAAGTTGCCAAGACTTCTCTTAAGGATTTTGATGGTGAAGTTTCATTGGAGACTTAGAATTTTGATAAGTGTATATTTTGTATAGGTACATATCAAAATCTTTAGATGAAAGATTGGAGAAGATAGAAGAAATTATTGATGGGGAATTTGTAAGGCAAAAGTTTCCTATCAAGATTGCGGCTAATGTTACGATATGTCTTAAATATCAATAAACAAAAGCTTATATGTTATTCAACATTGTATAAATTTTTTGATTATACGAAATAAAATGTTATGCCCTGAGACTTGAACTTATTTGAATCCCAAGATGTGAATCAACTATGGGTGCAAAAGTAATGTTAAGATTGCACGAACCATAGGATCCAATTGAGCAGAACTAAAACTGTATTACAAACCATAAATCTTAGATGAAATCCAACTTGAAAGATTGAATGTAACCTGTTATACACAATACAATACCTTCGAAGATAAAAACAAACCAAAGTCCCCTTTCATTGAAAAGGTGTCACCACAGCTATAGCTAGTCATTTTGAAAATATTTTGTAATAGTTGGAATAACAACACAGCTCAATTTGTAATTTATCATGTTCAATGGAGTTTAACTTCCACTAGAAAGAAAATACAAACATAACATATAAATCCCTGTCATACAGAAATTGTTATTGAAAAGTTAAGCCAATGTTCAGAGTGATTGTAAAATGAAATAGCAAAATTGTAGAATAGAGATATTGTGATGATCAAGGCGCAACTTCATAAAGAGTTCAAATGATTGACATGAGAAAACATTTTCTAATAAAGTTCCATATATTTCCTCGATGCTACATGCATCTTCAGTGCTAATGCAAATGGGTGCACATGTCCTTACCGATAACTCAGATGAGGCAGCATAACCTAAGAGCTGAGCAGTTGGTAATTTAACTTTTTCTTCAGAAATCAAGCTGCCCAATATCTATTTACCTATTTAAACACCACATTTTCCCTTTCTATTTTAGGTTGTCTTGATTCTTTTATTTTACTAATATTTACCTATCATCTTGAAATATAATGTCCAATATATAAGAAGCTTGATTTCTGCAGGTTTTTGTGGAAAGAACTGCAGTTATTTGAAATTTGAATTGTTGTATGTTGTATGTTTTGGGTTAAGAGTAGGGGATAGAAAAACAATTTGAATTTAGGATTTCTGCAGAGTGTTATGTGGGTGCACAGGATTTCTTTAATTTATTTTAACAGAACTATTTTGGATGAATTGATCTTTCAGTAGAAAATAAAGAGAATACAAGATAAAGGGGTGGGTAACAGTTTAGCTAGGCTAAAGTATGATGGAAAAGTTCTTGTTTTCCTAAAGGAGGAGGATAAAATTTTAGGGTAAACAACTCGAGAGAGAGATTAATATGCAGCCTTGTGCAACCAAAATACCTAAACATTACACCTTGGATCGAAGGAGACACAATCGCAAAGCATGGAGTTTCACCACAGAATGAGAAAACTACTTGGCTTTATATATAACTGCTTGGATTTATATATGTAAACTGAAATTTATATAGGACTTTTTATCGCATTCCAAACGCACAAATGCAAAAAATGGAAAGCACATCTGTTTGTATAGGGCTCAAGGAGGGGATTCAATGTATGAGTTAAGGTTTATTAGCTTTTTGTTGAAGAATCTCACCTTCACTAGAAAGGAACAAAATAATGAAAGAAAGAATTTACATAATATACATCCCCATGAAATTCCTGTGTATAAAGATATTAGTTCTAACCAAATCAGGAGCTTAAAACTGACTATAAAAATAGTCCCAAAATACAAACATACTAAAGGACATTAAAATAAGGATATCTAAACTCTAAAATACTCTTGGTACATGTTGACCTAAAATTGGAAGAACTCAATAAGTTGAAGGAGTGCTCCTACATCACTAAGGAGTAATTTGTAGTGCATCAGGAGATGATGCTAAGAGCTACACTTATGAACCATACCATGACAATCCTTTGAAATGATATTTTCTAAGAGCTGTTTCTTTGCTACTTATCATCATATGGAAGCTAGTCTCGTAATAAATTTTTTGCAAATGATAGTTGCAACTACTGTTTTGACTATTGTATTTTGAATGCTTTAAGTTGTCTGTTCATGCTTTTAATTGTGTCATACTATCTCTAATTCCAAATGTGCCAACTATTCTCCCATCAGTTGAGTTTCTTTGTTCCATCTAAATAGTGTAGCAAAGCATAGTGATGCAAAATATATGCTGTCACATTAATACAGGTTGGTGTTGAAAGGATGCATAAAGAAAGCAAGTATGTTTTGTTTCTGGATGATGATGTTAGGCTGCATCCAGGGTCAATTGGGGCCCTTACAAAAGAAATGGAGAAGAACCCTGACGTACTTATTTCTCTTGTTCCTTACTTCTGTTCTTAATTTATTATTTACATTATTGTAATTTGGATCCTTCAATGGCACCATGTAGATATTTGCTTTCTTCGTTTCATGGTACAGATATTTATTCAAACTGGATATCCTCTTGATTTGCCTTCTGGAAGCTTGGGGAGTTATTGCATATATGAATATCATATGGTATGATGCTTTTAAAATGGCAATTTTGGTTCTTACATCTTGTTAGGTACCTTGCTTCTGGAATCCTAATTTAGAAATGTGGTGTCTACCATCTATTTTTTTGTCCCACCATAGTTTAGAACATTGTTTTTTCTTATTGTTTCACCTTGTGATTACACTGATGCATAGTATAACTTCAGCCTTGTTCAATGGGTTTTGCAACTGGTGGAAAGACTTTCTTTTTGTGGGGAGGCTGCATGATGGTAATATTTTCATCTTAGCTTTCTATTACTCCTGTATGGAAATGTGAACCAATTTTCAGCTCTTGTAATTCTTATCTTGTTTTATCTTTTAGATGCATGCCAAAGATTTTAGAAAGGACTCGTATGGTGTTGTTAGTGGACTTCGAGATGGGGGATACTCAGATGATATGACCTTAGCCGCAATAGCTGGTAATAGTTGGGTCTCTTTATGCACAGAATCTAAAGTTTACCCCTTCACATTTTTTTCAGTACTTAAACGTTCATATGCACCCTTAGCAAATTTTTGGTTTCACTGCTGATTTTCTTGTTCGAAAGGGTGAAGTAGATATCTGTTAGCCGAGTCAATGTCTAGTGTGGACTAGTAATTCCATAATAATGCTCATCTCAGTCCAGTTAATTCAGAAGAACGAGAAATTCAACATTTTCTTTTGCTTATCCAATTATGAATGTACAAGATGAATTGCTGACCTTGAAAGATTGAGTAGTGCATCCATGTTCCTGCAAAATTCTAAAATTTGCATGTATACCCTTTCTTATTTTGCTTTCATTTCTCTCCTAATGTGAATTTGGCTAGGTTAATAGCTAAGCCTGTCAGTTAAGTTTTTTTTTCCTCAATTATGTACAACTTGTTGAAACTTCAAGGCAAATATCTGAAATTTTGTGCATACATGTACTTTTCATTTTTCATGTGTGAATTAAGTAATTGAGCACTTCTTTGAGATTATATATGCCAAAGTCCTTTAAGGGATGTAATGGTTAAAATAATATGGTTATCATTTGGACATATATGCAAATTTTAAATTTTGGAGGGCCATATATTCAAGTTTCATGTTTTTAGGAAAATATATGTGAACTTTCACCCTTTAGGGGGACATAAGCAATTATGCACTTCTGAAAGGTATACATGCAAAAAAACCCCCAAAAATAATTCTAGGTTCTTGATGTAATATTAAAATTATGAGTTGAAATACAACCACAAATAAAATAAGAATGGTCTGAAATCTTGGTTTCAATTCTATTTTCTGTTGGGCCCATCAAGTATCTGCTATCAACTTCGACAGGTTTGGTTCAAGTTTTGGAGCTTAGCCAGCTAACTTAGAAAAGAAAAAGAAAAAGAATCATGAACATACAAGGCAAATGTAAAATTAGTCAAGAAGTATATATCACACAACTTTGCACTGTATTTGTTTAGTTTGGAATCTTTGGATTGATAGTTTTGGTGCTCTAGGATTTTATACTAAAACTATAAACAATTATAAAAAATTTAGAAACCATTGAGAATGTTAAGGAATCATATTATGATGAATTTGAAATATAACATATCATCCGGCTTTTGATAATAATCCAATTGTTTAATACCTAAAACGATCGCCTATGCGTGTACAAACACAAGCATAGGATGCCAAGGATTTGCACGCCTATGTTTTATACATAGCTGGTTCGAAGCTCAGATAAAGGAGGGTTAAGGTAGGTTGACGGCCGGTGTAAAGCCATAAACTATAACCAGAAGAAAGTAGTAGATTTTATACATGTAGAAGGAAAGAGGGATGAAGTAGTGAGGAAGAACTTTTTATCTCATCATCTCTTAAAAAGCATGGAGCTAAACCGAGTGGAATGGGGAAAAGGATTCATGTAAGCGAGCCCAACTAGTTTAGGATTAAGGCTCAGTTGAGTTGTATTATGTACCAAGTACCAACATATAAAGATTTGTCTACGGATGCTAATTGCCTGACCAAGCAGGTTGATCTCCTCATACTTGTTAGTTGATCTTCTAAGATTCATGACAAACCCTTCTACTAAAGATGGCTTGGAATTTGACCAAAAATTAGATGCTTGCAATTAGGCTTGAGAGCTAGTCTCTCAAAGTTTAAGAAGCACTCTTTGGTTATTAAATCCAAATCTGTATTAGATGGGATAAAGCTTATTATTGGTACGGTTAAGGTTATTCACTGATGGTAAGTGGTAAAAGAATCAAGTTATAATCAATAAAATACATATTTATGGATTTCATTTGCATCCATGTCTTTTCAATGAACTTAGATTTATGCCGTTATGTAAAGCATTTATCTATTTATGTAGAAGTTTTGGGTTGTCACTCCGAAAGAACAGAAGGTTCTGGGAAGAAGTATAAACCATGGAGTTTAACACTATAAGCTCTATTCAAAAGAAAAAAAAATCCCTACTATAAGCAGATGAATTTTGCATCAGGGTTTGGTAGTATGCCATTGCTAAAATTACATCAAGGTGGAATCAGAAGATCTGCATATAAAATATGCCTTCTTTAGGATTAATATTAATCCTCCCAAGAATGAGATCTTGTGTAACAAACAGACATTCTAAGAATTAATTTGTTCCGTCTGAAAACCATATTGGAACTTATGCTAATTTTATACCTTTTTCTTCTTACTTTCAGATGTTGACCAATAATTTTGCCCAAAACTTAACCATGCTGTTTGGTCAAGGATATAATTAATGTAAATATGGAGAGGGGTTGCAAATAATCCTGAATTTTCTGAACTAATTTAACCCATTTATTTGCAGGGCAACATAAGAGGCTTATTAGTTCACCTCCAGTTGCTGTCTTTCCCCATCCCCTTGCAAGTGATCTTAGCTTTCCAAGGCGTGTAATTTTTTCTCTCAAAATTTCCCATAACAAATATGCTATTATCTTATAATAATTTATCATTCTTTTGCAGATACTGGAATTATCTAAGGAAACAAACATTTGTTCTGGAATCCTACATATCTAAGGTTAACTGGCTGATGAACCGTGCACTGTTTTCTTCACACTGCTATTTATCCTGGGCTTTTGTTTTTCCATACTTTATGGCAATGATACATCTTGCAACAGCTTTAAGAGCACCATATAGTGATTCTCTTTTGAAGGAAACATCATCCTCATCTTGTGGTGAGCATGCTACTTACTCTTTTTTAAGTTGGACCTGGTAAACCGGAAAAAGTCTCTTTACATTATTGCATATGACTATGCTTTTTCTTTGTTTGATGTTTTCATTGGGGCGGGGGGGGGGGGGGGGGGGGTGGGTGGGTGGGTTGTATTCGTGAGTGGTGTGTCCCATCTGTTTCATACTTCACATGGGATGGAATGTTAGCTGAAAATAGGTAATTTCAAGAATAAGCAGAAATTATCAAATTGATCATTGGAAGTTTGACATTGTGATGTTTTTGAAAGGATTAGATGTTTATTATTTAATTGTTTCTTGTTCATCTCCTCCAGCTCCTTTAGAGGATAATCCCACTTCTAACTCATATTGATCAAATAAATTGATAGAGGCAGATTATAATAGTTGCCTGTAACATTCATTCTCCAAAAAAAAGTGATAACGCTCTTTTAATTTTCTGGCCTTGATTCAGTAAAGTTAATCAGTTCTTACAGGATGTTAATTGCTTCATTCAGGTCTTACACTGGCTGGCTGCTTGTTTATATGCACTATTCTCGAACTTGCTTCAATGTGGAACTTGACAAAAGTGGAGATCTATTTGTGCAACTTGTTATCTCCAGAGGGGCCAAGGGTCTCACTTGGTTCATATAACTGGGGACTTGTAAGCATCTCCTGTGCTTCTTGAGTTGTTGGGAACGGATAATATTTCTCTTCATTTTAAGTGCAGCATAGAGATAATTAGATTTATGGAAACCAGTATATTTTGCTCACCTTAATTTATTGGAATTTGCCTGTATGTATCTAATTCATGTTGACTTGAATATTTTGTGAGCAGGTATTTATTGCTATGCTGGTAGACAACTTTTTATACCCCATCTCAGCAATGAGATCACATCTTACACAGTCGATAGACTGGTCTGGTATTCGGTACCACTTGAAAAATGGAAAGATAAGCAAGGTATGCGATTCAATTTCACCAAGGTTTTGCTTTTGGATATGAATCCCAGCTAGAAAATCTGTTAATAGTTTTACCATCATCTATTGTCATATGTTCTGCAACTTGACATATCTGACTTCATGACGTTGACATGGGTCATTCGGAGGAAAAAATACTTTAAATTATGTAAAAATAGGACCACTTTCACCTAATATTACGTAGAATTTTGTGTTATTAAAAACTAAATTTTGGAAAGAACTAGTTGAAGCTGTCATGAACCAATTTTTTGCTAGCTGAATAGCTACACTAATTCACACTACTTTCTTATGGCTCCTTCGGCTATCAACAAAATTGTGACAGAAAAGATGTTTGTATCCTTCTCAAAATCTGTCCATCTTGTCTTTTATTCTCAAGAGATAATTTTCAAGATTGTATTGACTATAGGTTAGTAGCCAAAATATAAAATTGTAATGACTGGTTTTATTGAAAAACATGTAAAAGTTTCCACTCACTAAGGCTCTGTGCCACGAAATCAACATTTAATGCTATCCCTCTTGGCAGATATGCAAGATCAGTCTGTACGACTTAAGGGATACTTATATCCCTTGTTCATCAGGACATGGGGATGTCAAAATAATTGTAGTTTGACATAGTATAATGGGGATAATTGCTCAACTAATGGCAGACTTTTTGGCTGGAGAAGGAAAATTGAGAAGATGATAGAGCAAGGTAGTGATTTAAAAAGTTTGACTAACTATTAGTGGCTGTTGAGAGATACTTCCACATAATATTCCATGCTTTTGATGGAATAAGAATGATAATATTTTCAGCTTTGTTGCTTCCTACAGAGCATATGGTCATTTCAATAACACTAGCGGCCATGTGTTCAGGATGTTACAGATCGATAATTATAGGCAAACCAGCTATACAAAGGAGGACGTTCTGATTATATTTATATTATAATGAATGATATGGTAGGAGCTTCTAAATATCTAGCTAATTTTTACATTGCAAAAAGAGTTGGTGCGATATTTTTTATAGCCCATTTGCTTCGAATTGTTTTGCAATATCCTTGATATCCTCTACAACATAATAATGTTTATTCTCTACTCATATGCAAAAGAATAGAAGAACATAGCAACAAGGAGACTGCAAATGTGTAAGATAACCGGATATGAAAATGTTGAGATAGATGTGGGAGTGGGACAAATAAAGATAGTTAAATACTATTTTGGCAATGGTTAAGGAGAAAGGGATGTTGAAATTTAAAGATTTATTACCCTGCTAACGGATAAAAACTAATAAGAAATTATAATAAATCTATGGGGAAGGAAACAACAATATACAACAAAAAGTGAGAATCCTATTTTAGCTCCTCTGATGGAAGAACCATTTGATTATTTCGGTAACTTTGGTTTATAGAAGAAATGGTTTTATTTACAATTCCTAGTCATTGATGCAAAGAAGCAGATTCTATGACATGAGGAATTTACACTCGAGGAAACTAATAAGTACTTGAGCCAGCAAAGGTGTTAGAAGAAGACTGAGAGATACTTGAAGAAAGATAATGTTCAACATTGCTTAATATTTAGTTTAATCTCCCTTTAAGAACTTGAGTCTATTTAGGTGTAATACATGCAGGAGTGGGTTCATGAATTCGTTGTTGAAGTCCTGTAGTATTTCAGTTTCTTCACCGTACAATCAGAATAGTGGGATTGTGTGCTTTGGGACTTGATTATTTCATAGATCCAATTGTGCAATTGAAAATTCAAAACCTAACGAAATCTAGGACCGGTGGCACTTAAAGCAACATGGGTAATCAAAAGTATTATCATTGTGCAAACAGATATGCCATGTAAATTTCTTATCAAATATATGCCATCTTTGTTCACAAATGTTGGTAGTCTCCTAGTTAAGATAGACACAACTTCATTTCATGTATTGTTGTGTAATGTCTTGTATCCACAGATATTCACCAAAGAAGCATTTGTAATTTAGGACGCATGATATTTATTGTATACCGGTGAAAGAATAAAAAATGGTAAAAACAAAGAAGAATATTAACTATCACATAAATGTATTGCTATCTTAGAATGCAAATCAAGAAAACTAATGAGATATTAACAAAAAATGTCTTTGTTCTTTTAGCATCAAACTAATAACATTAATTCTCTGTTTCCTTACTGGCTGCCTGAATGACAGATGCCTCTATTTCAGCCTTAAAATTCTGCCAAAAATCTGCATTTGTGCAGATAATTTTTGCAAATCTTTCTTCATTTTCCTCATTGCCTTCAGCTACTAATAGATTTGTTGGGTTATTATTTTTGTTCTTATGTTGATTACTCTACAGATTGAAAGGTCCAAGGAATATGGCTCAAATTTAACTGACCTTGGAGGAAAGTATCTGTATGGGAAAAGGTTATGCCCTCCTAAAGCTTCATTTCTTAGCTCTTTGTCAAGAAGTCTGGCACAGTGGTGCCAACCAAAGAAGTACGATAGCTAGAAGCCTTGGCATGCAGCAGAAAATCAAGAAGAGAGTGCCCATTCTTCATTTTTCTTCCAGCATTACATTGTTTTTTTCTTTCTTCATCCTTTTAGTTTCTAGGAATCCCATTCAATCCATTGATTCTTAGTGTTCAGCTGCGTTTGCTGCATAGAGTTCGTACTGGTAATCTCCTGTTACATGACAGATGTATACAAGCAAATTCATTCAAGACAATAAGATGCTCCATCTTTGGCTCTTTTCTCTTTGTTATTTAATCTCCGCCGGTAAATTAAGTCTTCCAACTGCACTAGCCAGCCAACAGAAACAGCTGAGTTGCTCTCTCTCTCTCTCTCTCTCTCTCTCTCTATATATATATATATATATATATATGGTGAAGCAGATGGTTTACATCTTATACATGAGGACTATAAACACATCCAGTGGCATCAGAATATATTCTATCTCTAAGCTCTTGAGGGTAGTCTGTAGTGGTGGTCCATAAACAAGAGGAATGGTGAGCCAGATAAGAAGCCACTCAATCAGCAGGCCTATTCTCCTCTCTGTAGATGTGAGATGCTCTAAATTCAGTCAGTCCTTGGATCATGCACCGCACATCTAGAAGTAGTCGATGTACTTTTGCTTAGTCTATATCACTGTCTTAATTTGTCTGCCTATCTCCTTTGCTATATAATGTTGCCGAGCTCTAGATCAGATCGTCCCAACTTGTATGCCTCTTCAAAGCCTTGGATGGTCTTAGTCCAACGAATCAAAGCTTAGCCCAAACCTTAACAGAAAAGCTTCAACCCCTTCATGTTTGCAGGTTCTGCTTCTGAATGTTGTCTAGGTGCTTAATTTTCTAAACCACTGCAGGATTGGCACTGTTGGAGGCATGTCCCAGGACGTTTACATGGGTTGGTGCTTAGATTGTTAGCTTTAAATACCTGGAAGACTGTCCTACCTTTGAGTGGCTGGGCTTAGGATTTTCTTCTGGGACTAACCTATCTACACCCTTCAGAATTCGAAAAATGTGTCATGTATGCGTAGGGACTGATCAAACTGTGTTAAGGTTTTTGAGGCTTTCACCACGAACTAGTTCTCCAAATAGATCCCTAGGACTTAGAAGGCCGATTAGGTTAAATATTTCTGGTTCTGGTTATGCAAGTCCTTGTTGCCAACAAAAAGGCTGAAGTATCCTGAAGGGAAAGGGATTACCACTTCATATTGATGAAATAAGAAGCTAAAATGCAGCCGTCGACATTTGGCTTCCATCCCCTGCTGTTTAGAGACCAAACCTGGAATAATTCAGTTCAGGGCGTTATTCCTGTTATATGTGCCCTTATTACAAGATAATGGCTAAAAAATGGGCATTATTTGAAAGCCTTGTATATATATATATATATATATATGTATGTATGTTGCCACTGGGAATTAGCTCAACCAAGATGCCGAGCTGACTAGATTGTTGGAGTGCTCGGCTTGTCTACCATCCAAGTCGGAAAGGTCGACTAAGGGTCGAAGTGCACCTCTACGATAGCGGTCCGATGGCTATCACGCTCGGGTGGGAATTGCTTTGGCATTGCATATCTCCAAGGTGGCGATGGATAACGGAGGCCTTATTCTGACTGTTGCTCTTATGCTGGATTCAATCTGAAATAACAAAGATAAGAAAATCCTTCCATTAGAGCGTGTTTGGTGGGAGATTTTCTGATGCCTAAGTCAAACATGACTCTCAAACAATAGAGAGAGGCCCGAGAGAGCAATAGAGTGGTAGCCTAGAGGAGTCAAAAGAGAACTTACTTGGATAGCCTTTGAGAATGCAATATATATAAGCGAGGATTGAAGCCCGTTGTCGAGCAATTCGGGTGCATATGCTGATTGTTATGGCTGCAGCTCACATTTTTTGCCCATGAATTATGCCCGTGCTTCCCAGCCTTGCAGATAGTTCACGATCATAACCGAGCTGTCACCAATTAGGGAAGGAGAGTTTGAGATGCGAAGAACTCTCCGCGCACATTCTTGGTTGGCCACATGGTTAGCCTGTGGGGCGAGCCATTATTGGTTGGTTTGCCATATCAACTGTAATCAGTTCCAAAATGTATTCACACATAATATAACAGAAGTCCTCCAAAACTCTTACAATGCGTAACAGCCATTTCTTTAAAAACTTGGGCGAATGTAGAGGGAGCTAAACAGAGAGTGCAGTAAACATACAAGGCCACGATAGGAAGGTCTAACGAGAAACTAAAGATGCGGAAATGTTGAAAAGAATCCGATGTCTTGTGCTTGCTTAGTTTCCTCTGCCTTCGTAGAACTGAACAGACCTGCAACACGAGCAATTTGAGATCGTGCATTAATTTACACTCTCAATATGCTTGCAACTTAAAGACAGTGCAAGAACATGGCTGAACCAACCTTACTCGAGACTGGTTTCTGTCACCTAGTTACTAGGACTTGTGGATCAAGAGAAATGAAGCCATGTTCAAGAACATAAACACCAAGGCTTTCAAGACGATGTCTAAAATGGTGCTCCTTACCTTGTTTGATTTAACAATATAGGTATCCGTTAGCAATCAGCACAGATAATTCCCACAACATCGCTTCATTTTTGAGAGCTTGAGAGATAATGCAGCAAATAGGCCTCAGTTGTATGTATTTTAGAGATATCTTAAGGCAGCAATAATAGTAGCTTGTTTTCTTGCTGATGATGTGTCCGAGGACGGTCTTCGTTCGTTGACGACTCATATTTAATGCCAATGTTGCTCGAGGAAACATCAACCTTAAAGCTGAGAACAAAGCATATTCCTGAATAGTAAAAGACCAATATTGAAGAAAAGGTCAACCAGGAGGTCAAATGCAGAACCCAAGACCTTACAACATTTGTGATTTTGATACCAAGGAGCCCTGCTTATATCAGTCACCAAATAGAATCCCCCTCAAATAAAGGGCAAGAAAAAGCAAGCCGCAACGGCTGTGGTGGCATACCAAGAAATAATACTACCATCAAGAAAGAAAGAAAGCAAAGTAGGAAAACAGCACAAAGAACATTATAAGCATCCATCAAGCAAACCGTCCAATGTCAAATTCTAATCAGAAGAAACCAATTAAGTCAGAAAAGACAATAACAAAACCAATATGAGGACCATTGAGGTATGACAAACCCCTGAGACAGTACACTGAAGGCAGCAAATGGCTTCAGAACTTATTAAAAACATCTAAAGCATCAGAGGGGAAAGATAACCCGAGTCCCAGGAAAATATAGTCTCATCTCCCTCTCAAAACTCGTCAACAAAAAAACGATAGGTCGTTCCAGTAAAAGAGCAAGCTTAATACTTGTAGTCCTTCACATGGAGACTCTCAGAGACAACTGCGCCGCCAGCAGCATCTCCCTTGTATTTCCCGAGTGTTGCCTCTGAGTTCGCCTTGCACCTTGACAGAAAAGCAGCCCTCGCCTTCTCAACATTCTGCTCCTTCCCAGCCCAAGCCTTGAGCGTGCTTTGCTGCAGAGCACGGCCAAATGAGAATGAAAGCGACCAAGGCTTCTTCCCCTCCAGCTTGTTCATGGCATTCAGGTTCAAGGTCGCTTCCTCCTCGCTCTGGCCGCCTGAGAGGAAGACAATAGCAGGCACAGCAGCTGGGACTGTCCTTTGGAGAGCCCGCACAGTGTGCTCAGCCACCACCTCAGGTGCCACCTTTGCTGAATCTGATCCTGGGGTTACCATGTTTGGCTTCAGGAGAGTCCCTTCCAGGAGAACATGGTGGTCGTTAAGTGCCTTGTAGCAAGCAGCAAGCACCCTCTCCGTGACATCGGCACAACGGTTGATGTCGTGTGGCCCATCAACAAGGATCTCAGGCTCTACAATTGGTACCAGACCGTTCTCCTGGCAGATAATAGCATAGCGGGCCAACCCATCAGCATTTAGATCAATTGCTAGCTGAGATGGCTCAGTTGGACCAATCTTGAGGACGGCACGCCACTTGGCAAAGCGCGCCCCTGCCTCATAGTACTTCTGGCAGCGCTTGCCGAGGTCATCATGGCCCTGGGTGGTGGTTTCACCATTAGTGCCAGCAAGTTCGATGGTGCCCTTGTCCACCTTGATACCAGGAAGGACTCCACCCTCATTCAAGACTTCGACAAAAGGCTTCCCATCTTTAGTCTTCTGGTATAGGGTCTCCTCAAAGAGGATGACCCCACTAAGGTATTGGAGAGCACCGGGGGCACAGAAGAGGAGCTCGCGGAGGGCCTGGCGGTTCGCCTCGACATTCTCAACATTGATGCTGGCTAGGCGCTTGCCAATCGTGCCAGTGGACTCATCGGCTGCAAGGATCCCCTTGCCCGGGGTGCCGATGTAGGCAGCATTCTTAATGAGCTCATCTGCAAAAAGATGGAAGTCAGAAGTCTATCCCTAGTACCAACGAAATTCTAGGCTCATAACATACAACAGTATGCTGACAGAAACGTATGATGAAGTAAATCTCAAATCGAGCATAGAGCATTTAGAAAAATTTAGGAAGCAGATGAGAAAGATTGCTGTAACAACATGCAAGATTAAAGAATAAAATACAGAATGTGGCGGACAACAATAAAAATCTTAAAACCAGCCAAGCATTCCAAAAGAGTGAGTCATTCTAACATATGATATACCTGTCCCCCATCCATAATTAGATGACGAGTTAAATCCAAGGCCATTGCACAATAATAATGAAAGGCCAAGCAACCAAAGAGATGGCTTATAGACTCTCTCTTAAGGTTTTCCATATATTCAAATTTAAAAGAAATCCAGACACTATAAACTTGATCTCATCCTACACACTCAAATATTATGGAAAATATCAAGGCAGGCACGTCATATGGCCCTCCCTAGGCAGATATCCTCTAAAATAATGCCTACGCATAAAGAAAGCTTGTTACAAGGGACATGCCAATCTTATAGAGTCTACACTCTCATGAACTGAAAGATGTGTTTTCTTCATCTATGGTCACACAAATCAAATCTGCTTAGGCAGCGTTAACAACAGATAAGCTGCCCAGCTGCCCATAAGGAGGGATGATAACACAAATCATTAGATTCTCAATGTAAATCAATGATAGTGGTTGCATGCGCATGAACCTTGACAAGAGAATTGGTGTTTCTAATATAGACATTAAAACAAATGTTTTCCAGGTGCAACAGGAAACTAATATCGAAAAGACAAATCAAGCAATAATATATGGAGGCCAAGAAATTTGAATGGAGCAAGAAAAACTCATATTGCAGATCTCCCATTGATATTCATCCACGATGCGCAAAACCATTATATTTCAAATGCAAGGTATTTAAATTAAACGAAAAGATATTGCTCCAATTTGTGCACTGACAATATATAGGCTATACCATTGAATTTACTGGCACAATTCAAATATATCTGAACAAAGAAGTATCAAAATAATCAAAATACAAAATATAAATGCTCAAGACGTCACACTAGAGTTCGATTGTCTCGTAAAGTGAAATCAAGGAAAAACACATCTTTAACAAAAACAAGAATCACAGTAACATCATAGACAGTGTTGCAATCTGGAACAAAAACAATAGACAAGTTTTTTTTCCTTTTTTTTGAGGGGAGGGGGGTGGGTTGAAAAACAACATCTAAATAAAGATACAGAAAGACTGATCTCAAACATTGGAAGATACCAAGGTTTTAACTCCAGGGACAGGAGGAGTGGGGTGGGTTGAAAAACACCATCTAAATAAAGATACAGAAAGACTGAGGTCAAACATTGGAAGATACCAAGGTTTGAAATCCTATGGAATGGGGCTGTCCCAATTTGTTCGTGAAATAGGACACGTCACCGTCCCATGCCATCCCAACACTTGAGACGGAATGTCCCAAGATGTGCCAATGGAGGACAATTCTGTCCCAATACTTGAATGATACCCTGTCCCACGGGACATCCCAATAGGATTTGAGACCACGGAAGATACTACCATGCAAGTAAACCGAGGGAAATCTAAATTTGACAAAAAACCCAGAACTTTGAACTAGACATAAAACCAATCAGACAAACACTATGTCAGACCATAGGACAAGAAAAGTTCATAAAATGAATTATATATGTCAACCAATAAATATCAAATCAATCAAATCGTCCAGATCTAACTATCACTTTCTCATTCTATTCCATACAGCTCAAGAAAAAATAAAATACTTCAAAAGCACCTCCCATTTTAAATTTGAATTCACTTGTCCTCTCTTATACAAATAGATAACATACAGTTTCTGTTGCCTCCAGATTAACATGGCCCCATTTGTACAATTAGATATGAAGACAGAGAAGCAATCTAACCAAAACTGAGCATAGCAGAAACATGGTCCAGAATGAGGATCTAAACAAAATCATGGACAAAAAATGCATCGAATCCGATGCAATAATGTTGATGCAACTTGTAGGAAGTCTTGCATGATAGCCACACACAAATGAGACTCTCCAGGAAAATTTACAAGACTGCAATGAAGATGTTACTTGGTTACCCGAATTGGGTCCAGTGCAGGTACAGGGAAGCAGGTCTTTTAAAAGAAAAAAAATTAACAATGGAACAATTAGGTAGCAGATGCAAGGGCAAGTTTCTGAGGAGATTTGGAATCAGTCGTGCACACCATAAAGACTGAGATATTGGTCATCATAGACATGACAAACATATACACGAACATAACCGAAATGCTGCAGATGTGTAGAAGCATAGAAGTATAAATAGGAAACCATTGATTTAGGGAAATTCCATGACAAAGCTGATAATAATCAGGTGCAATGAATGTTTAAAAGATGTCTTGAAAAGAGACTAAAGATGGGACTTGTGCAAAAGGTTCAAGGATAGGCAGCAGGGCCCAAGGGAGGCAAGGACATTGCACAGTAGGATCTGGGGAAAAAACTGCTCGGAATAATGATTTTACTCATCGTAACCAATATGAACAGTAACAAAGAATGCTTCACAAGGCCAACACATATAAATATGACAAAGTTTGTCATGATGGAAACTACTAACAAGCGTCAAGTATGAGAAAAAAATTTGAAATCGAGAAAAATAACAACTATTTGTCCTGATCAGATAGTGTGCTAATCGCATTAAATGATCCAAACTGAAAAGGGCTGCAAAACAAGTAGAATATACATAGTTGAAATTATATTTGTGTCACAAAGAGACCCAAAAGCAATTCCACAACTGAATTGCACAGATCAAAGAGAATATAGTGCATAAAAAAAGATATACTGAAGTAACAGAGAACACAAAACCCTTTTTCTTACTTCGAAAATAGCCAAAATAGGAAAAGATAAATATATGCCCACAGGCAGGTCGGAGAACAACTAATACAAGACAATTAATAAATTCACAACCTTTTAAGGCGAAGAATTGCTAGGATCACTGAATCTAATCAAGTCAAAATTCCAAGTTCATCATGTAAAAGCCCTTCGCATCGAATTAAATAGATATGGCACTTTAACTCAGATGAAAACAACCTTATTAAGATCCAACCTCCCGATCTACGAGCAAGTCCATTATAGAGTACGATTGCAAAAAAATCAAATAGAACATAGCTTAATTACTTTATGCAGCAACAACAATTATAATCCATTAAAAAAGGGAAAAAGAAACATGTGGATCCAGTCAAAAAACCGTGACTTTCGATCTTGTAATAGAAACCAGAAACCAGGACCGTGGCCTAGATGACACCGAGCAGATCCACAATGATTCAAAAATAATAACGAAAATCTGATTCAAAAAATGGATCTTTTTCCTCGTTTTTTTTAAAAAAAATAACATAGGAAACATACGTTCCTTTTTAACGGATCCAAAACAGTTTGAAGAGATCAAACCCTACCACCGCAAGAAACGAGCAGGAAAAAAAGAAGTAAAGAAAACAAATAACGGAAGAAGGAAAAAAAAAATCAGAAGACAACAGATCACATCCAAAAACAAGTAAAAGAGACGCCTTTATCAAATCCACCGCCATACAATCATCGCAGATCCAAACCCCATAAATCAACAGATCACATCCAAAAATAAGTAAAAGGAACTAGACTCAATCAAACAGATCACCCCCCAAAAAAACAAAAACAAAAAAAACAGATCTAACTCCAAGACCTTTCCAGCTCCGATCAAACACTCAAAACCTCCACAAGATCTGCAAACCAAAACCTTTAATACCCAGAGAAACAATACTCGATCAAGGGCAAAAGAGAAAAACAGATCTAGAGATCCTACCGCTATACTTTCCGCAGTAGGCCGACATCTTTGGTTGATATAGAGCAAAGAAAGAAACACGGGAGTCTTCGGCACAGAGGTCTCCAGAATAAGGGTGAGGGCTGGGATTTATAAGCGTAAGCGGATGGAAGAAGTCGGACCGGAATAGAAGGCTGGGTCGGTGGGCGTGGTCACCGTGGGCGCGGCGGTTCGGGGAGAAACTTGTGGGTGCTCTTGGCCCAGCAGCCCGGTTTGGGGACAAACTTTTGGGCAACCTTGGCCTAATAGGTAACTTTCATTACCATGGGCGCTTGGCTTCCCGGGGGAAACCGTTTGCCCCTTGTTTCTAGCTCATGGTCTTTGTTGTCAATTGGGTGGAAGCCTCCATAGTTTTGATCATTTGATGAAGGAGGTGGCAATGCTTAACCGATTTAATCTATTTACTAATTTTGATTATTAACTCCATCAAATTTTTGTCAAATTGAAATCAAATCGCCATTTCACTTTGTAAGTGCATGCGATAAAGCGAATGAATAAAAAGTTTTCTGATTTTATTGCTTGTACCCGTATTATAACTATATGAATTATCCGTTTTAGCAAAAAAAAAAAAAAAAAAACCAACCAGAGTGCCACTTTTGGGTCAATGACAAAGCTTTTTTCTTATTCATGCATCCGAAGATTCATCGGCATTCATGCTGCATGCGCGTGCATCTTATTATATTTGGTTACAATATTATTCTCTCTATATTATTGGAAAACTTTGGTCTAATTGGTTCGAGGTTATACAAAGATATATGTAGCTATCTCCGTGGAAGAATATTGGTATGTTGATGATGATGCTGATCCACGTCGGAAGTTTGGATTTTTGTCTCTGTGGATGCAAGGAAGGTGCAAGATAGTTGTTGGAAGGTCAACAATGGATTCTAAAATTATAGAAAAAGGGTGCCAGAGAAAGATGATGTCTATGTTAGGTGAATGAATATTATGATAAGTAGTGCACTCATTTCAAACAAGCACTAAGTCATCTATTGCTTATATAAGCAGGTCCAGGAGGCATTTTCTGAGGCTTGATCTCTGAATTCAAAAACATAGTGGGGTTATAGACGAGAAGGTGGGATCAGATACAAGTCTTTGTCTTACAGTCAAGGTATCCAAATACTGGGCCATTAGACCTTATTTAGTTAAGGTATCCAAATACTGGGCTGTGTAGTGAGGGCCCAAAAGGCTTGGAATCTAGGACATCTAAGGCTTAATGTAGCCTTATGGTTATCAGTTTTCTAGATGGTGTTATGCCATAAGAATTATTAGACTTTCAAGATATGTATAAAGAAAGATGGTGGTTAACACAAGATTTTAGATTTCATTGAACAGAGATATCCCACTTTTTCTATGGGACAGAATATCTCCTTGTCCCACCCTAACCCGACGGTCGATTTGGTGGAGCATCAATATAGGTGTCTTCGGTTTCTCTTCCCTTTTTCTTTCCTTTATTTTATTATTATTATTTTCTTCTTTTTTTTTCTTTATTTCTTATTTTTCTACTCCCTTCATTCCTTTCTATCTTTTTCTCATATTTTTTTTTCTTTTGATACACCTTGAAACCGATCTAAACTGACAGGACAAACCAACCAATAAAAGCTTGCCATCTAGCCACAGGCTGACCATTTAAGACGTGCCATGTGGCCCACCCAAAAGGCATACAGAGTTCTTTGGATCTTAAACTCTCTTCAAAGATGGCAATGATTCGGCCATATCGCCAAATGTTTCCTAACAAACACTGTATTCTACTACTAAGAAGCGTAGAAGAGATTTACGAAAGAGATGCGTGGTTTGTTGCCTTATCAACTAATGTATAGCCTCCAAACTCTATAGCGATGGGTTCTGGCCCTCGCTTATGTATTGCGTTCCTAAGGGTCTGGAGGTAATCTCTCTTTTGGCTCTCTTACGCTACCTCTCTATGTTTCTTTCTATTTCTTGAGAATTGCATCTGACTTAGGCATCGGAGGTACCCCATGGACATGCTCCGGTGGATGGATTTTCTTATTTTTATTATTTTGGATCGAAGTTAGTATCGAATGTTGCTCGAAGCCGTTCCTTTGCCATCCAACTCCATCAGAGCATGCAGCGATCCTATCTGATTCCTTTGATCCGGATGGCAAATGAGTCAGAAACTCCAGCAACCACCACCAACTCGGCACTTGGGTCGGACTAGTTCCTAGTGGCAACAAATTAGCACTAGAGGAAGGATCCTAATCCCATTTTTGGAAGTCTAAACGATTGAGCGGGTAACATGCAAACATGAAATCAAGGAGAACTCAGGCAGCGACTGTAGCCACCCAGCAAGATGCAGCCATAGAGTTTGACAACTCTTTACAGAGCCCTTAGAGGGCTCCTCTTCAGTAGGAGCCACAGTCTAACTTGTTAGTCACTACTGAGTAGTCATGCAATAGGTTCAAGCACTTACAATAGCCATCCAGAAGTTGCACCAAACTATCGCTAACCCGCAATCATGGCAGATTCGTGCCCTAAGAGATTAGGAGGATTCAGTGCAGTCGAGATGTCTTTCCCATCCTCGGAGTCCAGGATAGACCCTACATAGTCATTGTTCTCACCCATAGAGTATAGGGTGAGGGAGGTGGCGCCAATCCCCGAGTTCACAGTCTTAGGAGGGATCGACGTCGGAACATTCGCTCCATTGCCGTTTGGAGAGGTTCTCCAAAAGGGGGATCGACCTCAACCGTAGGTTACAGTGTCTCGGGGAGATGGATCAATGCCTCGAGGCTTTAAGAGGCTACAGTGCTGAGCTTGAGGACGAAGTTGATTTCACAATTGACCCTCTATTCACACAAAGATCGTGAAGGAACCCCTTTCTCCTTGGTTCAAGATGCCCCACCTGGAGATTTACGATGGAACTACCGATTATTTGGACCACCTGAAAAGTTTTAGCGCCTTTATGATGCTCTAGGGAACCACCAACACGGCGCTTTATTGAGCCTTTTCAGCTACTCACTTAAAGGCAGCTCGATTGTGGTGCACCGGGCTACGATTTAACTCGTTTCATTTCTTTGAATAATTCAGTCAATTATTCGTGGCGCACTTTGTCACTAACCACCAGTAGAGGAAAGGATCGGAGTACCCGTTTGCCATGAAGTAGTAGGATGGAGAGTCCCTTCATGACTATGTCAACCGCTTTAACATAGGGACTTCGGAAGTACGCGACTTGGATCATTTGGTTGCAGTGTCCGCATTGAAGCGTGGGTTGAAGACCTCTCGGTTTCTCTTCTCCCTTGAGAAGAAGTTTCCAAGAAGCCATTTAGAGCTCACTGGAGCTGAAGAAGTTTCCACCTGACCACGGACTGACTATTTAAAGTTTGCCACGTAACCGACCCAAAGAACATGTGGAGAGTCCTCTGTATCTCCAACTCTCCCCTACATCTGGCAACAACTCGGTCCTATCGTTAATTGTTTCCTAACAAATACGATACCAAAGCAAATTCTACCATCGAGAAATGCGAGAGAGATTTACGGGAGAGATATGCAGTTTATTGCCTTATCAACCAGTATGTTGCTCCAAACCACTCGACAACGGATTTTGGCTCTTGCTTATATATTATGTTCTTGGAGGTTCTTCAGGTAAGTTCTCTTTTGACTTTTTTATGTTGCTTATTTGCCTCTCTCAAACCTCCTCTTGTTTCCTGAGGGTTGTGTCTTACTTAGGCATCAGATGGTCCGCCGCTGGATACGCTCCTGTGGGTGAACTTCTCTATATTTTCTATTTCAGGTCGAAGCCAACATTGGAGCACTGCCTAAAACCGTTTCTCCACCATCCAATGCTTACTCGCAGGTGCTTGATATCGGGATCACCATTGATTAAGTATAGTAGTTCACTGGAGCATTACCGTGGAGGCGTGCAGCGATTCTATCCAAATCTATCCTATCCGGATAGCAGACGAGCCGCAATCTCCAACGACCCCCCACCAACTCGGCACTTAGGTCAACTCGGTTCCCAGTGGCAACAACAACTAAAGCCTATATGTCAACATTTAGAAATTATATCCTTATACATAATGATAAATTAATATTCTGCAATTGCTTGGATTGCTAAATATATAATTATATCCTTCTCCAATGATTGCCTATAACAGCATTGCTGTATCATCTCATTTCAGGGAATGTGGAAGTAACATATAAGAAAATCATTTACGACAGTGTATATGATACCAAACTTTAGAAAGTAGTTTTCATTTAACAAGTATTTACAAGATCCAAGCCAGAAATTCTGCTCCTTGGTTGTGGAAGTTAAGGAGAGAAACTTACACCTTGACAAAAACTGCGAAAATAAACAATTATGTCAGCTGGTCTAGCATTCATACCTTTACCATCTGCAAATGATCCAGTCCACTCTGATAGCATACCTGATAGGAGGATCATTACAGGCATCATTACAGACATCAAATTTTTCTGGCATGGTAAAGCATGGTTAAAAGTGTTGCAACCCATGCGGGTAATTTGTATTAACTAACCATTAGACCAGAAAAGCAGGACATCTCATTTGTTGAGATTGTAAAGACCATGGTTAGAAGTATTGCAATGCCACTAGACCTCGAAAGCTTAAGAGGAAAAGGTCAACAATCTATATGATGCAGCTCGACGAGTTGCTATTGATCATTCCCATCTGTCACATAACCTCTCCTAGTATGAGTACACTAAGATGTTCATCAATCATCACTTAGTTTTATATATTACACCTGCAAATTATTTTTAGAGAATAAGCAAGCAGGGCATATCCGCTTAGACTTGGTAAAAAAAAAAAAGAACATAAAAAAATGACCCAGAAAATTATAACTACCTGTCTCCAGAGATTCACATATATGCAGCATAGCAACCAAGTAGACTATTTCCTTGAATTGCTCAAACAATCAAAAGTTACAACCAAATTCATGTTATATGTTGATGCCAAAAAAATGCAACTTATGGTTTGTGTGCTTGAACTAATATAATCTGAGAATTCCAGTTTCTCATTTCAGATGCTTGTTGTAACATTTAAATAGCTATGGATAGCCTTCTTCTCATAACATTTTACATATCTAGCATCTCTCTCTCTTTCTTAAATCCAAAATTCACAACTAGTACAAACTGAAATATCTGGGACTCGATGCTCTTATATCGATGAACATTGACTTAGCAAAAAATATATAGTCCAGGATCTGCCACATAATCATCTTTTACTGTTTTAGCTAACCAATACATGGTGCCAATGCAGTTATGAATATGGCTGGTCCTTTCTCACCAAAGTGCTACCACCTATTAGTTTACCTAATAAATCTCCGGATAGCATGATATAATATTTCAGTTCACTTGTAACCTAAGATTGCACCCAGATAATCTGACTGCCATTTCTAGTTGACAGCATACCTCCCTGATCTTTTAAGTCCTCTGAGCAAATCCAGAAGTTTAATTTACAAGCAAGGCGCTCATCTCGGCTGAGATCTCGGTTTTGCTACTCGCATACACACACACACACACACACACACACACGCATGCGTGCGTGCGTGGAGGAGAAAAAGTATTTTTTAAAGATTCTATATAAATTTCATATATGAAAGCGAGATAGTTTCCTTTCAGATAAAATTCGAGATATTGGCTAATGAGATATATATATTCATATTGTCCAATATTTTTTAATCATTCATTACTTCTTTAAGATTTTCTTAGCTAATTAATATTGAAATCATGCCTTAATATAGTTCTTATTCTCAGACTTATCATATCAGCCGAGATCTGAATATCTTGGTCCAAAAATATCATTTGAGGTTTTGTAAATCTCGGTTCCCTCCAAATTTCTCCATTTACTATATGGGCTGAGATAGTCCAAGATCTTGGTTCATCTCAGTCTTGGCCAACATATCAAGATTTAAAAACTTTTTTCCAAGTTCCTCTGTCCACAGCTATAGGAAACCTTAGCTTCCACATTACCTCATCTAATGACCTTAAAGCAAGCTATCTGACTTCACCTTCTCAGATTATTCCTCCCACTCCAGTCTCCAGTGGATGCAGACCTCCTCTCCTTGCTGCATACATTGTGCCTAGCCCTTCAACATTTCCAAAGTGTACAATTCCCCTTCTTCTCCCACACTTTGCAAGTATACAATTACCTTTCCACATATAATTTTCTGCAAGCAGTTAAATATCTTGAGTAACTTTCCATGCTATACTCCTCTCCAATTTTCTATGATTCCTGTAAACCTTCTCATTCCTGCCTTTCAAACATTACATACAGTAGTGATAATAATATTTCTTGCAGTTCCAGCTCCTTGTTCTCTTCAAACTAACATATTACACTAAATCATGAAAATTGATTCAAGAATATAGCTCTGCTTCGGGGGCAATCAGAGTTCAAGAGCTTGGCCATGGCTGAAGCTTTGAGCTAGTCCCAGCACCTAGCATGATGAAACCGGCTCAAATTTACTTTTACACCTAAATATTGCAGAACTAGTTCTGGCACTCCAGGTGCTAAAAACTACTTCATTTCAGTATAAACTTTACCCCAAATATTAGGAAAAAGGATATGCATCTAAGTTTGGAGTAGTCCTGGCACCTGGCCTGCCAAGATTGGTTCAAATTCCCCCATAAGATTGAGCACACTCACCCCTAATTAAGTTAGATAATGTAGACAAGTTAATGACATCTGTTTACAATTTCTTACACATATCATGCATAAGCCATTGATAAAACTTGAGCCTAGTAGGAAAACAAAGGAGTTTATTAGTTTGCAAATAGTGCTACATAATACATTGTCTTGCTAACCATATGTGTGCTTCAAATAAAATTATTTGTTGCAAAAGCTTTATCAAATTAGCAGTTGCAAGAGTTCTTAAGAGTCTCAAGCACTCTAAACACTTCAAGATTTGGGTGATCATTTATTGCCATCAGGATACTACATGATTAGTTTGTTTCCCAAATGTCTTATTCCATGAGTGTGAGTGGATTGTAATAGTAAAGGGCTTATTTATAATTTGTGGATTGTAATAGTAAAGGGCTTATTTATAATTTCTATGAATGCAATTGTTAGTTCTATAGCTCACCTGTCAGGTAAGAATTCTCATATTTGGCTTTTTGACCTAAAAAGACTTGCCTTCACTCAAAAATCTAAAACTTCTTGGGTGGGTATTTTTCTGTTTCTTTTTTTTTTATATTGCCAATAAACTTGGCCTCTAATGTCCAATAGATGGTGTATCCAACCTTTCAGTTTACTCTTGCACATTTATAGTTTTATATCTTTTTCCTAGTGAAACACTTCCATGACCTAAAAAGAGTGTGATATCTACTCTTATTCAAATATTTTATATTAGATGTATTATTATTTGGGATAGCAGACATAATTTTCTAATACTCTATCCTATCTTATGCAATTAAACTTTCTCTATGGATATCTTCAAATTTCATATACTTCTCTCTCTTTCGACGCACTTTCTCCAAGCTTGAACATGAACAGCAAGAATTCATCTTAATCTCTGCTCCACTAGCTTCGTTCGCTCTGCTCTGAGAAAAAAAGTTCTTTCTTGGCTTTCTAAAGCTTGTAAACTTAAGATATTACTGAGCAGTTATTGACACATTATTTTACCTTGCAAGTAGATTCACCATATGGCGTCTCTTATTGCCTTTTCTAAGTGGAAACCACCACCATAATTGGACCTCGAGCGAACCATCTTAATTAAAACTATGCAGCCATGCCTATCCATAGGAGATTTTAAGTTCAAACCATGGAAGGTGTTTCCAAGAGTATCTGAGAGTTTCTCACTTGAAAATCAAATTGGTTTATAAATCAAAAAATAAAAACAATATGAATTGGTTGGCTGCACCTTCACCATCTGTCTTTGCCCAGGCATTGAAGCCAAAAGAATCAGGACCAACCCAACCCACAGAGCCAAACTTTGGGATCCAATTAAGCTACCCCTCCCTCAATGCCTTTCCCCCTTCAGGGAGCCCACAGAGAGGAAGTGGGAGGACCCCATGAGCATACCTACCTACCCCATGAGCATACCTACCTACCAACACAAGAGCGAGCATAATTAATTTTCACGAAACCTATCAGTAGCACCTAAAATTTCAGCTGAAGCTCTCATCTTTTACACACAATTAACACACTTATCATACTGTCATTGGTTCCATGTTACTACGACACAGAGGAAGGTTTGTCATACCACCCTGCACATACCGTACCAAAAGAAAAATGATCTGAAACACACATTCAAGTTGGTGCAAGCATAGAGATATACTGTACTGAATCGATAAGATATCGATATGGTACTCGGTAGCATGATTGCAGAATTTGACATAGAGGATGCTCAACGATAGATTCTTGTCATAATGTCATTGGATCTGAGGAGTTAACAGCAACATTTAAATGAATGTCATAATTTCTCGCCATCTTCTTCTAGATTCGCCGAAAGAGTTGGTGACATTAAAAACCATCAATGCAACAACCACCATCTCTACCACCTCCTTAAGCGCATTAAAATCTGGTATTTAAACACCGACAACTTTCCCAACTGCACTCACATTCCCAATTTTCAATGCCAGTTCTCCTAACAGAACTTTGATCATATATGCAACCATAGATAGATCAAAAACATTTAATTTGAACCATAAACACCATGAACATTAAGTGGAGTAACCTATGGTGCACCTCTACAAATTGAGAGTCCTTCTAGACTATCTTTTTTTCTTTTCTTTTGGCCCCTTTGGGTAGAAAGAGATGTAGATCACTGGTCCTTTCCTCAATTCTGCTGCATTTGGTTCAGGAATAATAAAAGTGAAAAAGGCAAAAATTTTACCTTTAGAAATAGTTATGCCATGAGTCATGTCAATTTTTAATTGGCTCTGCTTTTGAATTAGCAGAAGGCAATGGCATTTTTTTGTCCATATGAAAAATGAAAAGTAGATATAAAATATATTTTTATGCAAAGAAATAGCTTATAACAGCCTCTCGTTAATTAAAATAGTTATGCCTGCCATAAGCAAGTTTGGCATAACCATTCCTTGGTTATGCCTTCTCTCCGAATATTGTTTGGCATGCATAAGGCTTATTCCAAGCTCAAACCAAACATTTTTTTTTCTTTAGTTGTAATAGAGAGAGAGAGAGAGTCAAATCTAGATTTTCAATACAATTGATAGTAGATTTTCTAAGAAATAGGATGGGTGAAAGTCAAATATAAAATCCGAACGAGGGCAGGATCAAATCAAGATCTCTTATATGGACACACGACACTTTAGCAACTCTATCAATTAGCACCCTCAATTGCTAGGAGACACTACCAACAAGAAAAGCTAAACTCTTGATCCACTCACATCTATTGAGCTGAAGTCAAACAAAAATCTTAGCATTTTTCTCATCATGTGATCCATTATTACCTTGAGTTCAGAAAATGCTCTTTATCGAGCAAAATGGAAGCTAGCTAATAAAAAAAATGTCTACTCCTCAAAATGATATATTGGGAGCTTTATAACATGGACCATCTTAAGAATGCTATACTCCAACTTCCTGAACATTTGCCCTGCTGCACAGTAGCAGGAGCATTAAATGAATTCATTTTAGAAGGAAACATAACCACATGCATGTCATTCAGAAAAAAAGGAGTGGATCTCTCATCCTACACTAACTATATAAACGACCACCACCTACATGGGAACAATGAGATCATAGCAAGAGCACAGAATTACCTGCACTACTAAAACAATGGTCAGTTCCAATTCCCTTCACACCACCACCATCTTCTTCCTCCTAATGAATTTGCTGCTGGCTTCTTTCTCTACCTGTTCTTCTGCTACTGATACTACTGCTACTGCATCCACAACAACCGGCGCTGCAAACCGACACCGTTTCTCCAAAATCTATGCCTTTGGGGACTCCTATACCGACACCGGGAACACCCATTCAACAACCGGTCCATACTCCTACGGCTATGTATCAAGGCCTCCCTATGGCACCACCTACTTCCACCGCTCCACCAACCGCTACTCCGATGGCCGCCTTGTGGTAGACTTCCTTGCCACCGCCCTTTCCCTGCCTTTCCTACCTCCATACCTTGATCGGTCTTCCTCCGACTTCTCCCATGGCGTCAACTTCGCAGTCGCAGGGTCGACGGCAATCGAGCATGAGTTCTTTGCCAGGAACAATATTACCATGGACATCACCCCACAGTCACTGATGACACAATTCATGTGGTTCAAGAAGTACTTAGAAGGGAAAGGGTGTCGAGGGAATGGATCACCCAGGTGTCGAGCAGAAATGGCGAATGCACTGTTCTGGGTTGGCGAGATTGGAGCCAACGACTATGCTTACAGCTTCACATCTTCTCTCTCACCTAATCTCATTCGGGAGCTTGCTGTCAAGAATGTCATCAACTTTCTACAGGTGTTTCTTCTCTTCCCTATACAATTCCTTGAGCATCTCTCTTTTCAATCAGTTATAAGAACAAAGAGATACTAATCTGGGAACTATAATTCAGTCAGTGGATAAGCCAATAGAGGAAGTAAATTACTACATGTCAGAACAGAGACTAAGAACTCTGTAGGAGCCTTTACAAGTCACAGGCACAAAAATGCTATTTCGGTAAATTTGTCTACTGCTTGTTTGTTGATATTTAGGATGGTTCCATCTTCTGTCAAATTAAAGATACTTTTTTTTTATTGGATTATCAACCATAAATTTGGGTTTGATTTCTCTGAAATGGTGTCTTTTCACCTTCACAAGTCAGAGTAGGCAAGAACTAGAAAGAGCAAATCATTAAAGACCAAATAGATTCCTGAAGAGTGTACAGAAAGTGCATACTCCAGTTCCATAGCAGGTTGACCATGCATTCTTAATGAGGCATCATGAGGAGGACAAAAGTGCATCCTAGGAGTTCACCAAGGACAAAGACGACGACTGTGTACTCTTCAACTAAATTTAGAACATAAGTAAAATTTCCCCATCGCTGGTATCGAATGGAAGTCCAGACTGCGATCCCAACTTCAGAAAAAGAACAACCAATACACATCCAAAAATCTGCTATTACCTTGACAGGTTCATTCATATTCAGTCTTCGATACAAAGTAAAAACAATAAAAATAGACTTAAGAGGAGTGATAGCCAACTATAAGGAACTTTCGAACTCCTAAATCTATGGACTAGAGCCTTTACCAGTACCAAACAATGCCCTAAAGCTCAGTTGGCACACATGACCTCTCTCCATGGGAGAGGTCACAGGTTCAAGCATGAGCAGTGGCAAATAGCCACCATATCTCTAAAAAAAATACAAAAGAAAAGACACAAGAAAAAGCATACCCTGAAGCAAGGTCCTACATAACTATGAAAGAAGAGCATCTACCATCTATCAAAAACCTAAGATATGCTGAAAACCCAGAATCAAATTAGTTTCCAAAGAATATAAAGATTGATAAAAATAAGTACTTCAAGGAGAAAGATTCACATTCTTAACTCTGAGGAATAAATTCTGAGATCCAGTCAATACTATGCTGAGAGAGAGGAAATAAAACTCCTTGGAAGTTTCAATGACAAGTCCCAGAATTACATAGTCAATCAAATGAGTACAATTAAACATCCTCAAACCAATAATAATCCAAGGGATGACACTTCAAAATTCAAATAATGCAACTACATCTGCCACCAAGGCCAGATAAACTAAAAGCAGATATTCCTTTTTCTACCAGACAAGTCATTTTATCTTGTAGGGTTCCAACCACATCCAATACAAGCACCACATTTTTAGGCTAATACATAAGCATGACATGGGCATTCAATTCATGAGATCCAGCAGAATTTGTAATCATTCAGTAATAACTGGAACTTTAACTGACTGGAGTCAAAGCAACAGTAACAACTAAAACCAGCTTGACATGCATTTCAACAGCCATTTATGCAAGACTGTTTTCTTGTTTTACAGGCACTGCTTGAAAACGGTGCCAAGCACATCGTTGTTCAGGGACTGCCGCTAACAGGATGCCTGCCACTAGCAATGGTGTTGGCACCAGCTGATGACAGAGACGACATCGGGTGCACTGCAAGTGTAAACAACCAGAGTTACACCCACAACCTGCTTCTCCAAAACAAGTTGCAGGATCTCAGAAGACGATATCCAGATGCCATCATCTCTTATGCTGACTACTTCAGTGCCCATCATGCTGTCATGAAGAGTCCATCCACTCATGGCTTTATAGAGCCCTTTAAGGCTTGTTGTGGTACAGGTGGTGGCCCCTTTAACTTCGACCTCTTTGCCACATGTGGATCGCCAAATGTTTCTAAAGCTTGCTCGAATCCTACCAAGTTTGTGAACTGGGATGGAGTCCACCTAACTGAAGCGATGTACAAGGTTGTTTCGGACATGTTCTTCCACCGTGGCTATTGTAGACCATCATTCGATATATTACTCAGCAATAAGAGTCATTAGAGCTGAAGCACTCACCTTCGATCACTGTTGTACCCTCTAAGCATTAGTAGAAGACTGTACCTGAGTAATATGAGTTCTGTACCTTAAATGATATGAGCTTTGAGTGCATGACATAATAAATTATAGTTTCATTGTATGCAATTACCTATGTCCTAAACCATTTGCAGGTTCTGCCACTTTATTCTCATGTTTACAATTTTCCCTACATGATCAGATCCAGCCATCCATTAAAGACAAAATGAGATATAATTTCCTCAGTTCAATCAAATGGACATGAACAAAAATGTCCTGAATTCATCTCTTACTAGATCAGTCCAAGTTTCATGCCCCTTTCTGCATACCAACCTTTTTCAACCTCCATGTGGAAACAAGCTCTTGAGAGACTTCTTTGGGCTATCTTGCACATATCCCTGCATTTATTTCTACTACAAAATTTATCCTTTCGCTAAGTAAACAACCCTAAACCTATTTCTTCACTCTTTACCACATACACTTTTTTGCACGCATATCAATTTTATCTTACTGTCATAAACTCTTCAAATTATGCATCATAATCAACAATGTCCCATAACTATCACATTAATGTTTTTTCTACACCCTGAACAACAAACTAAAGGTACATCTTTATATGATTCACCCCCTATAAACAGACTAAAGAAATCCTCATGTACTTTCTATTCTTTTTAAAATTCATGTATTTCTGAGGAAATCCCTAACTGCCAATCTTACTACATTCTCAACTCAGTCAGGTTTCAACTAGCTTTCATTTTATTTGCTTATTCGATTTTACTGGTTTTAATGCTTTTTTTTTATTTCGAAGCTTCATTCAATACTCAAAAAGTGCAGACCTTCCCCAGTTGCCCAGTATCATCAACCAATAAAAAAATAATCTGAAAATGAAACAGGCAGCATAAGATCTACTCCAGGAGATCGGCAGTTTTACATTAAAAGTGCAATAAGTTCAGGGCCTGAAGGTGAGACATGGCAAGGGCTTATAGCCACTGCGATAAACACGTATGTTTGCCGAAAGAATTTAAGGCAATACATTGGAATGATACTGTGATACCCTAATTACCAATGTTAGTATACTATTGAGATCAACTCAAAATTGATGGACACAGAAACCATATAACGACCTACCAGAACCAACCAACTAGGTTCGCTATTGATCTTGATTTTCTAAGGACAAAAATAAGTTAGTTAAACAAAGGGAAAAAAAAACACTCTTCATACAAAGAGAATGCTAAAGCTCAAATGGATGCAACAAAGAAGTAGGATGATCACCGAATAAGTAAACAGTAACAAACACTCTCTGGGTTGTCAGCATGTGTTCAATATGCACCAACAACTACTGAAATTACTTGGTCCATCATGCAGTTTATAATAATGCTGACAGTGCGATGAACCCTAAATAATGAAGAATAGACAGAAGTGGAAAGAAGAATGATGAAGAGATGCCAAGGAATCTAGCTCGGAAAGATCAAAGTAAAAGAGTCGAACATGAACCAAAGAACACAAAAAAAATGTGTAGATCATTTTCCATGAGGATCACTTTCCAGATGTTAAAGTTTTGTTTTTTCCAATTGTTCTTACTGTTTCTCCTTTTCAGCTAATGGTCCAGGAATACATAAATTTCCCATGCTTTTACTATAAAAAGTTCATCCTGGAGCTTAATTGGGTGCCAATGACACCTCAATACTAGTTTTTTTTAAAAAAAATCTATATTTTAAAACAAATTTTAGGTACACAGACAGAACTTCCTATCTTTGGATAAAGTTCCTTCTTTCGATGGAATCTACGCCATGTGTTTCATCCAGAGTCCCTGAGGATGTATCCCAATCACGATGTCACTAGTTGATAATCATCCCCAGCCATGAATCATTAAAAAATTGCATTGAGAATGCCAGCTTGCACATATCTATTGGAGAAAGAAGAATAACATTGCCAGGAAGATATACTAAACCATTAGGTTTACAATGAGCATTTCCCACATTCACAGCATTATACTCTTTCATCACATTCCCATGGAACTGACAATGTGAATTATAAAGGAAGCAATAGAATACAAGAACTTCACAAAACTGACAATGTGAATTATAAAGGAAAAAAGACAAATTTAGTTAGATAAAATAACAGAAAGTAGATTTTAAGTAAAATCCATCACTACAGTCATTCTTTTGGCACAATTAGCCAATGCATTAATCACCCAAGACAAACGTTGCGACATCTTTTTAAACAATTTCTCCAATCCGCCAGCCATTTTATTAGCTCAGTATCTTTTCCCTGGTTAGTTCTGCTTAGACAGCATTTTTAGACCAAACTAACCTAATACAGCCTATTTAAATTATAAAGTCAACAGAGTAAGACTCTTTCCCTCAGATGCATGGGAGATATTAAAGTTAGAGCCCTCCTTCCATGAGTGCTGCTCCATAAGATGTCCCCCCCCTAACCGTTATCTAATGCAAGCAATTCCATAGGCTAGCAGAAGGCAAACTCTTGATTTTTGCCATGCATTAGTGTGTTTCGTTTAACCGTAGTCCATAAGTAACAAACTTCCAATGCCTTTGCAACAATAAGATGATGAAATATAATCCATGCACTATAGCAGCTGTCTAATCTGTTGCTTTGGTCTAACACTATCTAAAATCTACATTAAAGAGCAACAAAGGAGCAAAGAATCACTTTTCTTATATTGGTCAACACTTCATAGCACGAATAAAGCACAAACATACCAAGAGAAGAAATTGAGAAACTACATAGCATAATTGATATCAATTCAAAATGACACGTTGATTGAATGATGTGTGAAGAAGGGGAAAGGGGAAAAGGGTAAAGAGAGTTCCATATTTTTAATTGATCATTACAAATGATACTTCAACAAAAATTTCACACATTCAAACCTTGAGAGAAACATATTCAACGATACGATTAGATTCTCTTAAACTTTTCTAACATTTGTCATTTACTTCACTATTGTATCCTTAAGTGAAGGAAGGGGAAGAAAAGAAAAGTTCTCAGATTCATTTAAAGCATTCTTCTCTCATCAAGTTCCCAAATTTTTCCAGAGAACATTTATCCATGCAGACTTTTCAGAAAGACAGAGCCTTAAGCAACAGCTATATGTATAACAATTAAGTACAAGCAACAGGCTTAAGCATCATCCTTCCTTTTTGTCTCCCTCCTCTCCATCATCACCATCAACATGCCGATGTGTTGTTTAGCAATACGATTTTTTTTTTTTCTTTTTTCGTTGAAGTGAGCAATATGATCTTTTAAACATTAAGAGTTTCCTTTTCCCAAACTTTATTATTCAAAGAGTACTGTTACAGTTACTAAAAAGCAAGTGTATTTCCAATATTCTAATGAATGGCCTAAAAATTAAATCACATTGAATATCAGGCCAAATTAAATCATAAAATTAAAGTATAATTCTAAGACTATGAACTTTTTACATAATTATAAAGTTTGATATATTATAGGTTATGATTTCCAGTTGATCGACTTGCTAGATGTACAGAAATCTAGTAGGTTATAACCATCTTTTCAATTTCCACATTTAACAAATATTATATGCCAATATGGGGATCAAACGACAAGAACAAACAAAAGCACATAACCCCGATCTACATTAGATTCATGCATGCCTTCATTTCATACGAAACTAACTCAAAAAATTAACTATTTTTCAAACCTTAAGTGATTATTTGATTGCTAAACTTTCTTCTTAAACAATCTATGCAAAAGAAGGTCACTTAGTTACCTAAATTGAATATATCTTTCACCCTAACTGAATCGTAATATTTGAATCTCAAACAAAAGCATATCGACAAGGATTAGCATACAGACGACGTTTTATTAGTTCAATTATTCTCATGAAGAACTTCTATATACATTTAGTGAATGAAAAATTATACAGTAATATGCATCACCTATATTTTGTAAGCGCATGGCAGATGACCCTCATGCATGTGCAGAGTACTTTTACCATTTATATATTTTTTATGCCCTTATACAGAAAATTTCATCTAAGAGAAGTTCATAAGCACTCACTCTACACAGTTAAAATGGTGTCGAACCAAAAAGAGAATTGGAACTTTTGGAGTGCTCTAGACTGTACAAAATTAGCATCAAAGAAAACAAGAAAAAAAACTGAACGGAAACTGTAGAACTGTCAGACCAACATCTAGCAAAGATGAAAGAGAATAATCATGAGGATTGAGTAGCAGCATCAGGAATGCATAAATAAAACTTTGTAGCAGATGTACAATAATTACATAGCTTCCATAGCTTCTAACAATTATGGACAATGCAACCATATCCAATTCAGTCTCTTCAGATTCAAACATGCCCTATAAGACTATAACAGAATAGAATATATCTTTCAATATTAAAAAATTCAAAAATTTCGAACTTCAAATAACTACTAATCAAACATATATTCATTTTTACAATCTGAGTGATTTATTTTGTCATTTGGCATGACAATCTGTTGAGCTCATAGAATGTAGACCAACAAGAAAATGAAAGTACATCACACAGGTCAAAAAAGTCAAGAGCATCTCTGCTGTTAATTTCTGATAGTCAACATGAGAAGCAGTTAAAGAAATGTCTGTTCCCATTTCAAATGATCAGACATATTTTTGAGAAGCCTTTCACAAGTCAAATAAAGCAGGGAGGGATTCTGCAAAAACCCAACTGTACTGGTATAATCGGATCAGCACATCAGTGTGTGAGCTTCATTTCTTTTCTTTTTTGTATAGTCTTGCCAACCACTGGCAATAAGCAACAACATCAACAGGACCTTAAAACTTAAGTGCAATCTTCATATACAATTATTCTGAAAGGCATTGCAAAGGAAATCCTACTGCACAATTGGGAAAAGTGACATGCAATAGAAAGAACTTTTCCTTACCAGACTCAATCTACAGGAGATGGTCGGCTTTCACACAGTCTATACACCACCCTCCCCATATCTACAGATTAGACTAGGTAATCATAATAAAACAGGAACAAGCTATCTGGAACTGTGAGAGGCAAACTATCTATATAGCGATAGAAGTGCGCCACATTTTCCTTTTCTAAAGTCACAGTATCAACCACATCGCCATTACTTGTAAGCACCCAGAGGTCTCTTGATCGAACTCTTTTCAGGCTTCCCCTGCAAAATGGACAGGACTGCGATCTTGTATGCCTGTAGATTTGAAGCAACACCAACAATTGATAGCATAAGAAGCTGAAAAAACATCAACAAAACAAAAACCAATAGTAAATGTATTATAATGGCATCGGTTGCGTGCTCACCAGTCGCGGTAGCAGTTTATGCACATAGCATGGTTGCAGTTAGGCAGGACCATCTTGGTACAGATCTCCAAACAAATCCCGCATTCATCCTCTCTCTCCATATCCCTATCAGAAAGCTTCCTCCATTCTTCCATCCTCTTCCTGCCCATTATCTCTTTACATCGACCTCTCTCCTCAGACTCATCCTTCTCCACCAAGTAGCTTTCAAGTTGTTGAAGAGAAGGATATATAACAGCTGCAATTTTAATTTGCAGAAGACATTTAGGGACAAAACAAAAAAAAAGAGACCCAAGAACACACCAATCAAAACTGGAAGGATGGGTGGAATATGGACCATAGAACTGCCTAAGGCTGGCCCTCCTTTCATATGTGGATATCGTCGTCTGCCCATCAGCATAAACCTGAATCATTCAAAAACTAAACTATTCACCAGGTGGGGGGCAAAAAAATCAAAACTTTTATTGATTATCTCCACAGAAACAGAGAAATTTCACATAAAACTCTATTTACAAATATGAAATTTACTAAATTCCATACCTTGTAAACAAGTATGTGGAGAAGACCTAAATAACTAGGGAGGGAGTAGGAACATGAACAGTCTATCCACTGGATTAGGAAAAGAAAGAATGGTGCCAGAGGGCTGTAAGACAGCTTCATCTGAAGGCATGCACCACCATAAGCTCTCTGAATAGTATCAGCCCTGAAAATTCCACCACCCCCATCATAACCAAACATCCACACATCCCAAATCAACTCTACAAGATTCCACAATCTAAACAAGGGGAAAATTAAAAAAAATAAAAATAAAACTCAGAGAGCTTCAAGACTATGAAAGTTAAGACTAAAGAAACCACAAAACCCAAAAAACAGCAATAAGCAAAGGCACACACAAAAAAAAAACACCAAAACCAAAAAGTTGGCAGGGAGAGAGAAGAGAGATGGGTTACAGGGTGTTGGCATGGTGGATATCAGCTTCAAGGGCTTTGAGAGAGCCTCTGAAGGATGATGACCTGGAAAGCTGGCTCTGGAACATGATTTCAGGCCTTGTAAGCGGTTTCTTGGACAACAGAAGAAGGAAGGGAGAACTATAGGTGATAAAAGATACAGCTTTGGTAGAGAAGAAGAAAAAGAAGAAGAAGAAGAAAAGAGAAGGCTTGGGAACTCCTTTGGCTGTTGTCCTGAACCCAGATGATGACGTATGCAGTAGATGATAATGATGGAGAGCGGTGCAAAGCATTAAATAAACAAAAAAAAAAAAAACAAGAATGCAATGAAAGGAAGGCAAGGGGCAGAAATAATAAATTAATCATATTCTTGATTGGATCGTGCCAAAGGTGAGAAACAGCTGGTAGGGCCCACGTAATTGCGACACCTGATCACCTGTATCCTCAGCCCAGTATAACGAGCAAACTGGGTGCAGATAACTCGAGCCCGACCCGGTCTAAACGGACTCGGCTTAATTATTGCAGTAATTGAGTCCAGCTCGAACAGCAAAATGTTCAATATATTATATTTTATTTTATTTTAATTAATTTTTTTAATTATAATCAAAATTTAAATTCGAACTAAAATATAATTTGATTGATATTATTTTTTATCAAATCTAATTCGAAATTGAATACTAAAAAATAATTAATTGGAGCTCGAGCTTCCAAAGTATGTAACTAATGGGAAAAGAAATGAGAAAGGTGAGAGAGAGAATAGGTAGAGGCCCTTTTTTAGTTGCTTATCGGGCTGCTTGAATTGAGCCGGTCTTAATTGGACTTGGCTTAATTATTACTGTAACTAAGTTGGGCTCGACACAGCATGGTCAATTTTAATATAATTATATTTTATCTATAATATATATTATTGATTCAATATTTTTAAAATATAATAATTATGAATAATATTTTTGAAATGAAACTAAAATGTGATTTGATTGATATTAAAGTTGAGGCAAGTTGATGTAAAATTTTGTTTTTTTTTTATCAAGCCGAATCCAAGGTTGAATTCTAAAAATTGATTAATTGCGAATTGAGTTTCAAAATTTAAATATTTTAGATTAAGTCCCCCAGTTATGTAACTAATGACGAACCAAATAAATGGGAAGGGTGAGAGAGAGAGAGAGCATAGGAGAGGCGTTTTTAGTTGCTTCTTGCACGGTTTGACTTGAACTTATCTTAATTGGACTTAGTTTAATTATTACTATAACTGAGTTAGGCTCGAATAACAAAATATACGACACATCAATTTTTAATAAATTATATTTCATTTATAATATATATTATTAATTTAATATTTTAAAAATATAATTATTATATTATATTTTGTTTTAATTAATTTTTTAATTATAAACAAAGTTCGAAATCAAACTAAAATATGATTTGATTGGTATTAAAGCCGAGGCGAGTTGATTGTTTTTTTTTTACTAAGTTGAATTCAAGGTTGAATACTAAAAATTGATTAATTGCGAATTGAGTTTCAAATATAAATATTTTAGATTGGGTCCCCCAGTTATGTAACTAATGACGAAAGAAATGGGAAGGGTGACGGAGAGAGGGAGAGAGAGAGAGAGAATAGGTAGAGGCTTTTCTAGTTGCTTCTTGGGCGGCTTGAATTGAACCGTGCGTGTGCTGGTCTTCTTGGCGAGCGGAGAAGGAGACCTGCTCGCTTGTGGTGGCCATCAGCTTACCTCTCCCAAGTCCCAACAACTACGTACTGACCCTCATAAATGAAAGCTGGAACAAAGCTAACTTCTAGTTTGGTTTCCTTCTTTTCTTAAACAATGAAAAAGTCTTCTACTTCAGTTTAACTTGTGTTTTGTAACGTCTAACTAGCTCAATTTAGGGCTGTGGAAAAGGTTGCCAAGCAAACCATTTATTAGTAAACTAGTTGGCTCAAAATTTGGTTCAAACTAGAAACAAGCAGGGATTGACAAAGAATTCTGAGTTATTTTGTATAAACTAGTTGTTTGCATGCTTGTATTTAGCTCCATGGAGCAAACCACAAAGATACAAGTATCAAGAGGATTAGATGTTTTTGCATGGATATATTACGTGCAAGAGATGTTGTTAAGTACTTACTTTATCTTTTCCTGACCATTTTTAATAATTATAAAATAAGCTGCTCATGATTCTATTTATGACTAAGGAAAAAGAAGACTTGAATAGATGAGGGTATGGTACTAATTGCCAGTCATGAGCCCATCACTATGAGCGGGTTCGAGTGAATCTTGAGTAAGTTGAACCATCTTGATCATGATTCATGTCATAATTGGGCTAAGGTTGAGAAAGCTTGATTAAACCACCTCGAGCTAAGCTCATGTCAAAGTTTGCTTATGCCTATCTTGTTCATGTTCCATGCCTAAACAACATATTGGATCCAAAGATAACTTGATTTCTTGTCCAAACAGGCTTGAATTAAAGACATGGGCAACTCGATTGGAATTTTAGTATAATAGTCGTAGATCGGCGCAGCTCAAGTTTAACCTTTTCTCCAGGATTCTCGACTTGACCAACCTAAAGCTGATCTATACCTCTAAGGCAAGGCTCGCAATCTAACTCAATTTAAACCTACTCAAAGAACTAAGCTCATCACTCAGGCGAGTTTGCTTGGGTAGACCAGACCTCTATTCAGTCTTCCTTATAATCTCTTTTATTTTCTGACTCTTTGGGCACCACTCACACCCGTTGTACGTGAGTCGTCGATGTACTAAAAAAAAAAAAAAACTAAGCTCGATCCAACTTCAATTGTGATTTGCAGCTGGGTCTGGTTAGGCTCAATTTAGGTATTTTCCGAGCATGCAACCTAATTTGTCCTGCTAAACACATGCCCTCCATGTTTTCGGAGCCGGCAACAGATGTTAATCTCTTGAGCTTGGTGAAGTCTAGATTTGGGTATGTCAAGAGCACCATTTGCTAAGAAATATACATTGATGATCATAATTCATTGACCCGAACACATTGGATTGCCAAAATTTCAAACCGATTCGCTTGGAGTTTGATAAGATCACATAAACGAAGCGACCTGAGATAAGCCCATTTTTTGCAAGCAGATTGGCTCTACGCCAGAAATTTCAAAACTCACGATATCACCTCGAGTCATGTTAGAGAAAGGGTGCCTATGTTCAATGGATTGATTAGAATACTATTTTTTTTTCTTTCTTCTCGGGTCACAGGGAACCATACTATTACTCAGCTAATTATGCCTACGTTTAACAGGTGTTGAAGGTCAGGGCTTACGCAATTGGTTTGTTGGAGATGCCAACTAATCTCTAAGAATAAAATAAAGTGAGGAATGGATTAAGTCAAGGGGCACTTTCATTTATTTTGGTCACCAAATATTTTGCCTTTTGACTTGTGTTTCTTTGAACAACTTTGGAATAAGAAGAAAGAAGACTGGATGGATAGAGTTCCGTTTTTTCAAAAGAGTAAAGAGAGCTCGTCAAAATTTCAATCTTTTTTGGAATTTATGAAATGGAATCAAAAGTCTCCATACCTTAAAAGTGTTGAGGTTAAACTTAAACTGTTGATTTTTCAAGAAATAAGTAAGAGTAGAGAAATATCATTGTTTGTATGGTTGCAAATAGGTTGGATTGGCCTATGACCCGACCCGACCCAACCCATTTTGGAGGACCCGTGGGACCAAGTTGGATCCGGACCCCTTCCATTTTCTAGGTCGGGCCTGGGTTTACTGTATTCAGACCCAATCCGACCCATTTGAAATTTGGGCAATTTTGGATTTTCAATCCTACAGCCCGATCCGGATCGATCCGACCCAACCCAAATCTATAAAAATTATTGGGCCCGCGAAGTGCAAACAAGTTCTAAAGCTATGGATGGGTTAACTCGAATTGGACCCAAATTTTTTTGGTTGGATCCGAATTATACATGGACCCGACCTGACCCAAATGATCTATTAGGTCAAAAATTGTAGCGGTGGACTTGACCCAATCCGATCTTCTATTGGGTTGGGTCTGCGTCCAAAATTAGAACCCGAATAAAGATCCGAGTTGGGTCGGATCACTCATGACCCGACCCAATCCAACCCATTTGCTCCCCAATTGTTGATCTTCCGGTCTAACTGAAAAATTTATTTTTTTAGACTCTCCTAGTTTGGCAAAGTGCAATTTTCTTATTTCTCTCCCTTTGAGATTAAAAATTTAACTATATAAAATATATGTGTCATAATATGACTAATAATTGTCACGCCTCCGCCTCTGCGAGGCACGTGAGGCATCCAGTGCCCACGTGGGGGCCACATGAGGGAGGAACACGGGGCTCCCCTGCCAGATATTGTCCGGTTTCGGAGCTTCACGCAAGCGTCCTTCACCCCTCCCCGGTTTATTTATTTATTTATTTAAAAAGTAAATAAATAACATTTTTCTCTATATTCAACTCATCTCCGAAGGTGTTTTAGTACTCAAAATAAGGGGATTGAAAATTCATATTGTTGGTGGAGGCCTGAAGGGCCGAGTCAGTCCTACCGCCTGCCAGCGTGGATGCCTGGTGTCTCTGGCGTGTGGGTCACACGTGGCGGAGGCCGGCTGGGTGTCGGTCAAGTCGACTCGAGGCGCTTCGCGCTACAAGGGCCCCTGGATGGTTGAGGTATTAGAGTAGCGCATTCACTACTGCCAGCGTGGATGCCTGATGTCTCTGGCATGTGGGTCACACGTGGCGGAGTCCGACTGGATGTCGGTCGAGTCGACTCGAGGTGCTTCGCGCTACAAGAATCCCTGAATAGTTGAGATATTAGAGTAGCGCCTTCACTAACAGCAATTGCTTTTGGTGTAATGGTAAGCGTTCGGTCCTACACATATTTTATTATAATTTCTGATAAAATTAATATTCAGTCTAGCAACAGTGAATTATTGAAGTATGCCCTACTTAAAAGTAATTGATTTTCTTAAATAAGATGCATAGAAGGAATTGGGACCTAAGATATGGGAAATGCTGTGAATTATTCTCTTAAAATGGGGAAGATAAGCTATTTATTATTTAAAAAAATCAAAACAGTGGATATTAATTTGTTTTTTTAATAATGCGAGACATCCAATGCTGGGAGAAATCCCTCTTTGATAAAAGAATGATTCTATAGGTCACCAATTTCAGGCGTATGAGAAATCCTTTGCCATGTGGCATAAGGGGATTGGTATAATCTATGAGGACGGTGCAATATATAGAGTGGTTAAGCACAAGTAATGAATATTTTGCTTGACTAATTAATTCGGCCTAAAAATGGTCCTAGGTGGCAAGTTGATTTGTAAAAGAAGACAATATCAAGAGTTGCTTTTAAACATTGAAATACAAGGAATTAAGTGAACTTTCAACATAAATATTTCTTTAAATAAACAAGGGCGAGTTTACACATGGCATATGTTATTAAAGCCAAGTGTGTCGTACATATTGTAAGTACTTGACTTTGATGCCACATATTCTCATGCTTTGCCCATTTCCACACTTGCATGGGAATTAAAACAATGTAATTAATTGCATGGTTTTCTTGTAACAACATGAAAAGTAGCACCTCATGATGAAAGATATCCCATTTGTACTCTTTTATTTCCCATACACTGGAAACTATACTGACATTTGCTTGGAACCCCATTGATAGGAAGAGGGAGAATAGAGTGGCCTGTGGCGTCTGGTTATTGGACCATTCAAAGTGGCACCAGCCCACTCCTCAAATTGCTCCACTTATGTGGAGACCAGGTGGCTCTCATGCTTTGCCCATCTCTTGTGGTGGATATCACTATATCAGTATCATATACTTGTGTGGTGAGCAAAAGGCCACCACAGAATTGAAATCTTAAACCAGTGATGACTAGAAGCCTTTTCTTCACCTAGTTGATCTAAAATATTATTTAGGACTTGTTTAGATAATCCAGCAGAAATATTCTGCACGAATCAGATCTACTGGCCTACTAGCTCGGCATCCTTTAAGTTCTGAGTCTAAATCCTAACCCATGGGCTTGTTGGTCTATAAGAAGATGGATTTTTCTTTTTCTTTTTTTATTTTTACCTGCTCACAAGATTCGAGCGGAAAGTGTTGGGGTTGACATAGGTCATGCTCAAATATACTTTCCGAATGATGAATCCAACAAAGTAATCAGCCTAAATCCTGCTAGACTAACCATAGAGGCCGTTAAAATAAACTCCGAAAATATGGATGGAAGCGAATTATTTAGCTTTCTTAAGATTTAGAGCGAGAGGGGGCCATAAACTAGTCGAGTCTGAGTATGTGGAACATTACCATAAAAAGCACCTATTGAACATTGTGAACATTTTAGTTGCTATATTAATAGTACAATGAAGTATTTCTTGGTCCCCCAGATGTTTGTCTCAAAGGTTGCAATGAAATTAACTAATCACTCTTAAAAGTTAGGGGAAGTTTCGAGGTAGTTACATGTTGAAGTTAATTGAATTGGAGATATTCCCTTTGGACCATCAAAGGGACAAGATTTTATCATGCTATAGCTAATTTAGATAATTCTTTCTGCCCAATCCATTCATGGTTCTTTGATGAGATGCAATGCAACTAAGAACAATGGTTGTTGAGCATTAAACATTGGCATATTCTTTGAATGACTTGGAAAATTTCTATACAGGTGATCCATAGAGCTCATGGTGCAGGGTGGGCATAAATAATTCAATCACTTGCTCACTGGTTTAAAAGCAATGCATTCCCACATGAAAGTATCAAATGGGGCAAAGAAGAAGTATTCCTGCTTTTGGTTATTTAAATGAAGCTATATACTTCAAGCTAAGAACCATGATTTCTTCTTCCCAATCCCCTTCAGCCCCAACCTTACCATCCTCTCTTTACCTAGGTTTCTTTAATCAAAGTAACATGATCATGGGCATTTCCTTTTTAGCCCCACGCTCAAAAGGCAAACCCTGTGGCTCTGTCACTTCATCACAAAAGACTTCGAGAATTAATCCTATCATGTTTCAAATACTTTACAGCTGATTGCTCATTAGGCTTAGTTGTGGACCATATTTGCTGAGCTCCTATCATCATGTAGCAATTAGTATACTGAGATTGACCACTGACTGTCATTTCATTAAAAAGATTGCAAATTAAAGAATTGCGTTAGACTCAAGAGCCAATGTTTTGGGTCAATGCATAAATGTACCTTGTGATATGACTCAGTCATCAAAAGAAAAAGAAATCCACATGAAGGTGGTTCATAAAGATGCAAATTAAAGGAGTGGATAAGGAGGAATCTACCTAGTTCATTGGTTAGAAAGCTTTGTGCTGTCTGGCCTCCCTGTAGTCTTGTGGGAGCTTGTGGCCTCTCCACTAAATTGTGCATGCTGGAGGCCATTCATTTGTGAATAATAAACAAGAGCTAAGCTTTTTCCCTAGGTACATCCATCAAATGCTTTGAATTATGAGGGAATCCACCAAGTGATGGATTTTATGAGTGCTGATTTAACAATTAGACATTCCATATCCCCACTACAATGTTTTATATAATTTCCATAAGCAGCTTCTCACCTGGACTCTTTGCCCTATAACATTCCTTGTTCCCCAGGTAAAACTTTGGGGTCTTGGAAAATCCTAGTTTACAGAAGATAAAGAGTAGCACGTATGGACTTGAATGAGTACAAATGAGTATTAGCATATATACAAGCAAATAACGGATAGAGATTATGATAATCAGAAGAAGACTTTAGTAGATGGTTTGACTCCTAATTAAAAACAAAAAAGAAGAAGAAGAAGGAGGGACTAGTTGATTGGACGGCGATCTTTTTTTGAACATGATAGCTAAAAGATGTTTTTTGGATTCTTTGATCTTGAATAAGTACCCAAAATGTACACAGTATATAGCTGATGTAGAATTAAACATATACCTACTTGGATCCTCAGTGAGAAGGAGGAAGCAAGTCTTAGTAATAATTTATAATGAAATAAGGGTCCAAACTCCAAACCATGATTAACTATTGTTGATAAAGAAAAATCAAGAATGTTACTAATGATTTTTAGTTTAACTTGATTATGTCTATTGGAGATGATGTGCCAAGCATCTTATATTTTTAATATAATGGCTTGACATTATTAGAAGAACAAATATGTTGAGTTGTTTTAAGTAATTATACAAAAAGATCACTTGAGTTTATAACGTATCAAAGTAGGACCTTGGTTTATGTTCCGAATGTGCAAACAAAAGAGCTATCAGTATTTAAAGTATATCGAAGGATAAAAATGAGTATCACTACAAATTCTACCTTAAGTGGATGATGAGATGAAGGGACATCATATGCAATTGGAGAAAAAAATTGTCCAACTCTCCGAGATCATATATTGATTGGCGACACTTTCACCACAAGTATCATTAATTCATGTAGCAAAAGTGTCCTCCATGTTTGGAAATGAGGATCTACCACCTAGTGAGAAGGATGAGCAACTTGTAGACATTGCAAATCCTTCTCTTCAACATTTCAAAGTCAAAGCTTGAATGAGATCCCTGTATATGATGAAACTGTCGATGCAGAGAAATTGGATAGTTGGGTAGACCAATAAGAGATCTACTTCACTATCTATCAATACACCAAGGGTTTAGAAGATTGTTTCTGCTTGCCTCAAGCTTCCAACCATGCCCTTATCTGGTGTAATTTGTACATGAGAAACATCTTTAATTAATCATGAAGCAAATTGAAAGGCTTAATCAAGAAGCAATTCTATCCAATCGACCAAAAAGAAGATCAGTGGATTAAGTGGTAATATTGATGGTGGAAGTATGATCAATCTATCTGCACTATCGTGTTCCACAAGCAAAGTACCTCACTCGGAATCTTCATCGATGATCACATAAGCTTCATAAAGTATATTGGAGGTCCCCATAAGAGTATCCAAAAGGAGTTGAAAGTTTTTAAAAAGTTGAAGATATCAGAAAAGCTAGTATGAAGGCAATGGAAATCGAGGAGGACCGTCCTATGGAAAGCAAGAAAAGTGATAAGTTCAAATAGAAAAAGCTAAGCCAAGAGAGGAAGCAGTGCAAGAAGCAAGTCAACATGACTTAGAAAAATTATTACGACTACTGTAGCATTAGTGGAAATACTAAGGAGAAGTGTTGAAAGCTTCATACCAAGTTGTAGATGGAGAGAAAGAAGTCGAAGGACAAAGATTCTAGAAAAAAAGGGAAGGTGGTCCCCAATGTAGCTAAGATTGACGAGCCATCTGAGCTTAAGTAAATAGACTTAAAATTAAACATGATGCCAAGAAAACTCGAGGTAACAACTAAGGCAGACCCAGAAGTATGAGCAAAACTCTTTAACTTAAAGATCCAAGTATGGCTGATACTCTAAAAGTTTGGTTTAGTAGCTAGAGTTGCAGACCAAGCCTCATTCATCTTGTACCCTCTCGATTGGATTCACAAAGAATGTCGAGTGTAACAGTGTACCTTTAAATTAATCATAATTGAGAGGTACATTGGCAAGATGATTTGAGAAGTAGTTTCTTTGGATGTACGCTGAGTTGTCCTTGAAAATTTGTACTTTTAGGATCAAGATGTTGTCTTCTATAGGTGATAGAGAAAGTATTAATTTGTAAAGGATGGAAAGGAATTTGTGATTAATGCTTCCAAAACACAATATAATGTGGACATTGTGATTGTTGTTTAGGTGAAGCGACATTAATGCCTGCAATAAATTCGTGTTGATGATCATATGAGAAGTTGATATCACTTATGGGAGGCTAAGCTCTTGCCCCTCAGTTCCATCGATTGATTAATCGAGATCGAGATCGAGGGAAGTTTCCATCACTATCGTCAATGAGAAAAGGTGGCAAGGAGAAACCTTGCCATAGAGTTTTAATGCATAAGCAGGGTAAGTGAGTCGCCTAGATCTAGGTGAAAAGAAGACCAAGGCTAGAAATGGATGCTACCAACTATCGAGGATGTATGGATAAAGCACGAAATGCTATTAGAGAAAGGTCATAAAAACCAAGCATGTAAGGATTGAGTCTTTTTGGATCAGCTGGAAGGGTTAGCTTGCAAGCAAAACTATTTAGTCGCAATATAGGAAAGCATGCATTTCTCCATCTCCAATTTTGATTTAATAGAAGGTAAATCCCTTAAGTAGGGGGCCTTCATCTAGAAGAATTACCAGACTTGATGTGGACAGGGTTCATATCAAGGACTAGATAGGATCTAGAAGCAATATTCGCTATATTAGGAAGCCGAATCACATTGCCAAATATTTGGAGACCATAACTTTTTGAGACCTCCAATATGGCATCACCTCCTAAAGGGTATAATACACTGAGTAATTAGGACCAAATTCCATCTTTTGGGCTCCAAAATGGACCAATCAAAGCAAAATTTTTCTTTTTGGGCAAAATTTTTACTAGACATATCTTTCAATCTGAAAAAAATTAGGCAAAACGACTAAAAAAAAGTCGATGTAGAAGTCGATATCTATGTCTTATAAGATTTTAGATTTTTTATTATTATTTTCACTAGTTATATCTATTTCGAAAAAGCCGTGTCCTCTTTTAACTAGAAGTGAAATCGGTTCTGAATTGTGCAAGTACAGATCTCATTAGCATAAAGAGAGGCTATGTATCTCAGTTTGTGATTAATTAATTAAAGAAAAGGGGACCTACACTATACTTTCATTAAATTTCTACTTTGTTCTAAATTTTTTGAGAGATTCGAGTTAAGCGAGTTGAGAATTACTTTCTTCTCCCGATCGAATCATAAATGTTTGCCACGATTGACCTCAAAAATAGTTTCTGACATGTCTTCCATATCTGAGGATTCTCTTATGTTTTCCTTGTGAAGCCCTAAGTGTGGTAGTCCTTTCGAATGAAAGTCTAGTTTCCATCCTAGTGGTGGAAACACCTACCTTACCTATTGAAACCATTTAGAGACCTCGAGTTTGAATTTCCATTGATAACCTACACTAAAATTTGTTCTGCTTTATCTTGAGATGTTTATTTTCCCTTTAAAGCTTTTAAGCACATTCAAGAATAGGCTTCTCTTTAGAAAATCTAGCACAGAGGAAGCCACTAATCTTATACTCTTCTCTGGAGAACGAAATAACTATTCACTCTTCCTAGATAGCCTTCCACTTTCAATTGAATTCGCTAACTTCATTAGCTAATGAGGGATCATTATCTCATCCATCGATTTCGTATCCTGGTGTTCGAAGATATTGAACATATTGTTCTCACTTGTGCAACTTTCATTGACCGCTGCACTTCATGATTCTTGATTCTAGAATATTCGCACCGACATATTAATTTCCTAGTTTTCATCCTCGATCAATAGTTCTTGAATTATTCGTACCGATAGGAAAACTTTCAACCGCAATATCAAATCCTAGATTCTAGCTTTGTTCGTATCGGCATGCCCACTCTAAAAATCAAAACCCAACATGAAGCTCCCTTTTACGAAGTTCTTGCTCCTATTCGCATCATCCTCAATACCATATATATATATATATATAGAAGCATAAATCATGTTATATGTTGCATTAGGAAATTCCCTGATATCTTGAGTTTCTCACTATGACATCTATGTTGCATGGTGCTAGAACAATGTTTGTCCATTATATTTGTATTTTATGGAAAAAGAGCAACTTAACCTAATCCAAGGTAGAGGGACAGTTAGAAACCAACGGGCGCGCCAATATTCGATAGGAAAAAGATCCTAATTCTTGGACAACCTCTTTTCGCTCAAAACCAGACCATTTATCGGAGAAGACCGCCACCCAAAGAACCTCCCAAGTCCTTCTCCAAGACCCAAACCCTCCGCCCTCAGCTGATTTTCTTCCAAGGAAGACGCCCCCATAACTATGGCGAATCCCTCGGCTTCTACTCGGACCGAAGCTTTTCCGGTCGGTCTTCGAGTTCTGGTAGTCGACGACGATCCCACCTGGCTAAAAATTCTTGAAAAAATGCTCCGAAAGTGCTCCTATGAAGGTAGTTTGATCCCGTCTTTGATGGGTTCCTTCTACATGCTCTCTTTTTTCTTTGCTTAATATTATCAGTTCTGAGTACTTCCAAAGGTCGGAGCTTTTTGTGATATCTATAATTGTTTGTTCTGCTAGCTAGGTCGTTAGGAATGGTTTTATCTCCGTTTGGAATTTTCTTACTAAAAGGCGGACTTTTTGTTGTTTAATTAAGTAAGAAGATCTTGCTTCGATCACCATGTTGTTTATTCATTTCTACTGTGTCTAATTTATTTATGCATACTGAGATAGGACCTTGTTTAGGGGTATCTTGTGATTATATGTGCGATAGGTGTTTTTAGCTTGTAACTTTGTGCGTGCTCTGATTGTATGCTAGAGTTGGAAGATCTTATAAATTTTGTTTTAAGGGTCTTCATTCCATTCATACAATCTTGATGGGGTGGAAGTATGTTGATATTTTCTCAACACAGTCTGGAAGTGAGGGATCCTCATAGGTTATCAGGGTGTTAATTAAACTTGCTGTCTGACAGGATCTAGCAGTTTATGAACATCATGTAAGGGAGCATGGCAGGGGAAAAAACTCATGTTATTTTTAAGGAAGTTCTCTAGTTGCTAACCAAAGTACAAATAATAATTTATATGCATAATATGATTTCTATTTTGCAAAGGAATATATGTTTATATAACTGGTCGTAGGACATGGTAAATGGGCCATCTCAAGGCCCTGTTTTAATCATTGTTTTTAAATTTTCATGTAGAGTGGATATTATTTTATGATACACTTTCTGGATGTAGCTATAAGGAATATATATTTTAAAACATGTTACTCTCTGTTTAGATATGAATATATACTTATGCATGTAGGTGCATGAATATATACTTTCTATTGTGTTCCAGATTGCTGCTTTGTTGGAGACTTCAATATTTAATGGAATCCATAAGATTATAATTGATTTCTTGCGACTGCAAGGAGCTCTTTATACATGACTTGGAAGCACATATCCTTGTCGCTGAACATGAAAGAATTTCCACAGAACACAGATCATATGAACATTTTTTCATATTTAAAAGTTAAAACAGAGATTTTAGTAAATCTAAAACATAGTAAACCAAGTTAGGTTGATAACCTTTTCTTCTCATTTAATTTTATAATAAGTGCTTTGTCGCATAATGATGAGATTAATTCACGTGCGATGACGAGAGTCTGTCACCACATTTACAATACATGGCTTGCAAAAGTCAATGAGAATTTTAGTTATTGTTCTTCATTTTACTGCTCAAAGAAACATTGGTCTTGAATTGACCGAATGTTGCCAGTTATGTGGGCAACCTTTCTCGCTAAAAGATTTATGCAACAGGATAATTAAGATGAATCATTCTATATTCCTCTAATATGTTCTCACACAGTCCAATACGATAACTTTACTGGCTGGCAATTTGGAAAAGTCCAGTGTTTCAGAAGTTCTTAAGATTTTATCTTTGCATGGTTTTCAATGCAAGTTATTATATATATATATATGCTGATAATTCTTTCAAGTTAGGGTGAATCTAAACTTTACAGAACTACGAGCATACAATGTCAAATAGTTCCAGTGGCTTTTTTGAACTTTGGATGTTGGATTTAATATAGATGCCAGAAGTTCAAATCATTCTTTGGAAGTGTCAACAGCACTTAGCTTGAAGGTTGCTGCACTTGCACTGAATATATTTCCATTTCGGATTAGCTTGAAGGGCCCTACCTAATCTCTCATTTTAAAAAAAAAATCCAAAAAAAGCAAAAAGCTTTTATAAAGAATTTTGTCCAGTATTAGTATTGTAACGTACATATTTGACATAAATGATCTTTGCATGATGACAATGCACTTACCAAAGTTATAACAGTTTGTCGAAAAATCTGCTTATGATAGAAAGCCATTCTCTAGTCTTCCTATGAAAACTATCACTTTATCCTTGTTAATGTCTCATGGGAGCTCCTATACTTTCCACTGCCAGTATAACATCTTTACCTTTTATTTGTACAAAAATTACAGTATCCAATCCATAGGGAGATTCATTTTTTTGACCTTATTGTCAACTTTTCCCAAGATGTTTTTATTTCTATGTATATATTTTTAAGTTTAAGATCGTTACACGTATTCATTTAGAATCATATATTGGAATCCAGTATAGGCTTCATTAGGTGAATGCTGTTCTCTATTTACTCTTTGATGTCTCTCTTTTGGTCATCTTGAAATGTTGACATCAAATATTCTTTGGCCATTTGATTTAATTAAAAACTCATAAACCTATATGCATTCCTACAATATGGATAATGCTCATAACTCATGATGCAAATTTTTTGAATGCTTCTTGCATACTGCAGTTACTACATGTGGCTTAGCAAGAGATGCTTTGGAGATGCTTCGTGAAAGAAAAGATCATTTTGACATTGTAATTAGTGATGTCAATATGCCTGACATGGATGGTTTCAAGCTTCTTGAACATGTTGGGCTAGAAATGGATCTGCCTGTTATCAGTCAGTTATCTTTATCCATATTTGAAGCTTTCTGACCATAGTGCAGCATGCTGCTTTTTCCCTTTACTTTGCTAAGCTAATCTGACTCATATGTACATTAAGTTTCAATGACCATGCTTTGCAAATGTTTGCAGTGATGTCTATAGATGGGGAAACAAGTAGGGTAATGAAAGGTGTTCAACATGGTGCCTGTGATTACCTTCTTAAGCCCGTGAGAATGAAGGAGCTAAGAAATATATGGCAACATGTTTATAGAAAGAAAATGCATGAGGTGAAAGAGATTGAAGGTCATTATATCAACGAGAATATTCAAATCATGAAAAATGGATCTGATGATTTTGAAGACAGGCATTTATTTAGTGGAGCTGATATAAATTATGTGAGAAAACGAAAAGATGGGGACAATCAAGAACATTCTGATCAAGAATTTAGTGATCCTGCAACTGTTAAGAAAGCTCGAGTAATTTGGTCTGTGGATCTTCATCAGAAATTTGTGAATGCTGTGAACCAAATAGGATTTGATAGTGAGTATCAGCTAGCTAACTTCTGTGACCCTCTCAAGCACCCTCCATTTTCTTGAAGTCTATGCAGAGTAGAACTTGAGATTTTATAATTTCTCTCGAGCAGTTTCTTGATAAACTGAAAATGCTTCTTTTATCATTAGGACTTGTTTTTTAAATTTTAACTCAAAGATGTTTATAAGTCCATGATTATTTATCTGTACTTGCAGAAGTTGGTCCAAAGAAAATACTTGACTTGATGAATGTTCCCGGATTAACAAGGGAAAATGTTGCCAGCCACCTACAGGTAACATCTCTTTCAGTATCCATTTTTAAATTGTCAGAAAGAGTTGTCAATCTGGCTAAACATAACCTCGTATGTTACAATGTCAGCAGAGTCATTCATATTTATTGACGTTCCATGTTTTTCGCCATAGTTTTCTAACTGCTTTTCCTGTTGAGCAGCGCCAGAAACTCTTAAGCATTGAATGAAACAAACACATTGATATAGAGATAGACAGGTAAATTGCATGTTTGTGTGGCTTATATAGGAAGGCTCGTGCAAATACTTGAACTATGGTTCAAAGATTCCCCTGAAACCTCAAAGTTGATATTAAAATGCGTTGGTTTCAGTTGAGATCGATCCAGAAGTTGGTCCAGTTTGGAGTTTTGGGTGAGACTAAACGATAGGTCCAACTAAACTTTATAAATAATTTGTTTGTGCCAAATTTTTGCCTTATCTTCATTTTATAAATGTCATGAAGCTTTTTTTTCCAGTTTAAACTTAAATTTTCTGAGTTTTGGGAAGGTTTGGAAGCACTACAGCATTGTTAAGCGATTTAGAGGCAAGTTAATTTTTCAACATAGGGTTGGCTACAATGAAATACAAATCCGATAGGTAGCTTGATTGTCATATGGTAGATTCTCAGCACACAAGAAATGATACATTATACTTTAAACTTTTAGTTATTAATTTAAAATATAATACTTTGGTTGTCTCAATGCAAAAACATTGAAATGATAAATACAAAAAAATACTAACAATACATGTACTTTAAGATGATGACAATTTTTATTTTTACTTTTATTTATTTTCTGATTTTTCAATCTTAAATTATTTTAAGTTTCAGATTGAATTAACAAAACTGGATCCAAAACTGCCAAAACAAAAGACAAAACCGAATTATTGAACATTGATTTGAATGTATGTGTATATATGCAAATTATATAGTAAAGTAACTACTTTTTCTTCCAGCAAATAACCATAATCATCACAGTCCAGCCTTGTCCTAATCATTTGGGAGTTGGTTTTGTGGATTCTAATTTGCCGAGCATTCTCATTTATAGTCACCTGATGTCATTCAATCTTTTCCGTATCTTTTCTCACAATCTCCATTCATGTTACTTTGGTCTCCCCCTCCTGTTATATTCTTCCACACAAATAAAATACCCCTCCTTATTGGAACCTCCTCAACTGTTCATACTCATTATACATGACCTTAACGTCTCAATTAATTCTCTATTATTTTGTCCTTAGTTTTCACAGCTTCTTGTAGCTACTTTGATATACTTATTTCTCACTTTATACTTCCTAGTTTTATCACATATCCATTTTGACGTTCTCATTTAGACTAAATTCAATTTGTTCATTTGGATCCTCTTTATTGTGAAGCACTCTGAGTATAAAAAGTTGAAAGCGTTATTGTTGTTCCAAAAAAATTTCCTATTAAGTTGCCAGAGTATTTATCGATCACATAATACGCCGGAAATACCTCTACACTTCAACCAACCAGCTCTAGTTCTATTACACATATCTTCATCTATCTCCATTATTTTGTACAATAGATCTTAAATAGTGAAACGGATCACTTTATGACATTTATTCTCCATCAATTTTTATCGAGGCCTTATCTTTGTTTTCGTTTTCGCTAGAACTGCACTTCATATACCGTCTTTATTTACTGATTTTTAAGCCCTTATCCTCTACGGCTTTCTGCCATAAATCCAATTTAGCTTTTAATCTTCTTCTTTTCTCATCATGAAACACTATAACATTTGCAAATAACATACTCCATGGTAAATCTTCCTTAAAAATTTTGTCCTACTTTTCCTTAGTACATAACTTGTCCCACTTAAATAATATCAGCTATTAAAAAAGAAAAAAATGTGATCTCATCACCCATCTCCATGTTCACTCCCTTGGCTTCTATCTCTATCTCTAATTTTGTGTGAATAAATATTGGGATGAAAATAAGTTTAAAAATCAAATACTTAAAAGATTTCAGCTACTCAGGAAAATGGAAAAAGAAACTGTAATCCCGTCTCCAAGCATGCTACCTCTACTTCTACCTCTATCTATCTTTGATTTGGGCTGGCAAATTGTTGTCTCTTCCCTCTGCAGCCCATACCAACCACACCCACACGGCCCCCGCCCCCCCCCCCCCCCCCCCCCCCCCCCCCCCCCCCCCCCCCTCCCCTAACTAATTCCTATGAAGCATTCCTGCTCAGCTAAAACACCTTTCTAATACCTAATTTTTAAAATCAATCCTATTAAAAAAATAGTTCCTCCTAATCAAAGCTAATACATGTGGATAGATGTTTCCAAATCAAAACCTACCTGTTAAGACTCATTTTTTAAAACTGATTTAATTTTCTGTTTCAATCTAATTCCTAATAAGCAATCCTGCCCACTTAATAATCAGTCCTTTAATACCACAAAGTGCTGTATGGATAGATTTTCAGATCAAATCCTCAGTTGAGAATCACTTTTGGGAAATAAAGAATGGTTTTACTTGTATCCTTCTTACTTTAAGACTATTCAAATGACCACTCCTAAGTTTATAGTTTTTTTCCTCCAAGTGTGCATTGCATGTGTCAAGTTTCTAGTAATATAAAATGGGCAAGATAGTAAGTATAGAAAAAACTCATGAGCATACTTGTACCTGTGTAACATCACACTTGAAAAGCATAAAATTGGTCATTTTATATACACTTTAATGCTTGCAAGGCTGCATGACATTAACATTTGACCCATGTCTTCAATATTAAGTTTGATGATACTAATACAGACATACTTTATAACTCAATCCAAAACACTCGCACAATCAAGTAGAACATATGGGACGACAGGGAGGGGAAAAATTTGTAGATTCATACATCTTGATGATTTGTGGGAGGTTCTTTCCTTATGGGCTGAATAGAGAGTTGAGAATGTTAGTCTGTGGGAGTTGACCATGTGCAGCATGTACCTCTTGGACCATTCCCAGACAACCATAAGTATACAGAGTCATGTACTTGAGGTGATTGTTGATCATCAGATCAGAGTCACATTTCAACTATCATAGTATAAGGAAAGAGAGATTCTGTATCTTTATTAATGAAAAATATTCATTTCTTTTTCCTTTGTTACTATATTTCTGAGAACGTCTAATATCTGATCCGGGTATGAACTGATGGTCTGAGTATGACTTATATTCTGCTTAACTGGAACAACTTCTAATATTTAGTTTCTTAATTTGAGATGTTAGTGTCATCTTCTTTTCTAATATATTTACACAATTGCATCTCAAAAAAGTAAATGAAGTGTCCTGACCATATTCACCGTGCAGAAATACCGTCTCTACTTGAGGAGATTGCAGAAGCAGAATGAGGGGGGAACTTTCAGTGGAAATATGCATTCTGATTTCAGCTGCGAGGATGTCACAGGAAACTTCGACATGCATAGCTCGACACAGACGCAACAAAATGGTGCATCTTCAAAATATACATTCACAACTCAAAAAATCCAAGCTCAAGAAATGTTCTCAGATGCCCGTGCAGATGACTTTAAGAGCATTTCGTCTTTGCAAGTTACAGGTAGCAAACAAGCTTTAGTATGCGATATTCCTGACTCTCAGAAGGTCATCAGTGTATCTCGGTTAGGTGTACTGCTTCCTTCCAAGGATATGATGCTGGGTGCTGGAAAGAAGTCACTGGAGCCAGCTATATCAAGGCAGCAGTCATGGAGTGGAGGTATTCCAGTTATGCAATTTATGCAGTACCCGAAACATGACCATGAACGTTGTAGTTTGTTAGAAGACTACTCATGTCTGCCCAAGCCTGATCAAGAACATCAGGTTTTGTATCATCTTGATACCCCTCCATCAGTCATCTCGTTGACATGCAATACTGAGAATGATATGTCTGGTCTTTCTGAATTCAAACCAGTGCATACAAATCACAGGAGCAGCCACACTAAAACTGCATCACCACTGTCTTGTATGACTGACACCCTGTCTGTTCAAGTTGACAGTGGATCAAGCAATACTCAGGACTATGGAGTAGCATTCGGAATAGATGGACCAACAAATATAAAAGATTACTACTACAATCAAACATGGAGTTGTTCGACACCTCCATCACGAGAATTGAGTCTTAAAAATGAGACGGATTTGGTTTCTTCGCCTGAGGACTTGCAGTTTTGTTCTCTTCAGGGCATTGGTTGCTTTGAGAATGTAGGGCTCAATAGCATGGAGATTTTTCAGTACCATGATTCAACATTAGTAACCGAAGTTCATGGTAACTGGTATGATGGCTTGGAATTTAACAGTGATTATTTGTATGACCCAGTTGATGATCCTATCATAGATGAGTATCTTTTTTCCTAATCACTCTTTTCATATCTGTTCTTCAAATGGACCACTGTTCAAGAAGGATATTGCTCTTTCGTATGTTCCTATTTTGGTTCCTTTGGTGGGGGATGAGCAACATAGGGTCAGCATCCTGGTGGGTGGATTGAAATGTTTGATCTAACCACTTATTCAGGTAATGGTTGTACTACAGATAAAATTGTGATTGTGTATACTTGAAATATTTAAGGATGCTGAGTATTATACATCTTTAACGCTTGAAAATGACTATGTCTAAAGTGTTATTTTATTGCATGGATCATACATTGCACTTCATTGGACACATAGCCATGCTTGTCATACTGGTAATTTCAAATTCACAAGCATCCACATATAAATCCACAGGTGTATTTCTACCATTCAGAGTGTAAAGAAGATCCGTTTAGGTGTTTCTCATTGATTGTTCCTTGGGGATTCTTCACAATGGGATACAGCTCGGATTCGACGCCCTTTAAAATCTTGTCTGCCAGCTTGGCCGACCAATAGTTAGGTGACACATAGCATGCAGAATCAATGGCTGAGTTAACCTCCGAGCATATAGTGCGGGCGGTTACAATTTAGCATGACCTCGACACACCAAATAAGAAAGGGTGTAACCGCTCTGGGTGGTAGATAAAGAAAAAGTATAACAGCTTGTCCGAAAATCATGCGACCAAATCACGACGGACTCTCACCCTCTTCTCTATATAAACCAGGCCAAGGGACCCTAGGTAAAGAAGAGAACTTAACCTCGCTCTTATCTCAGTGCTATTCAGAAAGTCCTCTATCAGATATGTTCCAGCAATCCTCGATTTTTTTTTTTTTTTTTTTTTGTAAGTCTCATATCGCACAGCCTAGCTCACCAATATCTGTTCGCCAGATCGCCTAACTCCATTAGGTCGGATTTCTGGTGGTAACACAATGCACTTAAAGATCAACATTCTATGTAACCAAAGATCAGTATCTCTCACCTTATTTCTCAACGAGTCACTGTACCAAGATTATATTTAATTTTTAAAATGTTTTCCTGTTCGAAGTAATAGGAATCATTGGCAACTCAATTATATTAGAAAGAGGCTGAACTTGAAAGTCAACAGTTGATCTGATTGACAAAAAATACACGCAACTATGTGGCTGATGAACAGAGACCATCTTATCCATTAGAAGTGCGCACCTGCGAAACTGATATAGCCAATATCTTGAGTTCACATGTACTTTTGTTCCATCCCCAGTTGTGAACAAGTATTCTTGGGAATTATTCTTGTCTATCTAGAACTATATCCATGATAACTTGAAGGAAGAATGAAAGATGTACTGTATCTTTGGACCTCTTTTCTATATGTTATAATCATTTAATTATGATATAGAAGGGGAGTACTCCTATTTGTCCAGTATATCCATGTCATTCTGATGCTTGTTATGCTTGATTTATATTAGCATTGCATAATGATACGTGCTGATAAGGCTATCATGCATTTCTGCATCTTGAGCTTTACTAATCGTCAGCTAATCCATGCTTTTAAATGGCTTCTTTTGAGAGAGAGAAAAGTAGCTCTTGGAGTGCCTTTGTTAGGACAGGGATTTCCTCATTGTAAGTTGTGGCAAAAGTATCCGGAAGAAAAGAGAATTGAATCTACAGTGTGTGGCCTCAGTAAAGTCTATTGTTGTTCAATTTCCAGCATCCTATAAATTAACTTGCTTCGTTTTGGGAATGTTCTCTTTAACAAAGGGGATTAGAGTTTTCAATGTTGGCAGGGAGTTGAAGCCCTAGATCAAGAGAGAGACTAAGAGAACATGGTCCCAAAAGAGAGAGTTGGACAATTTTCTAAGCTGATGAGAGTTTTTGATGAGCAAAGAAAAGGTTTGAAAGATTATGGACATATAAGATCAAATCAATAAGACCTATAGGTTGTAATTATTGGCACTTATAAAAATTATTGACATGTGGATCTATTGGATGTCCAAATCTATAATCGTTCCATATTCAATCTGTGCATGACTTATAGACCCAATAAATCTTATAATTTCATACTATTTGGACCTTGAACCGACCTGATCGATCGATAGGTAGCTGAAATTTAGACTTGATCCTTTAATGGATTATGGATCTAGGTTGGATAGTATCTAGATCCGGTCCCACCCAAATCCATCATGTAATGGGCAGACCTGGATCTAAACATTAGACCCAAATCCAATTCAGGTTGCATTCGGGTCAATATGGACTTGGACCCACTCGACCCATTTGCAGCTCCATTTGCAGCCCCAATTGTGATCAAAATGGTGGATGGTGAAGTATGAAAACATGGCTGCGGCTTGATTTAGAAATTAGAACGGCATTTGCTTGGTCTACAAGAATCTTGACAAGTGAAGGAGTCACGAAAGTGAAAGCAGGTGCCCGGAAACCACAATTCCAAGTCCAAAAACAACAACGGAAGACGTCTCCTCCGCAAATCCCCCCTCGGCAGCCATTCAGATAAAAGCAACACTTTGGCCACCGCTCAAATAAACACCACCATAGACCACAGCCCTCAAAACATTTCTCCCACCATGCTGAAGAAGGTCCAAGTTATCTCCAAGGAAACCATCAAACCATCCTCCCCAACTCCCCAAAACCTCCACTCCCTACAACTCTCTCTCCTCGACCAAATAGCACCTCAAATCTACAACCACCTCCTCCTCTTCTACTCCAAGAATCCACCACAAGCACTCACTCAACTGAAGTCATCCCTCTCCAAAACCTTGACATGCTTCTATCCATTAGCTGGAAGGATCAAAGAATCCAAGGATGATAACACTCTCTACGTCGAGTGCAATGATGAGGGTGTGGAGTTCATCCAAGCCCGAGCAGAGGCCGAGCTCCACTCGGTCCTCCTCCAACCTCCGATCGACCAATTCAGCGAGCTCCTACCGATCAGAGCAAGCGACTTCCGATATGGTGATCCCCTCCTTGCGGTGCAGCTCACTTGGTTCGAACGTCGTGGCTTCGCGCTAGGCTTGTCCATGTCCCACCTCATCGCCGACGGCGCCTCCATGGCCATGTTCCTCAACCGCTGGGCCGACGTCGCCCGCGGACTCGACTTGCGCCCCGCTCCCCGGTTCGACTCCATGGCCACGTTCCCTCCTCGGCCTCAGTTCATCGACCAAGCACCGAAGCGAGCACAGCCCGCGAGCGGGCAACCTGCTGCAGCTATAAGGAGGTTCGTGATGAGCTCGAGAGCGATAGCGAGGCTGAGAGGCGGCAGCTACGACCGAGTGCATGCGCCGACGCGCGTCGAGGCGGTGTCGGCGCTCGTCTTGCGGTGCCTCGTGCGAGCGCGAGGGAAGAAGCGACCGGTCGCTAAGCACTCCGTGAACCTGCGCAGGAAGCTATCGCCACCTTTGTCGGATGAATCCTTCGGGAATATGTGGATCAGCGTGGCCGCGGTGGGGAAGTTGGTAGGAGATGGGTGCGATGATGGAGGCGGGCAGGGGTTCTTGGAGGAGGCTCTGAGGAATGGGGTGAGAAAGGTGGATGAAGAGTATGTAAGGAGGAAAGCTGAGGAGAAGTGGCTGGGGAGGGATGGGATGGATGGAGTGGTGGTGGGGGAGAGCGAGACTTGGATATTTAGTAGTTGGTGCAGGATGCCTTGGTATCGGACTGACTTTGGATGGGGAGAGCCAGAGTGGTTGGGATGTGGGATCCGTGATATGAAGGATGTTTGTATACTAGTAGATACCAAGGATGGGGATGGAATGGAGGTTTGGTTGTGGTTGAGAGCAGAGGAGATGGAGAAGGTGGCGAGGGATCCTGAATTCCTCGACTTCATCTCCTCTTAAATTACAACCGGCACGAAATGTTTGCTAGCTGCAGGAAGATTAAGATGATAGATATGCTGTAAGAAAGATGATAGATATGTTGTTCGATATTTCATCATTAGCTCGGAGCTTCAATTGTGCAATTAAATGGCTTAGAGACATCAAGAATGCATGTTATCAGAACAGAGGCATGGAGAAGAACAAGATGCTAAGAAGGAGACAGAAAATTGTGTATTTGATACTATGCTTCAGTTTGTGAACAATATGAAAACTAATTGAATGCCATATGCTTGGACAATCATCTTTGTTATATGATAACTGCAATTATATGGCGAGTGGAAATGTGGAATGGACCAAGCTGAGGCATCTCATTGGTTATACCTAAGAAAACACATATGGCACCATTTCACTGAAGCAACTGGTCTCTTCTTCTTCTTCTTCTTCTTCTTTTACCCCTTGACAATCTTCTAATATTTTTCATGTTTCAGAACAGAACAAATTTCAATAAAAGCATGAGAGAAATTCTCTCTCACATACATTTTTTTTTTTTTTTTTGATCCACACACAAACATGGATGGAAGCAAGGGACAGCTGATGTGGCATCCTGCTTCTTCTTCATCTTCTTTTACCCCGGACAATCTTCTAATATTATTCATGTTTCAGAACAGAACAAATTTGAATAAAAGCATGAGCGAAATTCTCTCTCACATACTTTTTTTTTCTTCCTCCTCCTCTCCATGGGAGTGTTGGTTTTGGATCATCGAAGAGTGATTCCCCGCTCTAGATCTCATGTCAGATCTTGGTGGTGCTACTGAGGTCAACGCCCTCTGTAACGCCATTTTCTAACAACTGCCGCGGGGCTGGCGGCCAGGACGGATTCTAACCTTTACAAGCAGAGAGCGGTGGTAGCTTTTTTAGTCCCACATCGGATAGAGAAGAGGGACTAGCCGGCGCAAGCGAGTTTAAAAGAGAACCAGGGGAACGAGTGATCCATACTTACCTGGACGGGGTCTATGGGTGAACAATAAGGCTCATGGCCTAGGCCCGGGGCCCACATTGCACTTGGTGGGAGCCCTGGCCTACCATCTCCCCAAGTGGGAGAGTGGACGTCATAATTTGTGGTAGAGGGGGCTAGTGGGCTGATATCTAGCCTTGACCCCAGTTGCTTGAACCCAACCCAATCAAGCATAAAGAAAATCCAAATTTAGACCCAGTTGTTCTTTTTTTTTTTTTTTGGTAAAAACGGCTACTCATATCATATAGATCGGACGTGAGTACAGTCCTCCAAATCACGGGAAAGCAAAAAATACAACTGTGAAGGGACGTCTGCATCAGACGTCCACAAAAAGACACCTGAGTGCCGAGCGACAAAGGAGGCGACCCAGTCTGCTGCCCGGTTCGCCTCCCTAAACACATGTGCTGCATGGAAGTCAGCCATCATCTGAGCCACCCTACGGGACTCTCGGATGAGGGGATGGCCATCCCCAAACCGATCCACACCCCGAATCAAATCAATCACCACCGCTGAATCACCCTCGAGGTACACCCGCTCGGCCCCGGATATCTGCCTCGCATAGGAAATACCCTCCCAAGCCGCCTGCAACTCTGCACCCACCACTGTAAATCCAGGCGTGCGCCGTCCACCTGCTGCGATCAGCCTACCACGATGGTCCCTGATGACAAATCCAACCCCTCCATACAAACCATCTGCCGACCTGCTACCATCAAAATTCACCTTGAGATAGCCAGGGAGTGGGGGTGCCCAAGAAACAAAGGCAAACCATGGCGCTGAAACAGCGTGATGAGCACCCCAGATGTCCCTGACCTGCCCAGAGGTGACTACCGAAGTCGCCCCAATAACCTCCCTCGCAAGCGCCATCGCCCGATCTACCACCATCCTCGGAGGCGCCCTCCTACCCTCAAATATACCGGTATTCCTGTCCAACCATATCTGGTAGGACAGGTACGCCACAAAAATCCCTACCTCAAGAGATCTGGGCCGCCGCACGGAATCTCTCAGCAGATGGATCAGATCCTGCGCCAGCACCACCGAGGCCGGTAACAGTACCGATGAACTCCTCCATATGTCTCGAGCCCTAGGGCACTGCAGCAGAACATGCTCCATAGTCTCCTCGATATCTGCACATATCTCACAATACTGAGAAATCCTCATACCACGCCGCACTAACACACTCCTAGTCGGAAGGCAGCCCCGCGCCACCTTCCATATGAATAGTGCCACACGCGGGTGAATCCGCATCCTCCATATCCACCGCCCCTCCATCTGTCGCACTGGCTCCCTACTGAACACTGCATGAAGATCCCTAGCTCGCACCCGAGATCGTCCCGTCGGTATCCATACTAGCCTATCCGCCTCCCCCCCCCCGGGGTCGCTCGGGCTAGGACCAACTCTGCCAACTGCTCCCCAAAGACCTCCCGAACCAACTCCTCTCTCCAACACCCTCCCTCAGCATCCAATAAGTCACTGACTCTCCACCCTGCTAATCTCGTCGAGTCCACCATGGTCGGCATACTGCATAGCGGCTCTGCAAACAACCACCTATCCTCCATCACATCGATAGACTGACCATCGCCAATAGCCCATCCAATCTCCGGAAGCACCATCGTGGCTCTGGCACACATCTCCCTCCACATCGGGGAATGACGCCGTCCCACACGCACACCCGATACCAAGGCGCCATACTTAGCCCTCATCAACGAGGACCATAGACACTCGGGCTCAAGCACAAATCTAGCCGCATGTCTGGCTGCTAGAACCTCACGCCTCGCTGCCAAGGCTGGAACCCCCAAACCACCACAGCTGGTAGGCTGGCATACCACCTCCCACGACATCAAGTGAACACCACCTCGGCCGCTACTCCTCCCCCATATAAAGTCCCTGAACAACCGCTCCAGGGATCGCAGGAATCTCATCGGGACAATGGCGTTGGTAAGCAGATAGATGGGGACTGATGAAAGAACCGAACGCACCAAGGTGATCCTCCCTGCCATAGATAGAGTGTGCATCCGCCATCCCGCTAATCTGCGTCTAATACCAAGCTCACAAGGCATACAATCCCCGCTCCGCAACCGCCGAACAGACAATGGAATACCCAAATACGTCATCAAGCCCACCTGCTCACCGACCCCCAAAGTCTCCAATATCACATGCTTCATAGCCAGTCTGATCTTCGGGCTGAAAATGATAGCTGACTTGGTCAAATTGACCCTCTGTCCTGATGCTGCACAGTAGACCTGAAGAATCTGACCTATAACCCGTGCCGTCTGACGCGTCGACCTGGCAAGAAGCAAACAATCATCGGCGAATAGCAAGTGAGATATCGCAGGGGCCCCAATCGCCGGCCTATAAGCCTCCAACTCCTGAGAATCCACTGCCTGGCGTAGGGATCTAGACAAGGCATCTGCACAGATAATAAACAATAGCGGGGAAAGGGGGCATCCCTGGCGCAACCCTCCAGATGACACAAAGTACCGGGACGGCGTACCATTCACCAGAATGGCAAAAGAAGGGATCCGAATGCATCCCATAACCCATCTAATCCACCTCTCATGAAAGCCAAACCCCTGCAAAGACTGCTCCAGGAAATCCCATCTCATCCTATCATATGCCCGCTCCATATCAAGTTTGATCCCCATCAAACTTCCCCTCACCGGGGCCCTACCGAGATCAAACATAAACTCCTGGGCAATAAGCACATTATCAGATATGCTCCGCCCCTCCAGGAAAGCCCCCTGCTCCGGACCAATGAGTCTAGGAAGAACAACTCTCAACCTGGCGGCAATGATCTTAGCCGTAGCTTTGTACAAAGTCGTACAAAGACTAATCGGCCGGTAATGACTCGGCTCCGTAGCGTCCTGCCGCTTCGGAATCAAGGTAATAAAAGTCTGCTGCCAATCTGCCGCCATCACTGCCGTGTCGAAAAACTGCTGAATGGCCGCCGTCACATCTCGTCCTACAATCATCCAATATCTCTGGAAGAATAGCGGCGGGAACCCATCCGGCCCCGGGGCCTTGTCCCCCTCAAGGGACCACATCGTCTCTCTGATCTCCCTCTCCGACACCGGTCTGATCAATGCACCAGTCTCATCCTCAGATACCCCTCAAGGGACCCAGTTGTTCTTCGTTGGAGGTTTTTTGGGTGACTTGATGCATGGATAAGAAATTTTTAAAATATAATTATTGGCTCATAAAAATATTTAAACCTTGTAGATTGGATTTTTATGACTCTAATCATTTTTTTCTCGCAAGAAAGGTTAAAATTAAAAAAAGAAAAGCAAGCAAGCTTTTTTTTTTTTTTTTGGTTTCTTTTATTTTGGTACAGTAGCAAGCTGGTTTTGACGTAGCTATCTTTAGGAACGAAATGTCAAGTAGCTATGCAGGAGTAAAAAAACAAGACCAAGATCTTTGTGCCTGTTGATTTCAGGAAGGGATTTTTCTTGACTAAGTAGAAAATAATCTGATGCAATTGTGTTTTTAGAATCTGATGCAATTATAGATAACTTGGTCACTTGAATGTAGCCCAGCTCGAATCTGGTTGTCCTCGCCATCATTCGATTGGTACATATCTTGAAGCTTGGAAATCAGCTATTAATAGCAGTCCCTCATCGTTATATCAAAAAAAAAAGAAAAAAAGCATTAATAGGATAGAATAACACTCATATCTTTTTCCTCTTTTATTGATCACAACACTGATGCCTTAATAGGATAGAATGTGACACGCTGTCCATGACTGTGCCCATTCGTCGAACACATCTCCCTTTCTCCCCCTCTCCTCCGTCCCAAACCAGATCTTTTTATATTTGCTTTTATAATGTTTGTGTTTATTTCGTAGACTATACGTTAATTATATTATATGGGGTTAGTATTTATCGTGGGCATCTTAGTATATATTTTCATAAAGTTGGCATGTACTTCCAACAGGATAGTATTTATTTTCAAGAACTTAATATTTACTTTTTCCGAACTTTTCTGCTATTTACTATGATGCAGTCCATCACTCGAGGGTGGCCAAATTTTTTTATTTATTTCAACAATATTTATATTTATTTCTACAAATTAGATATTTATGATTTTGAGGTTAATGTTTATTCTAGAATTTTAGTACTTACTTTTGCGAGATTGGGAGGAAGAAAGAAAGCAACAAACTAGCATTTTTGGTGTTGTTTGGATGTCTGACTAGATTTGAATCTGGCTACATGAAGTATAATCTAGTCCATCTCAATTTCAAAAGTAGAATTCTAATATGGGGTACAACATGTCTATTTCTATCACTAAGATTCAGGCCCACAAGTCTGGATCTAACTCCTCTACTAGTTAAAAGTTTTTAGAATTTTTTTAAAGTAATAAGTAATTTTTAAAATAATTATGAAAAAGTTAAAAACAACTTAAACGTAGTTTGACAAAGTTCATCTTGAACTTATATCAAATTGTTACCGAGGATGATTTTGCACTATTTGATAGAGCTAAACGGCATTGAAAAATTGCTCAATAAAATAAAAAAAAATCGGAGCACCATATTAAAAAAATATATAAAATATCTAAATAAATCTAACTCGTTTTATAAAATTAACTTTTTAAATTTAATAGTGATTTTAAACAAAAATTTTATATTTTTTAATTTTATTATTCAAAATTTGAGATGTTGGATTCACCCAAGCACTGTATATTTCATCAGGACTGCCCCAGTCCCACCCCATTTTGCCCCGGAAGATCTCCCCAAAGTCTCCTCTCAATTCTCATGTCCGAAATTAGAGAAAGAAGACGACCAGAGCGGCGGCTGAAGCCATGCTGCAACTCTTAGCCTGACCACCGTCGCCATGCCTGCTTCTCTCTGCAACCTCCTCTCCTTCTTACCCTCCCTTCCCCTCCTCGCAAAAAAAGAACCATCTTTCTCTCCTCCTGCTACTACCAATCTCCCATGGCGGAGGCTCTCGAGGAACAGAGAGAGTGGATTCCTCCCGGCTCTCCATTCTCGCACGGAGGCAGCGCCGGGGTGTGGAGGAGTTTTGAGGAGCTGCTTCCCTTCTTTGGCTTGGGCCAACGTGATGTTCGCCAAAGGGGGATACTATAACGTCCAGCTGGTGGTGGGGGAGGACGAGCCGGAGGAGGTGCTTTTACAACGGTTCCGGCGAGAGGTGATCAAGGCTGGGGTCGTCCAGGAGTGCAAGCGGCGCAGATGGTTCGAGAACACCCGGGAGGAGAAGAAGCGCAAGGCCCGGGAGGCTCCAAAGAGGTTTGCTCCATTTCTTCTGATTTTTTTTTTTCATTTGATTCTGAGATTGTTTGTGTTCGACGCTTCTGCATTCAAAATAAAATCTTTACTGTATTTTATGGTAGATTTATCATTCCAAATTATCATATCGTTCTTGGTTATCTGTTCTGCTATGAATGTCTTGTGACGTTTTAGGGTTTGGGAAATTTCTGGGCTTTCCCCCTTTTTCTTTTGCTAAGAGATTTAGTCCACTTTAAGTGGATTATTTTGTCTAATTGGATTTTATTGCTAAACATTTATGGACTGCCCATGGTAGATTTTATTTATTCCAGACTGAAATTAGGAATAGGTAACTTTGGTGATTGTATTTGTGTTGGTTATCCGGTCTTCTGTAATGCTCATGAGGTTTTAGGATTTGTGGGGTTTTCTAGGTTTTCCCTTTTTACTTTCCCTAAGATTTTCAGGTTTTTTATGTGAATTATCTTTTAGCTTTCGTGGATTTCTATTACTAAACAGGTCATCAATATGAATTGCTCCAAAGTAATCTAAAGTTGGTTTCTTTAAGTTCTTTCTTTTTTATCAAAGAGAGATTTTGACACCTTCTGTTATCAGTATTCCAGAGACTGAACATAGGATTCTTAGATGATAATTTTCTTAGTTCTTTGTTATTTTTCTTTGGATGTTGGTGGTTTTGGGATTTTTGAGTGGTTCCTTTATTCTTCAATTCTTTTCTGGTGGGAAGGTAGATTTTTTTTCTTCCTTAGGTGGATCTTATTACCAAACATGTAAATAGCTCATTAACAATTAAAACGAAGTTTATCTGAGTTCTTGGTCTTCATTCGAAGAGAGTCTTTTACCATTTTTTTTATCTCTATCCAGAGAGAAACTTAAAATTGGTTTACGATATTTTCCCCAGCCATGTATTTCTTCTCTGGGGGTCTTGGGGTTTCAGATTTTTTGGGTTATTCTCATTGACTGTTGTGAGTATGTTCTTTGTGAGCCATCTCTTTCTGATGGATGTATGGATTTCACTTCTTGGTCCAATTTCTTTTAATGAAAAGGTTATCATTATGACATGGCCATGATGAACTAAAAAATGAATGCTTAAAATTTTTCATTCTGCCTCCAAAAAGAAAGTTTTTCTATGAGCTCTTCTTTTATTTGGTGGAATTTAGGGAGTTGCAGTTGTCATGGAATTTCTCCCTGTCATGTAGGTAAGTGGATTTAGTTATTTGTTGATCCATTCCTTTCAGATGGATAGTTGGATTTTATAGCTAAATAGTTGAATCATATCAATCTTCCAAGATGATTTTAAATAAGGTTCTATTAATATGCTTGCCTTTGTAAACAATCTATTCATTCTGTTAGGTCATTTGACTGGCAGTTGCTTGGATATTTAAAAGGATAAAATTACTTTAAAAAAATACTTGCAATGAATTTTGTGGTTTATAACAAGATTTAGTGATCGTCTTTTTGATTGCTGATCTCACCCTCTTATTGTTTTTCTCTTGCATATTGGTAGACGTTTTCAGCCAAAATATGCCCCCAAAGATGAGCAAGAGGCACCAATGAAAAAGAATGAAGAGGAAGAAGACAATTGGGAACTTCCTGAAGGAGAACTTCCCTATTGAATTGGAGCCACACCTCCCTATTTTTCGGTAGGAGACTGTGCGGTGTGTACTCCTGTTCTGGATCTGATCTTTATGCTGCTCATTTTTGTGAGTTTGAAGTCCAATCTCATAGTTGTGATGGAGGTCCAATCTTTAACTTTGCTCACTATCTTATGTGTTAATGATTTATTTATTTGTTTGCTTTGAAGAACCCATTCTACCTCGTTCCTTTTTCCTATAGACTGACATAAAACAATGTTACTTTGCCCCTCTCTTTTTGCATGATTTGCACCTGATAGAATCTATGCTCTCCAAATCAAGGCCTTCTCTCTCCAACATCCTGTCCAATTTATGAGTATATTGATATTGGAAAACTTGGAAATTGAGGGTGTTTTGAATCTGTTGCATTCATTTCTAATGCTTAGCATCTGATGTTCATTCATGTTGTATCAAAGTGAATCGCCATAATTTCAAGAGAAAATCCATGCTACCTGCAATAAATCCTTGAACACGCAGGTGTGCTAAAGATAAAGAGATAAAAACTAAAGTTGTAATTCAAATAGTTGCCATAACAACGTGATCCCATGGTTGTGGCTACATGATTTTGCTTATCATTTGTAACCAGACTCTGTAAGTAGATATGGAGTCCTCTCATGGTGATGTGGGAGAATTACACCAAATTAATTCTTTATTTGTTTAGTATCAAACACTAATGTGATATAAAATAATTTCTGTGAAGGTTTTTTATTTTTTTTGGAATAACAGGTTAGTAATTTTTATCATTTTTTGACAATAATTAATGATAAACCATATGATATCGTTAAAGAAAAAGTGGTTGGAAATGTATAAGTTGTATCTAATATTTTTATTGATGTTGGCATCTTTAAGTAAGCAAGCATTACCAGCATATTAAGCAAGCATCTCATGAGCTTTGTATGGCTTGAATTAGATCACTCTATCAATTACACTAGCATCCAGGTTGCAGGCTTTCTTGAAATTGAGTATGAATTCACTGACTATTGCTCCTCCCATTTCATCTAGATCTCTCTCTCTAGATCCTAGATACCATTGGAAGTAAAATAATGGAAGATGCCCCTGGAAGTAAATTAATGGAATTTAACGCCTTAGAATGGCTTGAAATTGGAGATCAAGATTTTGAAAATGTTTTGTCCTTGTGAGCTTGGCCATCAATAAAGAATAAGATTTACTTGCCTTGTGAATGATGGGTATGTGGAAAGGAGATAAAAGCCTGTTGCATCAGCATGTAGTTAAAATAGTCAAGAAAAACTAAACTTCTTTGGAAACTGAGAGTACTGAAGAAGTTCATAGGATGCCAAGATGGGAAAAAAATCCTTCAAAAAGTTTCACTAGAAATATTTAGTTAAGACTAAATTATCTATATATATTTCTAAACTAAACTAAAATATATTTGTGAGAAGCTAAATTATGGCCAATCGGATCGCTGGCATGCCAAATAGAGCAGATTGATCAAGAAGTTTGGTTAAATTAAGGGAGGTTGATCTCGTCTCAGTATGATAACTTCCCAATTTCTAATAGAACGAGAATTACGCAAATAATAAAAATAATAAAGAGAATAATAACTCATAGTTAAGAAAAATCTTCGACGAAATTGATTACAATGGAAATGGTCATTTTGGACCTACAAGGTTCTCCAAGAGTATAATATTATGCTAGAAAACTAAGGTACAAAGAGCTCATGGCTATAGATTAAAATGCAGGGTAAACACAACCCAACCCAAGATTTGCTAGTTGGTGAAGGGGACCGTTTCCCAGCCGAGTCCCAGGCCGATCTAATTTCAATCCATTCATCATTTTCATTTGAGGAAAAATATAGAGATATTCCTCGGACCATCTACATTTAGATCTCAAATATTTTAAAAACTATTAATTAGCCATCAAAACTTTAAATTCGTTGTAATATGGTCTGGCCATTTACTTCCATTACAAAATATTATCATACAATGATCGTATGATAACTAATGTTTTATAAAATATTAAAACTGCCCTACCTGCGCTTTGAGATGTGTGCATATGGGTGGTTGATAAAGAATGGAGCCTTTTAAGATCCATGCAAATAGATGAATAATAAAGAATAGAGTGCTTTGAAATCTGTGCAGGTAGATAATAACAAATGATGGAGTGCTCTTAGATCTTTGCAGGCAGATAAATGACAGTAGATAGAGTGCTTTGAGATATGTGCATGCGAATGGATAATAGAGAATAGAGTGCTATGAAATATATGCAAATGGGCGGATGATAAAGGATTGAGTGCTTTGAGATTTTGTGCAGGCAGATGAATGATAAAGGATAGAGCACTTTGAAAATCGTGCAGACGGAGGAATGATAGAGAATGAAGTACTTTGATATTTGTGTAGATAGATGAATAATAGATAATAAAGTGATTTGAGATCTATGTAGACGAATGGATGATAGAAAATGGAGCGCTTTGAGATTTGCGCAAGTAGGTAGATTATAGATGGTGGAGCACTTTAAGATCTATGCAGGCCGATGAATGATATAGGATATCGAGCTTAAAGATATGTGCAAGTGGATGGATGATAGAAGATGGAGTATTTTGAAATTTGTATGGACGAACGGATCTTAAAAAGGATGGAGCACTTTGAAATTTATACAGAAGAATAAATCATGGATGAAGTTGTTTGAGATCTGTGCAGGCAAATGGATCACAAATAAAGCGCTTTGAGATCTATGCAGGCAGATGGATAACAAAGGGCGAAGCTCTTTGAAATTTGTGCATGCGAATAGATGATTGGGGTCTTTAGCAAAAAAAAAAAAAAATAGATGATTGGGGATGGAACATTTTGAAGGGACATTTAAGTAAAAACCATTCAAATTTGAAGGAACATCTTCGGGTGGTTCTATATACACCCCCCCTATTGCTAAGGACACCCCCCAAAAACCAAAAAAAAATACCCAAACTAACCTTTAGTGTAATTACCATATTGCCCTTGAAATTTTTTCAGTACACCCCCCCTTCCTCCTCCTCCGTTTCGTTTTGAAAAGAAAAAAAAAAAACACCCCTCAAACCCCCCTTAAACCCCTCGATCCATTTACATCGTTTAGGCGATCTTTGAAGGAGATTTAAGCCCCATTCGAAGCATGGACAAGCAACTAGTGATTTGGGACGAAGAATCGGCCGCAAAGGTACGTGTTCCACCTTGTTTCGAATTTTTTTTTTTTCACGGTTCGTGCTCCGTTCGGCACTGGATCGCCGAACAAAAGGCTTCTGTTCGGCTGAACAGTGCCGAACAGAAGCCTTCTGTTCGGCAACCCTCAACCGAACAGAAGCCTTCTGTTCGACTGCACAGTGCCGAACAGAAGGCTTCTGTCCGGCACTGTGCAGCCGAACAGAAGGGTTCTGTCCGGCTCTGTGCAGCCGAACAGAAGCCTTCTGTTCGGCACTGTGCAGCCGAACAGAAGGCTTCTGGTGCCAAATCGCGTGCCGTGCTGAATTTTGTGCCGAACAGATCCTCTGATTCATTAATTCTTGGTGATAAATTATTTTATATGTAGGGCTATGCTACAACCGAATCGAGTATAATTGGATCAGAATTTGTACTGGATTACACAAGCGAATAAACAATACCTGTTGCCTCCAGATGGAAGCTGCTATATGCGTCCTGAAACTGATCAGGACGGACTCATCCTCTGGACCTCCTGGACATGGTCCAACGGACTCATCGTCTTCGCCCCTAGCGGGCATATCATCATGCTCTGACTCAGGAGAGGGCGATGGCATATGAGCAGGCTCGGGAGAAGCAATCCTAGCACGACGTCTCCTAGCTGACGCCGTAGGTCTAACTCTGGAGGGACCGGGATCCATGTCTGAAAATATAGAAATTCAATGTTAGGCTATATCAAAGAAAATAATTCAATTGCATACATAAATGATAAATGATAAAACAAGCCAAAAAAGAAACAAGTTACTTCTTGGAATCTACATGATTGGGTTTTGTGATAAATAATTCAATGTTACTTCAATTGCATACATAAATGATAATTCAAAAGTATACGACTCGTAAACTCAAGACATAACTCAATAATAGACTTTACCTAAAACTATGCCGCAGTTCTTAGTTTTTGTTTTTAGTTTTTGTTCGTTAACTAATGTTGTAGTTTTATTATTTGATAGAGCATTTGATATGAGATAATCATTCCAAGATCAAGAATGACATCGATGAAGGTAACAAGATCATCATATTTGGATGCACCATGTTAATGCTATATGATAATGATTCTAAATTATCCCTACTTCTCAAATTACTATCTAATCTAGTAATGAAAAACTTGTCCTTGATGTTGGGTATCCAATTCACCCTAAGGACGTGATCTAGGCTAAAATTTGGGAATAAAAATAATCCTTAGTCTAGCAACAGAAAAAAAAAAAAAAATTTGGATTCGGCCCCATGGGGACCAAGATACATTGGGTCGGCCCCATGGGGCCGAACCAATGTATTTTGGTCGGCCCCATGGGGCCGACCCAATTGCAGCGGGTCGGCCCCATGGGGCCGAACCGAAGGCACTGGTTCAAAGAACCAGTGCCGAACAATTTGGGGAGGCGGGGGGGGGGGGAGCTACCTCGAGGTGGTCGTGGAGGCGCCGGCGAGGTGCTCGTTGCTCGGGAGATGGCCGGGGAGGTGGTTCCGGGAGAAGCCGGCGAGGTGGTCGGAGATCGGGAGAATGCCGGCGACGAGAGGGAGAAGGGGGAACGGGGGGGTTTTGGGCGTTGGCGAGGTGCTTTGGGCGGAACAGTTCAAAGGGAGACGGAGGGGGTTTGGCCGCCGGCGAGGTGCTTGAGGCGAGGTTTTTTAGGCGGAAGGGAGAAGCCGGCGGGTGTTTTGGAGGGGAAGAGCGGGGTGGGGGGGGTTTGGGGGGTGTAGAGAGCAATTTAGGTGAGGGGGTGGGGAGGGTGGGGGGTAATTTAGGAATTTTTAATTTTTTAGGAGTGTCCTTAGCAAATGGGGGGGTGTAGAGAGTATTTAATTTTTTTTAAATTTTTGGGGGGTGTCCTGAGCAATAGGGGGGGTGTATATAGAACCACCCAACATCTTCATAATCTTTTCTTTCATTTATCCTGCACCACAGTACTTACTGTACCCACTTTTTACTTGGCCCCGGTGGCTCTGCGGGCACCATTTCCAGTGGGGGCCACTTCGTCGGTGAGGTGGCAGCTACCAATAATAAAAAAAACAAAAAAGAAAAAGGAGAAAACTTTTAAATTGAAGCTCGTGGGCCGCGTGAACTGTTCCACCGGCTTGCCGGCCACACGGTCATCGCAAGGCTGGCCTGGGCCGCTGGGCCCCGCAGAATAACGGCACGATCTCTACAGCGTTAGGTGTCAGGCGACAGTCAAAGGAGGCTGTATTCACCAAAAAAAATAAAAAACTCTTTGGCGACGGCCCACAGCTCACGGCCCGAAGCTTCCTCGCCGTCGATCGGTGGAATTTTTATTATTTTGTCTCGATGGGGGCAAGTTTTTGTGGTTTGATCAGGACCATCCATCCATTGGACAGCGCGGATGGACGGTGGACCCGTGGGCGGTGAATAAAGAAAGTTTTAACCATGAATGCGGCGGTACTCCAGGTAAAGAAATAAATAATAGAGAAGGACGGTACCCAACGTGAAACGGCCGGGGAAACGATGGCAGTTATTAGCCGTTGAAACAGGAAATAATGTACCGTAATTATTAAAAAAAAATTATTTAATTGTCTCATGAAATACTGTCTTTGATTATAACATGGAGATTTGGATTAAAAAAATAACTTTATTCAGACATGAATAGCGAAATTGCATGTTATACAAGAAGTATTAACCATATAATGGTTTCATTAAGTAAGAAGAGTTAGACAAATATCCATTATGATGTCTACTTTAAGTTAAGATGTCCTAATCATGGGTCCTTTTCAACTACATTTATTTATATCATTATAATACTATACAATATTGAGCTTGATTTCACAATCATTCAAGTTAGGTATTAAAAATTAGAGTTGTATCCTTTACGAAAAGAAAGATTGATATTTAGAAATTTATTATTAGGTTACTTTAAAATCTATGCAGATAAATAAATAATAGAGTTCAAAATGTTTTGAGATCTATGCAAAAAAGGCGTATCCTTCTTTCGCGCTAAAGATACAACCCTTCCCTCTATCGCTATGGTTGCATTATTCGATTCGATGATCAACAAATAATTAAATAAAATAACTACAAATTATGAGATTGAAGGAGTTCAGGTCCTCTCTATTTTATGCTTGTATCGAAAGGATCAATCAACGAATCATGGCCATCCATGCAGTGTATTGCAGTCCATGATTAAACATGTTTACATGCACAGCATGCAGTTGCATGTGTCGCATGAGATTTTTGCACATTAGGAGTCATCATAAAATGCGAATTGCTATGATAGGCTGATTGGATCTCTTCTTTTTTTTCATGGTAAACAGAAAAGAAAAATCCCAACTGGATCAAACTGCATTATAAATTCTACCCTGAATTCCTGATCAATTGCGCGCTTTTGTTTCACACGGACAGAATGCCAGGAATCTCTGACTTTGGGATCGAAAAACACTCCGTTTCCCTTGTCATGATTCGGGGAAACGCGGAAGTCTATGGGAAACGCGTGCTCCCGACAAGAAATGGATGCAATTTCCGAGAAGGAAAGAGGCCTTTTCCGTACCAAACCCCAAAAGCAAAGGCGAAGGCCAACGCTGACCGATTACGTGTAATAGTAGGAGAAACACGACGTAACATTTTCGGAAAATTAGTCAAAGACGTGGGTAAATTACCAAGCTGTAGATTTATAGTTATATTCATGTTAGATCTCGTAATAGATTTCATACCGACTCCCTCTTCTCGTTCTTCTTGTCGTAACCACCACTTAATTATAAACCCGACGACACCACTCTGTCTTCGTCTCCCTCTCTCTCTTTCTTTCTCTCTGCTCCCTCAGTCCAAATCCAACAGCCTCGACGCACCTCGATCTCTCTCTCACTCTGTCTCTCTCCCTTGCTCACTCACAATAGGAAGAGGAAGAGGATTGGGGTGTTGAGCATTTGGAATATGAGCTGGAGGGTGGAGGGGAAAGGGTCGGATCTGGTGCTCCGCCGCCGTAGTTGCCGGAAGTAGGGGGAGGGAGGAGGCCATGAAGGACAGGAGGAGAAGAGCAGGGGCAGCGTGGAGGGGCTCACCCCGGGCGCCGTCGCCGCCGTCCAGCTCCTCCCTCTGGTTCGCCCTTTTCGTTTTCTTTTGCTTCGCCCTCTTCGCCGCCGTCGCCTTCTCCACGGTCCGCCTTTTCGGAGGTACTCCCTGCTCCATCCAATATAACGTTAGTCCCGAGATTCGAGAAATTTAAGCGAAAGGAATTTTAAAAAAATGGATTTTTTGTTTTTGGTGAGTGTTCTAGATTGTGTTCGAATTTTAATAATTCTGCAAGAAGCTCGTGGCTTGAGATCCATAAATGCATATTATATTTAGGAATTAATGGTTCTTCAAGGAGAACTGGTTGAAACCCGTGTAGCTTTACGTTGTTTTCTCTTTTTTTTGAAAAAAAATAAAATTTGAGATAGATCTAGTTCTCTTTTTTTTCTAATTTTTTGAATGACCTGCCATTTGAATTCCGGATGATACCAATTTTGAAATTTGATTCAAATCTTCGCAGTTCAGACACTCGCAATTTGCTTTCAAAATCCATGTTTTCTTCGCAAACTCTCAAATTGGCATTTGCCTTCTTTTTTTTCTTGAGTTTTGAGGGCTGCTTTATTTTTTTTTTTTTTGAAGTTTGTAATGGTGAATCTTGCTCTGAAATCCGGCAGTGTCATTCCGCCCGGTGCTGATGTCCACGTGGCAGTCCCCGGCCATGAATGCCGTTTCCGGCGAGCTCCCCATCTCCCGGCGAGACCCCGCCGCCGCCTTCCCTTCCCTCCAGATTCAAGAAGCAATCTCCTTCCCCGACCAAGTCCTCCTCTTCCTCAAATCCCCCCCTTCCCTCCCCATTTCCGACCTCCTCTGCCTCTACTACTCTTCCTCCCTCTCCATCACCCCAGGCGGCGGCGGCGGCGGCGGCGGGCGCCCCGACCTCCACCTCCCCCCTATCTCCTCCTCCTCCTCCTCCTCCCCCGACCCCCTCCTCGTCCGCTGCCCCCTCGCCCCCAGCGGCTTCTCCATCTCTCTTTCCCCCTTCCCCTCCCTCTCCCTCGACCTCCCCCCAGTCCGCCCCCACCTCTGGGACCACCTCGCCTACGCCGCCGTCTTCGATCCCCGCGACAATTCCACCATCGTCTTCGCCAAAGGCCTCAACCTCCGCCCCACCCGCCTTTCCGACCCCTCCCGCTACGAGTGCATCTTCGGCTGGAATTTCTTCAAGCCCCGGTACCTCCTCACCTCCGCCGTCCTCTCCGCCGCCCAGGAGATAATTCGCTGCAAGACCCCCGGCAGCGTCCTCCTCCGCCACCGCCGCCGCCAGTCCAACCGTGCCCCCCCATTGGTCTCCGTCAAGTCCAAGGGCCGCGGCAGCTTCACCCTCCCCTCTGTTGCTCGCCCCGAGACCATCTTTTCCCCCCGAGACCGGAGCAAGAAGGAGCACTCCATGTGCGTGTGCACCATGGTGCGGAACCAAGCTCGATTCCTCCATGAGTGGATCCTTTACCACTCCCGGATTGGGGTCCAGCGCTGGTTCATCTACGACAACAACAGCGATGATGGCATCGAGCAGGTGATCCATTCCCTGGCATCATCTTCAAATTACAACATAACACGCCACTCATGGCCCTGGATCAAGACACAGGAGGCAGGCTTCGCACATTGCGCCCTCCGAGCCCGCGGTCACTGCGAATGGGTTGGATTCATCGACGTCGATGAATTCTTGTACCTTCCGAGCAAAACGAGACTGCACGATGTGCTCCGGAATTACTCAAGCAAGCCATGGGTCGGCGAGCTGCGGACTGCTTGCCATAGCTTCGGACCTTCAGGGAGGAAGTCGATACCGTCGGAGGGTGTGATGGTGGGCTACACTTGCAGGATGAACACCCCCGAGCGCCACAAATCGATTGTTCGGCCGGAGGCACTGAATCCTTCTTTGATCAATGTGGTTCATCATTTCCATCTGAGAGATGGGATGAGGTATGTGAACATGGACAGGGGAGTTATGGTGATTAACCACTACAAGTATCAAGTGTGGGAGGTGTTCAAGGAAAAGTTCTACAGGAGGGTGGCGACCTATGTTGCAGACTGGCAGGATGAGGAGAATGTTGGTTCCAAGGACCGGGCTCCCGGACTGGGGACGAAGGCCGTCGAGCCTCCAGATTGGCCGAGCCGATTCTGCGAGGTTCGCGACGCCGGGCTTAGGGATTGGGTGTTGAGGGTTTTCAGTGACCCCAACACTGGCCTTCTTCCATGGTAGCTGGGAGAAGAGCTAGCTGTATTTGATTCATCACATCCATACAGAGAATGCAGAACAAAAGAAAATGAGAGAGAGAAAAGACTTAGGTAAACTATTGAAGATTGATTACTGTTTGATTCTTTTTGGGTTTCATTGATGTTTCTGTTATTTTACCACTTCTGCAATTATAGATGAGAGGTAAATCATTCTTTTGTAGATAGAGACATAATACAATCCCTCATAATGATAAAGTTTGGAAGGGATTAACTGATGGAAGGAAGGCTTGGGTTTTTGTATTCCATTTCACTGGTTATGGTCATGTCTTTTCTCTGTTTTTCTCATTTTAAGGTTTTGATTAATCTGGCTAGCTTATAGTCATCAAACATCAACTACCCTGATAAAGATCAAAGATGTTGTACTTATCCTCTATTTTGTTTTTGTTTACCAACTTGTTCTCAAAGGACCTTTCTATCCAAAAGAAAGGCTGTCAGATAAGGATGTTATACCTTCCCTGATGTGGTCTTTGAAGAATCTGGAACTTTAGAAATATTCAAGAAAAAAGAAAGAAGGAAAGAACGAACCACTCGATCTTTCTTAGATGAAAGGTAAAGAGCATTGTTTTGCCTTTAAGATATATTCCATCTAGAAAACTAACCTTATCAGCCATAATTTTTTCCTTTCTCTTGTCACCTTTATCACCTTTCTCTTGTCGGTATTAAGAGAATACTTATCTGGTGCGATGCGATCAGCATCAAACCTCACCATCATTTTATTTATGTTCAGTGCCTCTGTCTTTAAGTCATCTAATAGGATTCATGGTCAAATTCTCATATAAAAACATGAAGCATTTAATGGACCCACAGCTAGGAAGGCTCTGTTGAGAATAAACTGCAGAACTAAGCACAACAACCGCTTTTCCAATGCTTGGACTTTAGTAGTTGGTTTACTATTCTCATGTCGTCGAAGGGTCACAAGATACTGATAATGGTGGATTTTGATGCTCATGATTGATTAGTTTATAACGTTTGGCATGTGCTTGTTGAGCCTATGTATTCTTGCTCAAATATTATGCGATCGCTTACCGTCACCATAGCCTTGTCCTGTTTTTAGTGTCCTATTCTTCTATGTTGCTAAAAGGGGTGGTTTATTAGCATATAGGGACGACAACAAGCCAAGGATTAAGCAAACTATAAAGATGAATTTGTCCTAATGGTTCTTAATGCAGCCTGTCATTTTTTAATTATAATCCGGTGACAGAGAGGTGTGTGCAAGCAAAGAAACAGAGTCTGAGTGAGCTAGGCCATGCTCAAGCTTGGCTTGAATTATAATTGAGCTGAGCTTGAATCCCAGCTGAATAAATTTTGAGCCAAGACTGAGCATACCTTATTCAATTTCAGCCAAACCTGAGCTGCTCATGAACATCTACTTTAAGTGATTGGTGAGACCATAAGGTCCATGAAGGCTTCAAAAATATAATCCGAGCTAATCTCCTTCTTCAGACCTTAATTGAAGAGCTCAGCTTTATCTTCTTGATCTTGAAATAGAACATGTTAGTATTTTAGAGTAAACTACATCTAAACATGAATATTTTGATCAGAATAATATGATAATAGAGAACTTTAATTTCAGCTAATGACGGAGGTGCATGGAAGAGAATGAATAGAGTTAGTCTGATCAGGACTAAGGTATGACATTTAGCCAGCCAGCCAGCACTTGGTAGAAGTGTGGGGATACTGCAATGACTTTGAGAGGGGAAAGGCTATAGACTAGAGAGAAGGAGAAGATTGCTTACCTGAGCTTTACCTGAGCTGTGGCCTCTGTAGTATTTGTCAGCTACCTGCAAGTTGTTTGGTTGCATGTGAACAAATTAACTAAGCAATATTCCGGCAGTCTTAATGGTGTCTTCATGCAAGTATTTTATTTTTCAGAAACTTCTATGTCAATGTTGCCTTTGGGTGTTCTCATTAAAAGAAAAAAAAATTGTTGCCTCTAGGTGTAAGCCATTTAGCATTAATCATGCCTCGAGCTTCTTTTATTAAATTAGAAGGGACCATATTCCACTTTCTGTCTATCTAAGTCGGAGCCAAGCCCTTAGGCAGATCCAGCCGCTGCTTGCAGAACCAGAGATTTAGACATATGGGGTCGAAGTGTTGTTCGGAATTAAACCCTAGCTCTTACCACAAGTGGCGAAAGTTGTATTATCCGAACAAAGATTTGGCGGTCGATGGAGCTTTTGTCGAGCTTACAGGAATATTTGCATATAAGTTGGAAGGTGATGAAAACATATTTGGGTGTTTTGAGAAAAAGATATCTTGCGATTTGACAGGTTGTCAATGTAAAAATAATGACTACAGCTCAAAGTCATGGACTTTGTAATGGTCAGAGTCATCCTCTATTAAGATAATAATCTTATACTATTAATCAACATTTAACATTGAACTATTATACAAGTAGAATTTAATATTTAGTTGATCAAGATAAAAATTCTCCATCAAAACTAAAACTAATGGAAGCATGCTTACAATGGCTCTACTGTTTATTGCAAATTTGTTGCATGTGTTCATGGCATAATGGAGGGTTCTTTTGATATCATTATTAGCAGCAATATTGTTCCTGAAGGCACTGCATTGCGACTGATTATTATCTATCTTGACTATTTATCTTGCTGTTTTCTGTTGAGAAATTATCTTACTCCTGTCAGGCGCTGGATTGACAGCTTTACAAATAGCAAAAACTTGACCTCCCAGGGGTGGTGTGTGGGGCTCCATGGGACTTAATTGAAAGACTCCACTATGCATGACTTGCTGCAAAGCTGACACCATCTTTAGATAAACAGGAGATAATCTATAGGCACCAACAGCTACTAGAATTACTTAACAGAATTTAGATCGGTCCTTGCTAAATCAAGCTGCGAAGATACATGGTGGTGGTGGTGTTACGAACATTATTTTTTCGTAAGTTGCTAAGAACATTATTCATTAGCAGTATCTATGCAAGAGAATATGAAGTTGTGCTATCGGAGAGATATTGGATAAAATTAGGTATTTAAATTAAGTGCATGCTTTGATGGTATCAACTCTTGCCACTTGGACAAGCCTCTCCGCTCACCTTTTTTTTTTGTTGACCTTTTTGAAGGAATAATGGAGGATTCCCCTAAACTTATAGCAGAAGGGTTTAGCCTGCTGCAGGCTTTAATTGTTTTATAATTAGCTTTCAACCTAGCACCAGCCCTCTATGAATGAATGATGAATATCAAAGCAAAACGACCTTTTACTTGCAAGAAAGGTGAGCCATGAAAAGTCAGCTTAGTTGGCAAATAGCATACTTTACCTCTTAGACCCAAATTTGGGTGGTGGTCATGCAAGCTTGAGGCACAAATAAATGGACAGGGATTGCATCTTTTGCAGGAAAGAAGGAATAACCCTCCTACGTGTGAATCCACCGTTGAATCACACAATGGTCACTTTGAGATCCATGCAGGTGGACAAATGAAACAGTTTGGTGTGCTTTGAGATCTGTTAGGTTGGCTTGGTCTAGTTTGGGGCAACTTTAGTATCCAATACAATAATTGTTACAATCAACTTAGAATTTAACTTTTGAGATCCATTAAATACAAGGTTGGTTTGGTTGCATTAGATAATATTCATAGCACAGGTCATCCTCATGTTGGGATGGATAAAGAGGAAAATGAATTAGATTTTGGTCCAACTGGGTTGAGAATGAAGCATCTTATAGGTGAGTTGGATGGGTTACTCAAATTTTAACTCAACCTTACCTTAAATCAAGTCAGAATTTGAACCCAATCTTAACTAAAAAATATATAGACACAACTTAATCAATTTAGCCATTAACTTGAATAAATAAAATGCATCTAAACAAGAAAACAGAGCTATCATAGAGTAACTTTATTTAGTTGAGACTACAATTTTTTCTCCCAACAATAACAATTATATGAACAAGTTAGGCATCCGATGAATCCAAGGAAGGAGATGGAAATCAAAATAATTGGCCATCCTGGGTTTGCTAAAGTTTGTGACATATAAAAGACCTAGGTTGAGCCTTTATTTATTTTGATTAGTGGGTTTGATGTTGTTGCTCCAATAATTTCTACCTACCTCATGCCTAGTCCTTTTCTCTCTTCCTCCTTATGCATTGACTCCCTGTATATAGTGACCCCCTCTATTTGATTGTTGTTGATTGCTGTAGGGCAGACTCATTATTCTCGGAATAATAGTATTGTTAGAATACTTAATATTGAATCTTAAGTTGTGGCGAGGACAAAAGCTATCTCAAGTGTCATAATATTGCTTCTCAGAAATGTGGGCAGTCCATGAAGCTTTCTAAAAAGAAGGTGGATATGAGTCTCCAGCCTGTTATCTTTAAAAATGAATGGTTCACCTTGATTCAATGTCAAGAAAGATACTGATATCAAAAGTCAAAAAAATACAAAGTTGGATAGGCTTTACCTCCTTCTAGAAGCTATGGAAAATTAAGTTTAGCGATTCTCAACTCCCCCTTGGAAAAGCTCCAACACAGTCTAATCTTTATCTCTTGAAGAGAAGAGAGTAGACAAGGAATGGTGTTTGTCACATTTGCGAAGCTACATTCAATAGTACATGCAAGGGCTTTAGTATTTTTGGACAGTGGATTAGTAGGTGAAATTTAGTTAGGTGGGTTCTCCTTGTTGTGGCTTGTTAAAATCTACTCTCTGAGGTGCAGATATTTTTTAACATTTAGGAGGTACTCTTTAATGTTGCTGTGCCTTTGAATTTGGCCATGAAAGTATATTTCAATTTCATTATTTGAGATAATGGATGGTTAATCTATGAGATATTTGGTTTTCCTCATGAAAATTTTTGATCTCTTGTTCATGTGGTGTTTATGGTCATTGTTTTTGTTTTTCTAGTATACTCATATTACTTTTATAGCAGAAAGAGGTTAATGCCATCACCCTAGGTAGGAACATATAATTTTTTTCCTTTTAACTTGCCTTATCTTATGCATCATATTAGGACTCCAAAACTGCATTAAGGCTTATAGCTGAATCTATTAATGTGTAGCTTGCATAGAGAAGCTTGTGAGAGGTCATACTCAGAACCCAGTTCATGCCTATCAGCTATACATGCTTATCAAGATTTTATCATCAGCATAGCCTAGGTCGTACGCAAACACTACACTTCTGTACCTTTGTGTTTTCACTTGTTTTATTTTCTAAATCCTTCTGTCGTAAAGAAATAGAAGAATGTCTGGCCTTGTCTTGGTTAAGATTTTAATGTCTTTGCTTATTAGCTGCTTTTCTGGATGCTGCTTAAAAATTTTAAGGCTGTCATGGTAGTTAGGAGGTTGTGGACAAGGGTGTCAAGGTGAAGTTTGGACAAAAACAGAAGTCCACATCATGGTCCCTCTAGTAATACTATAGAGATACCTTGAGATTTGCATGGCAAGCCTAGATGGTACACTTCAAATCATAGTAATAACAGATCATTATGTGTGATGCAAAGTACATCTAAACCACATTAATTACAGCTCCTGTCAGCACAAAGCAAGGCAGAATGCCTTCAGCATCACCTATATCACCCTTTCCTCCATTGTGCCCTGTCTAATATTGACTATAAAACAGTTTAGACATGTTGAAAATTTTAATGGCATTGAGTTGAATTGCTACTTTAGCTTGTGGAAGGGAGAAAAGAAGATATTGAGCAAATTGACTGCTAGTCATAACGAAACATGATCTGACCTCAAATGCCTTTGTTAGAGTTCATGGCTGATCAGAATGAGATAAAGTAAGGTGGTGCAAAGAAGAAAGTTTAAGTTGAATCGTTGAGGAATGTCATAACTTCAACATACAGAGGAATAATTCAAGCATGCAGCAGTGTCATCACAGCATGAAGACGAGACCAAGTTGTCTCCAAGGGGAAAATCATGGTTTCAATTACCTTGACGTCTTGCTTGAGCTAATGCAATGACACGGCTGATGAAGAAGAAGCATGGAATTGAAAGATTTATTATCTCGTGCTCTCCTTGAGGTGGTTATAGCTCCCGTTTATACAATCCGCAGGATGGAATTGCAGGAAACAATGTCTGAAAGAAATAAACTGACCTTGGAGAAATGATTCTAAAGAATGAAGCTACCTAGCCCCACAAATTGCTTCTTGAAGCAAAGGATACAAAGTTACTCTCTGAGCCAAGGTGCTTGAACTGGTACCCATGAACATATTTCACCTTCTTTGAACCATAGGGCTGTAGAAAATGAGCAAAAGCAGGGTTAGAGACTTGACAATGAAAGAAATCTCACACATATAATGACCCACCGCAATGAATAACTCAGTACTATAGCATTATGATGAATGCCAACTAAGTTTACTGACTCAAGATGCAGTCTACAGTTCAGTGACTAGTTAACTTACTGAAAACATAGGTATTCTATTTCTCATATCTAAACAACATATGCTACCTTTTGTTGAGGGATTGACAAAAGGCAGCGTGCATGCAATAAACTAAATATTCTTCAAATGCAACTAGTGATTTTTTCCCCTTTTCATTATGCAAATATTTGGAAAAATCTATAAGCTTTATCCTATCAAGGATTGTGGTCAAGATAGAAAAAATTACAGATAACGGAAAGAGCCTATGCATGAGTGGGACTTTTACAATGAGATTTCACCACAACATTGCCATGGAAATATTAAAATTTCAGTTTCCAAGCATGCTCACACATATGCACACAAACACCCCTATCTTTATACGCTTCTGTCTTTTTACTCTTGTTTACATATAATTTCTTACTATTTAAGAGGACGTTCGCATACTTACAATCAAGCCGCTCAACTCTAACAATTAAGGCAGAGCTTCAGACATAATGCTTCATATATTAAATTGTGAATGAAAACTTAACTTGCTACCGCTCAACTGTACAAATATACGTACTTTTCATATAATTTTTTCAACCATTTTTTAGTTAGGTTATTCAATTTTAATATCCATAATGCAATGTTTAATGAAGTTTTCATGCAACCCATAACAAATTTTGAATTTATAAATGAAACTCCTTTTAAATGACTGAAATTTGACCAGAACCAATCAGTTCCGGCCAAAACTGCTGCAACTGACTGAAACCTGAACCAAGGGTTTACCAGTTTAGTTTTGATTTGGTCAAGGCCGAAATTGATCCATTCTGGCCTACACTTAAAACTTCGAAGGACCGACAAAAATGGAAAACTGTCATAGAAACTTCAAGATCTGGTTGATGGTCGAGCATGATGACTTTAGTAACAAGTGATGGAATATCTCGACTTACTACATGTTACATGTGAAGTGAACACAGATTGAAAAGAAAAACTCGAGCTCCATATGTGATTAAGAAGTATGTATGTGGAGTTTACAAACACAAGGACTCTTAGTTAATAATTATGTTCATTGAAAAGAACTGACCAAATCTTTGATGGCGGAAACTGCAAGAAAAGAGGAGGAGAAAGAAGAAGAGAGGGAGAAGGAAGAAGAGGTTATAGAGATGCAGGAAGAAGAGAAGAGGAGGAGGAAGAAGAACAAGAACAAGAAGAAGGCTAGAGTTTTTTCATTCAATCATCAATCCCTCATACATGAGAGGGGTGGTCTTTATATAGACCTTACATATTGACCCAATTACATAAACCCAATTGACTAGTCTAATAACAAAACAACTGACCAAATTGACTTGACTAAGACAAAAGCAAATAATGCAATAAAAGAAAATGACTCGAACTCAAATAGACCCAATCCGAGTCTGACTCAATCCGGGGGCTCAGGATCTTCTAAATGAAGGGCTCTAATGTCCCCATCAATCTTACATTTAATTCTGTTAGAATATAGAACCAAGTAATCAATGGCACCTTAAAAATAAAATGAGAAAACTAAATAAGAAAAAAAAATAGCACCCTTGGGGCTTGATAAAAAAGTTGTATGGCATTACCAATTTCACGCTTGCCATTCTCAGGGCTATCACTTCCATGAACAACATTCCTGCAAAAGATCACAGTAAAGCCCTTTTCTTGGCAAACAAGATGACAAAAGAAATACTTTAGGTGCATTAGAGAATAATTTTAATGGAAAAAGGGTAAAGGAATGCAACCTTCCCGTTTGAACTGACAGATCACCTCGTATGGTGCCCGGTTCAGCTTGAAGAGGATTTGTTGCTCCTATAAGCTTACGAGCAGATGCAACAACACCAACACCCTCCCAAGCCTTTCATGTAACCAAAGGAACATGAAAACAAATAGAGAAGAGCAAATATATTAATATGATTTGTGTAATTCAGATGATGCACATTACCTTTATGAATTCTTATTTCTATGCATCACAAAAATAAATATATAAGTACATATAATATAGTATATGTATATGCATCTAGAGGTAAATGCCAAGATATATACCATACAAACAACGGGGCCAGAAGTGATGTAGTCTATCAGCTTAGGAAAGAAAGTTTTGCCCTTGAGATCCTTGTAATGCTCCTGTCCATCAAACACACATCAGAAAATGACTATACAGTACTTACTACAATCCTTCAGTTCCTTTTCTTAGGTAACATACAAACAAGTGAAAACATGCATAAACATAACCAAGTATACAATATAGTGATAACCTCATTACAACACCTAAAACTTGCAAAGAAAGAATTATATACATCAAAAATCAAATCATAAAACCTCCAATCACTAAAACTATGGCCTTCCTTCACCATATTTGCACCCTTACCTTTGTCCTTCAGCTTTCAAGATGAACCTTTCTTTTATCCTTAGGTCTTCAACATGAATATTTTTCTAATCATATCACTTATGTTAGTTATAGAGCTAGATTGATACAAAAACAACAGAATGGGAGGCACTACTCATCAGACTTAATCAATTCTTGATTATAACAAAACAACCATCCTAGTCTATCCCAAACTACTCTCATAAAAATCCACTTTGTGTTTACTTCCTGCTGGAAGTGAAATTTATATTTTAGACTGAGAACTGTCAGACAAGCATCCAATCCTAGAAAAAAAGGATGTGCTTCTACAATTCTATTAATAACAATCCAACAAGGATAATCTCATTCTATCATAATGTATTCTTGCATCAAAACAAATACACAGACAAAAGGTAAAAAAGGAAAATATTATGCTCCTAATTTCATTTTAACGAAACCTTTAAAAAGTGGTTTCTCAATATACAAATTTGGCTTGACAAAAAAAAAAAGAAGACAAAATGAATACTTCTCACTGAAGAGAAATAGAACAGAAGGGACTCACATTATGGTAGGGGATCCGTGTTATCTATATTAGTGCATCTAACTTTAACGAATCATTCTGTCCATGCGAACACTTCTATCTTTAGTCAGGTCAGCAGAATCCAGAATTTGAACTCTGGACTATCCTCTTTTCTAAGAAATAACTTCTTGAATGTGAAATTGCTTCCAGCAACAATTGTTTCATCCAAATGAATAAGAAAAAGTGGCAATACTATCTCTCTCTTCTTATTTCTTATATAAATGTTATTTTCCATTCAAGCACATAATAATACTTTTATTTCATATGCGAGGGGAAAAAACAGAAATGTTTCATTATGCATTAGTGAAGCTAGCAGCACTTTGGGAAGCAAACCTCAGCTAACTCCTTGGAGCATTGGAAAAGCTTCAAGCCTTTCAGCAAAAATCCCTTCTTCTCAAACCGAGAAATAATTTCTCCGACCTATATCCATCAAACCGAATATTTACATAAAACCAGAGATCAACTAATAACAAATAAAATAGAAACAAGAAAACAAAATCTCCATAAAAAATACAAGAATAAGACTCATACCAGTCCACGTTGAACGCCGTCGGGTTTTACCATGACATAAGTCTCCTCAACCTCTTCCTGCACAAAAACAAATTCGAAGAAAGCATCAGAACAGGGATAAAAAACAAAACTTGTGCTTATCCCCGAGTGGAATTTCAGAATTTGAGATAAAAAACAACAAAAAGATAAGATCTTGCTCCTTCTTTCAGGCGGTTCATTTTATTTTTCATTGAATCCAAGGCGTACAAAGGAGAGGAAGAACATACCATGGCGGCCACGAGGTGGGGAAGAAAAATACGGGTTCTGGTCCTCCGGGTGCGCGATTTGGCACGGGCAGGGGCAGAAGAGAGGGAGAGGAACGGCGACGGCGGGAGCGCGGCGAGGTAGCGGTGAGAGGGGAGGGCGAGGCTTCGTGTTCCGCCGGTGAAGGAGGTGGCGGCGCCATGGGTCGGAGAAAGAGGGGCTTTGGGCAGAGCGCAGGGGCTTCTCCCGAGCGCGGCTAGAGCGTCCATTCTCCTTATTCTCCCACGCTCGCTCGGCGTTTTGGACACTGTGACCATTAAGATTGACTCGGTGAAGGAAATCATGTTGGACTTTTTCTTATTTGTCAATTGTACAGCATGAGCTTCATCATGAATTCAAGCCTTGTTGAGTTTTTGAAATCAAATTAAAAATTTTCAATTATGATAGGGAGGTTGATGGTGACAATGATGATGGGGAGGGAGAGAGTTATAGTTGAGATAAACACAATTGAACATGGTGGCACTTGAGATGTGCAGTGCATAAGTTAATCAGATTGGATTTTCTAGCTGTCCACCATGATTTCTATAGGTGATCAAAAGGTATTATTTGATGGATTATATGATCTTATTAGCTTAACATGACACATGGATATACTAAATTAATCAAGATAGGATCACCATAATATTATGAGGCCGATCAACCTGATCCGTGTTCGATCTGCAATAAGCAGATTTCAATATGGGCTAAATAGATTCGGATCATAAACAGATTGACCCATCTAAAGTGTTTAAAAATTGAGTCGGATTCAGGTTCTAGCCTCTTGACCCGTTCAACCCGTTAGAGCCATTTAATAATCTGATTGGGTTGGGTTAAGTAGGTCATCTGCTTAGTAAATAGGTTAACATGCTATATAGGTTATACAGGTTAATAAGTTATACAAGTTAATAGGTCAAACAGATTACCTATTTATTAAACAAATTCAATGAGTTGAGTCAGGTTACTTGTTTATTAAATATGGCAGATTCAGATTTCAAATTTTGACCTATTTAATAAACAAATCAGGTTCTGGTTTGGAATTTTCTTATCCGACCTGCAGATCCAACCCAACCTGCTTGCCACCACTAATTCTAAGGGAGGGAGAATTTGGTGGATGTTTATAATTCTATTGAAAAATGAAATGTTGTGATCCATCAATACTTGTGAAGCATGTGACTATCAATACTTTTAAGATCTAAGAACCAGAGATTTTATCACCATTGCTTAAATGCCATATGGCCAACATTTACAAAGTATGTTAAAATTTTGAACAAAATTTTCTAGAAGATCGATAATTGCCACAAATAGGGTATTCAAAAGTAATTCAAGTTATGGGCATAAAAATTTTTGCATGCATTCGGTGTGAACGGTATGAATATGGTTTAGATACATGTCATGCATGTTTATGAAATTTTTGCATATATGCCTTTCAAAAATTCACTTATCCTTCCAAAACTCTAAAATTTGCATATATGCTCTTCATGTCATGTAGGTACAAGCTTTAGTTATTCTAAGTATAATTCGTTTAAGTTAACCTACCTGTTAACTGTTCTTATATATAATTTTAATAAATTTTGCTGGATATGCATGCTCTCTTCTCCTCGTTTTTTTCCCCCTCCCCCCTTAAGGAATAAATTAGCAACCAGATACCTTTGATAAAGTTAACATGAAAATTTTTTGAACAAAAACATAAAATGATAAATTATTCTAACTATAAGTGCCTATATGTCAATTTTAGAATTTAAGCCATGCAGATTTAATTGGACTATACATGAAAGCTTCAAGCCTTTAAAGAGGCATAGAAGCACATTCAATCAAGAAGGGCAGGAGTGGTGCTAACCAGCTGAGTAACGGGCTACTGAAGGAAAACTCTCTATATTCTTTATATCCACTTGTTTTGAAAACCATTTAACAAACACACTTTACCTGATTCTACTTTAACCCTGTGTAAATTTTATCCACACTTGTAGTTTGTTTTAAACATGGTAATGCCTATTCCCTATCGGATTCGAGGAATGAATCGAAAATATTTTTGGTTACAAGTCATGATCTTTAAATTGTAAGCGACATTAAGCAATAATAATAATAATAATAATAATAACTTTTCATGGTTTTATGGCATTTATTTCACAAAATCTAGAAAACATATTATATGATTATTTTATTCTTTCTATGAACCTTCCATAATATATGATGTGTAGATGCACCTCACCTTCACCAATTGGAAGGAAACTATTTCACTAAATTTGTGAAGCGCTAGATCTGGATCAAGCTGTTATCAAAGTCGATATCTTCCCATCCTCCTTCATAATTATTTGCCTTTCATAGATCACCTAGAAGAGTTATACACGTGTGCACCTTCATCCATCTTCCGGGTGATCCTTTTGCCTATAAAATCACTTTCCCAGTCTCCTTCCCTATAAAAAAAGGCTCAAGGCTCTGATCCAATCCCAAGCTACCCCCTCAAAGAGTGAACAACAAGATGGCAACCAATGCCATCCAGGGCTGGAAATGGGCCAAGCTGGGCCGGGCCATGGCCCTATCGAAGTTTGGTCCAAATTTTTTTTCAGGCTTTGGGCCTGGTTTAGGTCCGAAAATTTTTGAATAATCTAGACCCGAACCCAACCCAAGTCTAGGCCCGAGCCCGGCCTGAATTACTCATTTGGGCCAAAAATAGGTTCGGCTTGAATCTAATTGAAGTTTAATATTTCATAATATTACTTCATAAGAAAACGAGCTAGTTAAAAATTAGGCTCTCTCCTATAATAAAAGTAAATGATGCATGATGTATTATTCTCAGCTAAACCCATTTTAATTTATTCTTTACCTTCTCATTATTCTCTCTAAATAACAATATACAAAAACAAATTGATTCGGGCCTAAATTCAGACTTTGTTTTGGGTCTTGCTCGGGCTCAGGCTCGGGTTGGGCAAGTGACATACCCGAGTCCGGCCCAAAATATAAATGGGTTCAATATTTAAACCCAAATCCACTTAGAACTCTTTCGGACTTAGCCTGAAACCCGAGCCGAAGTTGGCCCGACCCGAGCCTATTTCCAACCTTAATGCCATGCAACAAGGTAAATCTCTATCTCGAGTACACCCGTCGCTGCTCCCCCTAGTTTTGATCACTTCTTATTTGAACTAGAATTCCCCATATTTTTAACTTTATCTCAATATGCGTCAGTATGAATCAATATATATCTCGATACAACATGGTACATCTCAATACATAATAGTATAAAGTTTGTACCAATCCGAACTTAGAGTTTTGTATCAATTCACATCTGCTACGAAACGATATGCCTCATACTAAATAGTACGGGACGGTATGGTAGATCATACTTGAGAGGTTATCTCATGGTCTGAAGAAGAGAAAGGGACGACTCCTAGGGCTCCCAGGTTAACTTTGGCGGATCGATGCATCACATACATCTAAGGGTCATCCTCGCATACCCACTGACAAACTAGTCCAATCTCACAAGTGGTGTTACCTCATGCTTCTTATCACTATCTTTAATGCAGACTAGTTGTCACCGCTGCTTCATTTCTTTGTAGTGATATTCCCATCTTAGTGATTGTGAAGCAGTCATGAGTATAGTTTTGGCAATAATGCAGATGATCAAATGCAAGCTGTTCCTCAAAAATTGGGGGAAAGTATGCACAAGACTTACAGAAGCAAATACACAGAATATAGATAATGCAGTGCTTACAAGGGAGGTGTAGATTTCACTCATAATCGCTGCTACATTTGTATGTGGACATATCTTTGGTATGCATTGACCAATATAATAAACTTCATCCCTTGCAGGGACTGTTTATCCAGGCCATGGAGTAGAAATTAGCAATTGCTGGATAATGAAGAAACATAAGCAGATAAAGTGCTCACCTCAGAGGAAGGTGGTAACTACAACTTCTCTACAATTAATTGATATTTTCAATCCTGAAACCCCTATAAAAGTTGCTGAATACTGCCAAAATAGCATAACAAGGAAAAAGAAATTTCCATGCTTCCAGTAGTATTATTTGTTCAGTGTTCATGTTAAGCAGCATTTCGCATAAACTTAGATCCATGGAATAAAGGTGCTCTTGGTTCATTTCATTAAAAAGAAAGAAAGAAAGAAAGGAAGGAGAAGTGATGATAATTGTATTCATGACTCATGCTAAAGAAATGTTGCATTCATCGAGGATCAATTGCTTGGAAAAAAAGACAACCATCAATAAATGAGGACTGCTCTAATTAATATTCCAACAAATCATAACCAAAATCTGAAAAGAAAGGTAAAGCAGTCATCTGCAAATTTGGAATATAACGCCGTTTCACATGTCAACCAGAATGCCGAAACTGACAGGTGGTGTTCTGTTCTCCTGTGGCTGTCGAACAGTTGTAATCTCCAACAAGTTTTTGACATTTTTGTTGCTACACATCCTTCATACCTCCTATATACAGTTTAACCCTGTACAGTGTTCATGGATCTCTGAGGACCTGGCAACCCAAAGAATTCAGAAGCAAAGGGTGAGCAACAATCCATAGGTATTCAATATTACCCGTTTCCATGATCATAATGTTGTCAGATGACTGGATATATTGAGCTACCAAATAGACGGTTTTAACCAGAAGAGACTTGATGGGGCATGATATGGGAAACAAGAACAGCCTCATTACTCGCAGCTTTCGAAGTGGCAATTTCTTCTAGGCGCTTCCATGCAGCTTCACGTTTTGACTTAATCTCCTTTTCTTTAGATTCATCTTCTTCAAACTTCTTCAAGCACTCCGTGAATAGCCCAGGATCATGATCAGAAAATATCTTGCGAACATTTAGCGTGAGGCTCTGAACAGCTTGGTTCCAGTGAGACTTTGTATTTCTCTCCAAAGCAGGGAAGATAATTGGTAAAATCGCCTTACAGTTTTGTTTGATTAAGTTTTCAATATGATCATTGTTCCATAAAAATAACGCTCTCTCTGCAACCTGCAAAAGGACCACAAGAAGCTTCCTGCATAATTTTATTAACAAGCTATTTGCAAGGAAACAAGTAAAGCACATCATCATGGTCCCCAAAAATTTGTTCAAATGCATGTCACATGAAAATTTTAATTTTCAAATGAAAGATAGGATATATGAATACCCATGCATTTCGAATTTCAAGTAGCCATGTAAAAGCTTGTTCACCTTTATCACCATAAGCATTAATTTTCTTAGTAAATTACAAGTTCTCAACAAAACTCACAATATATTTTATCATTCTTATTTATCTCAAAGCAGTAGTATGAATCATGAAACTTCATCAGCTTCCAATAGGCAATCAAAAATAGAAAGTGCAATTCCATATGTACTCATACTTGATAGTGATAGATTTGTTACCCTGGTTAACTTATTAGTGTCACGCATCTTGATATTGGTGCTAGAAATGATACCAGTAGGAATTTTCTGGGTTTCCCTCAATGAAAAGGACAATTATTCCATCTCCTAAAAACAAATCTAAAAGTATCTGGTGTCTGAAGTTCTCTATTAGTCCTTTTGCTAACCAAAATCCTCAAAAGGTTGCAAAACAAACTTATGAACACAATGAATCTAGTCAAAATACAACAAAAGGATGCTCTTGAGATCATGTACTCATTTGGACCATCATCCTTTTGACAGGTCACTTGAGCTTGTAAGACTCATTAAATTTGTAGGTTAATAAGATGATTTTTTTTCCATAAATCATATGCAATCTCTCTCTTGTCCTCCATCATCATACTCTGAGAAAAACAGCATCAGATTTTTCCTCCGAGTAGGTAATATAAATTTCAAAAATATGGATATACATGTACACATACTCTTTGAGATAAGTGTTATGATATAGTATCCTATTTTTAGGAGTTGAGACCATGCAAACACACATGTAAGAAAGAAAATATTGTTAAACACCTAAAAAGGCTTCTAAAAGAGAGAACCTGACTAGTGATGAGGTCTAACTGGATCTTATATTGTTCACTGCATCATATATTTACGTATATTTAATGCAAAGTTGGAGGGAGCCCTACACCGGTAGTTCCGTCAGATGATGGATTCACATGGGGATAAACAGATAAAAAGTTTGTGATTTGTGAGTCCAATGTCTAGTGAGATTCGTGAGCCAAAAGAGGTTGATCATAGAAATTGCTAACGTTTCATTGTGTCGACCAATTCTACACACCCAAACCCTAGTGTTTTTTAAGACTTAATGCTTTCAGCTGAAAACTTTCACCCTTCTTTTACCTACAATAAATTCACCTACGGCCTTGCAATCAACATAACATGCATGTGGATGCTTGCACAAGTGTCCTATAGTATCATTATTATTACTAAAGGCCCAATAATTTCTGTTGAAACTTCATCACATTTTTACCTACAGTAAGTTCCCTCATGCTCATATTACATTGACAATTCTTTTCTTGTTATGATACTTTTGCAACAGTATAATTAATAGTCTCTGCAACATTCTAAATGTTCAAATGATTCAAAACTTTGTATAATCCTAATTTGTGAGTCACGAACCAAATAGGGTTGCTACACATTGAGATTCAGTTCACTTCTGATAGAAATATGACAACAAAGTGCAAATTACTTCTTCTGCCTTATAGCCCTGGGTAGCATAGCTCCCATCTCGCCCAAGTTATAATAATCATAAATTCTGAATAGTGGGTGTGCCGGGATGTGTTTATTATTTCATTTTCGATGAATAGTTCCCACTTTTTTATTGTTTGTCCAATAATCATAGTCATTACTGTCAAGACTAACATGGAGACAACTACATTACCTGACTAAGGAAATAAATTGGAAATTTCCATTATTTATTTTGTAATAGTAGGATCGTTCATTATTATAAATTTCTTTGACTATATGAAACAAGCCCTTTTTCTGGAAAATCTGCAATTCGAACTACATCCATCCCTCCATTTTGATTTTGGATTTCCTCAAACTCAATTTGTTACTTTCGATCGGTACAATGTGTAAAACTATAATTACTTTAAATTTTCAGGCTATTTTTAAAACTTGCGGTACAATTTTGATAGATTGCACATCTATGCCAAAGTATGATCTACTATATATAAAGAAAATTTCATAGTTGAACATTCAAAGCCAGATTCTTAAAACAGTGAAAACATGAGGCCCATCTTTTAAAAATAAGATCCTAAGGCAAACACCCCACCCTATAGAAAGTCGCGCAACTCCGTGCTTCCTTTGATATCCTCCCAGCCAAGGATTGCAGTTCTGTCCCAAACTAACCTGAACTGACAAGAACAGACTAGAACCACCCAGTTATATTCAGTTCAGGATAGTTCGGACCGGTTGAGGCTAGCTCCACCCTTAATACTTGAGGGGAGCCACTGAGAAGACCTCTCGTGCCTTCTCAACCCTCCCACACCTTTTTTTCCCCCATTTTCTATTAAGAAAAAGCCAGAGAAAGGTCGATCATTGTTGATTTCACCCGAAATCTAACTCTAAGCATGTAAATCTCCCTCTTTCCTTCCCTCTCCCATCTTTTTTTTTGTTTTTGAAGCTTTAAAAAGGCAAAAAAAGGAAAAAAATGAGGGGAGTATTTTGGCCTGATTTCATAATATGTTGTAGATTTAAAGATAATTTACCCAATCCCATAGAAATCAGAATTTTTTGTTTATCATATAATTTTTCATATTAAAAATACTTTTTTGGATTAAAATAATAAATAAGGCTCTATGTCTGAGACATTCACGACACATGCCACAAACACAACCAGCCATGATCACATTGGGCAGAACGATCATGCTACAAGCACAACCAGCCGAGAAATCACAGATCTGCTGGGATTCAAATCCGTGATCAGGGGATGATTCCTCAAGAGCAAAAGGCAACAACGAAAAAGAATAGAAATGCCATCAACTTCAACAGATCTGGGCTCTCAAGGATGAACTAAACCCTACTATACCTTTCATGATGATTTGAACCATCAATAGCAAGATGCTGTCTCAACCATTAAATTACCTAAACTAATTCTAGTGATTAAACCAAACTCATGACTAAAGAAAACAAACACAAAATTTATCACCAATCATGGTTTATTGTACCAACCCATATCGCCCTGTATTGAGCATACCATATTGTATCTGTACTGGACCGAGACTCGGTATGGGGGTGCCTATCGAGAATCGGTATGCCGAACTGACCCCGTACCGAGTGTACCAACACTATACTAGCATTGTACCAGTACAGGATCCAGTATCAAAATGACAAACCTTGTTGCTGATCCCATTTTGCCCCTTTCAAACCATGAAAACTTGCTTCTAATGACCTTGTTCGATGCACCTAACCCATCCAAACAATGCATCCTCTCTGCACCCCAATATTATATAATTTGACCTAAAATGAGCATCCAAATCGCGAATCTCAAATTCTTAAGTTACGGATATGAAACCAAACGAATAACTACTTCCAAAATTAGGAGAAATTAGAACAAAATTATAAATCTAAAGGCATATCTAACCCTAAATCACTAACAGATGCAGGACAGCCTGTGTAAGAGGACAAAATAGGGTTTTGGAAGGAAGGTGGAAGCCAAGTCTTGGAATAATATTGATGAAAAATGAGAGTCGTTGGTTTAGAAAGCCAACAATTGAACAAAAACTGATATATTTCAGATATGGTATGCACGGAGTCATTTCTGCAGAGCAGTAATAATTTATACATTTGGTGATTCCAGCTTAAGTTATATAGGAAGTTAGTTAGGACTTATTTGCTGCCAATCAACCAACAATCTGTTGGAATATAGTCTGCAGCAAACAGACTTTCTAGCAAAAAGGCTTTTTTAGAGCCTGATGGGCCCAGATCTAATAGCAGTTCACTAGACCTGACCAGATTTGATCGGGTGCTAGTGGCTGCAGAGAGAAATAAAGCAAAAGAAAGGAAACAAGGCAAAATAGAGTGAGAAGCATACAAAGGGAACAGACAGAAAAAGAAGATTGAAATGGACTAACTCTGAGACTTGGGAATTACGCCCAGGGCCGCAAGCATCACGCTTGTTCTACAGCACTAAACCACTGGAGAAAAGAGAACCTATAATTTTCCTATATAAAGAAAAACTGATTACACAAAATCATATTTAAAGGAAAATAAAATCCTAAGTAGAATTTTTAACTCCCTAAACAATCCTCATAATTTTTGGTTACTGTTCATGGTTACCTGTAGCATGAACGGTACTGCTACATTAATGTATCTCATCAAGCAAACAATTAAAATGTGAGATTTTTAATCTAACTCCCTGATTCAAAATAACCCTCTGAAAAATAAATAAACAGAAATGAAAGGAATACATAGCGAATTGATAACTAAAATTACATATGAAGAAAAACCTAAGTTGCAACCTTCCATTGCATCATAACATGACCTTGGATCTCAATTACTAATCCTATTGGTATATCAAGCAGGCCGGTCGAGACATTTTACGTGGGTAAAGATGACTTTTAAAAGCATATTGTGGCAAGCTGGGAGGTAGCAACCAGGAAATGGCTTACCCATTCCTTGCGTTAGTTTGTTTAGATGCAAAATCAGCTTCTCCAAAAGTTTGCCCTTAAGTAAAGAAGGTTACTCAGGATAACTTTTTTCCCGAAGTGGATAAAAGGATAGCTATGGTGGCAAGCCTGACCTTATGTGCTTTAATATGACATGGATTGGATGATATATATGGTGGTAAGCCTCACTATGCCTGCTCTAATAAGGCATACATGAGATGAAATACTGAAGAGATTCAAGTGAAAAATTCAACTGCTAAAGCTGATTGAATATATAAGTGGATCTAGTACATAGACCAATAAGGAATCCCAAGAGATTATAAAAGTGGATAAAGTCATCTGGGCGATACAATAGAACAAAGCAAAGAAAGGAGAGAGGATTGAGAGATAATAAGCAGTATCTTCTTGTAAAGCGAATTGTGCAGATAAAGGAAAGAATCAACATTGTACATGGAGAGATTTAGTGAATACAACTGAGAGTTTGAACCGCCCAAGAAAATATTTCTCATATATATGTGGAATAGGCTAATAAGAATATATAAACCTGATCTGTTTATAATTGACGAGGATCAAAGAAATGGACTATTGCAATTAATCCAAGCTGCTTAAATAAATTTGCAGTGAAGCAAAGAAGTTTTCTTATCCATATCAATCAGATGTAAGAAAACAAGATTCCATTTCATTATATTTTAATCATAAATAATCTTTCTAATCAATTATTTAATTGAAGATGGATCCCACACCATTTTATCTGTCAACCAACCAACTTGAAAGCGAGAATTTTGTATCGCTTAGCTGCAATGGATACTACTATGAACTTTGAATTGTGACTTTCAGATTGGTCAAATTATATTTAAATAAAATAAACCATAGCCAACAAGAGTAGTTACAAATCTTGGTCTTGTACCTCTAGCAACCCAAATGAAATCCTATCTAGTAACATCCATTTCAGTAGTCTTTGGTCATTCTATCTTTGGTCTTGGTCATTCTATCTTTTTTTCAAACCTGAGACAAATTTAAGCCCCTCTCCATATCCAGTGCAACACAATCATTATTAGCATACTCGTATCATCAGAACATGATTGTATTTGTTACCAATCTATCATTCCCAGAGTATTTCTGCAGCACCACACAATTTGTATCAAGTTTGTCTACATATATGCATGCATACACGCATATATATGTACTTATGTAGTATGTGCATGCATTTGTAAGTATGTATATGGACACATAAACACATCCGGTATATGTACACACACACACATGTGTATATGTATATGTACACATATACACATATATACATATGCACATATTTTTAAAGTTTGAAAATGCTATAAGAGCGACTCTCAATCTACAGTCAACAATTTGAGTTAGTGCTTAGTTCCTGGCCAAGGCATTGATAGAGTGGAGGCTTTCCGTGAAAGCTTGGGAAGCCACTTGGCAATTGAGGAGACCTACCTTCTTCGTCATGCAATTTGGGTCGTGCAACTCAAAAGCAACTCTCTAAGATTTCTCTACTTTAACATGAGTGTACACGCTGTGGAAAAAGAAAAGATCTACTGGGACTTCAAATTAATCTCTAAGGCACAAATTTTGATCTGAGTGAAAAAGCACGCTCGCCAACATGCAGTCATTTAAAACTCAGAGAAAAGATTTAAAACAAAAAACATGTCGGCAGCAAATGCAATCAGAGATGGGACAAGATGATTTAATAGGCATTTTGCACTCAAAACATGCATTTAAACTTTAAAGTATTGAGAATGGTAACATGTTAAGCCAATAAAACATTGTGAACCATAATAACATTATTTCGAAATGTTCCAACTTCCTAGAGAAACAGTCTTGTTTGTTTATGCACTTTATAATTAAACTAAGACATTCTATATGAGTAAAATATCCCCGATAAAGATAATTCATCCCAAAAACCAACCTGATTTAGACATCACAGGTACATTACAAGTCCCATACAACTATAGCTATTCAGATGGCATTGAATGTTGAACAAAAGAAAAAGTTCTGCATAAACACAGATCAAATTAAAATAGTTCATTGCTCTCAAACCTCTTGAACAATAAGGAAACTATTTTTTAAGGTAAAGGAATTCATGTCTACTAAGCACAAAAGAAGCATACACAATAAAGAAAGAAAATTCAGAAGCAGGAAAGATGTTTCTGGGCAAAACGAGTAGATAAGTCAGTTAAATTATTTCCAGTTCAAATTGGAACTTTGCTATGCATGTTACCTGGAAGTGTGAACTATTCAAGCAGCGGGCAAGCTGGCGGAAAAGTGGAACCATACATCGCTGAAATTCTGCAGGCTGAGTTGCCTCAAGGACCTCCTCCAGCTCCCCCAAGAACATTACTTCTTTTGAACTATTTGTGATGGGCCAGTATTTCAACAGACCCCTTATAACAGTATCCGCAAGCTTGCAGTCCTTCTCAACAAACTGAGTGATGCAGTATGATAACTGTTGATGGTACATGGCTATGCACTTTGGCTTGTGAAGGGGGATTAATGCTCGAACAAGGAACAATTTATGCTCTTCCTTCAGTGGCAGAGCAAATCCGTTGATGATGCTTCCCAAAATCTCCAAAAGCTCTGCAATCCCATTGAACTTTTCTGTTTCAAAGATAAAACGATAGAAGATGTTGTTAATAGCTTTCCTGATGAATGGGCGGTGCACCATAAATTTTCCATAGATACGGTGAAGTATCGTCTTCAAGTACTCCCTCTCTCTGGGGTCTTCAGAATCGAAGAGATCAAGTAGCCTAAGAATAAAGGAATGATCTATGTATCTTTTAGCCAACTTGGCATCAGTCTCAGGAGATGCAACAAACCTTAAAAAGCACTCATAAACAATTTGCAAGTGTTGCCATGCTGGGTCCATTACAGGCTCTTCCTCTTCCAAATCAAAGGCTTCCAAAACCTTATTCTCTCTGGAAGGGGAAGTGAGGGCCCTGAACAAGTTTATTGATACCATCCTGATAGTCTCTTGGATGACATTCTCAGGAAATTTCCCGTTTGCTGAAGTAACATAGTCAACAAGCTCTAACAATGTCTGTCGCTTGATATCCTTCTCTCTCAAATTCTTTGTTGGGTCAGTGAAGTCAAACACAACACAACACAAGTTCAATTTTTTGATGAATAAGTTCTGCTTTTCAGAGCTTGGGACATCCCTAAAGCTTGGCAATGCTTCATATGGGGGGGAGACTAAATTGCCATTTAGCCTCAAGCTAACTGCTGGAGGGTATCTGCTTCCATGATTTAACCCCGGATTCAAGCCAGGAAGAACCTGACTGTTCAGATCTGTCACACTACTATTCAACAAATCCCCACTTCTTGAACTGGTAGAAGCATTTGGCAGTGAAGGAGTTGATCCACCACTCGAATCCCGATTATCCGCAGACTTTGACGGCTTCCGAGGAAGCCGCCCTAGTATTTGTTTAATCATGCTTTAACTAAGGCAACCAAACTGGGAAAAAAGGACTACTTCAAGAACTTAGAAGCCTCTTATAGGAAAATGCTTCTATGATGCCAAATATTCACCAATTCCAGCGCAAAAGATCTTCACCAGCACCCAAAAGCTCAAATTTTTTGAAGGAACCTGTCTTCCATTCTGAAATCAGTTTCCACACCAAGAGAAAAGATGCTCGTTCTCATCTAAAGACACAGTTTTTCAGAAAAACCAGCACCCAAAAAAAGAGAGATTTCCAGATACAGGGAAGCATCATAAGGCACAGATCAAAAAACGAACAAAAATTCAGGCCATTCCACAGAGTTCGCTTAAATTTCAAGGCAAAAATGACCAAGGCTGCTACTTTTTACTTCTTATCTTCCTCTCCTCTTCTTTATAACCCAACAAAAATGATCCCACCCGCAACCCAGAAATCAAGATCGATCCAAATTAAAGCCCAGCAGAATCTAAAGCCGAAATCTTCCGCCTCCAAATCGACGGGTTTCGGGCGAAATCGAAGAACCAAAACGTTCTAGAACGATCAAGATTGAATTTTTTTTAGGAGAAAATTGAAAAGAATTACCCAATAGGTCGAAGTCAAAGACGGAGAAAAGCCAAAGAATGATCAAAAAAGAGCTTTTTTTCCCCTATCGACGGAGGAATCCGATGCGGAAAAGAGGAGGAAAAGGGGGTTTCTTTCGATACCTACGAAGCGGTCTCCCGCTCTCTCTCCGTTGATAGGCTGCCGGATCTCCTTGCTTCGAGATGGGGAGAAGAAGAAGAAGAAGACAACCCCCCTCTCCTCGGCTCGAGCAGTTGGAAGGGAAAGTACCCGGAACCAAAGGAAGATTCTCTCCTTTCACTTGGTATTTGTATGCTTAATTAAACTACTCCGACCAATAACAATCATCATCATATTTTTATTTGTTTATTTAGATATCATCCTGATATATGTATGGTCAGACACATGGCTTGGAAAATGTCTTCTTTCTTTTCTGTTTTTCTATTATTTAGATATATTATATTGTTTTATATATAATTATATATATATATATATATTATCTATAGTTAATTTTAAAAAATATATATATATATATTTGATAGCATTTTTTTTTGAAAAAGACCGCTGCTTCACGACATCCGTATGCTACTGGAAAAGTGTAGCTCTTATTAGACCACGCGTATTTACAGGAAGACAAACGATGCCGCATACTGGATTTCCTTCTTTGCGACTCATCATTTTAAAGATTTTTTTTGGGCCAACTACGGGTTTGCGCCTGGGCCATTGTGTGATTTTTTTTTTGATTTTATTGGCTACATTCACGCCCGTACGTGCAAGCTGATTTAATAAATCTAACTTCATTACAAGCTCACTTGGGACCTAATTTAATGTCCTTCATCTTCTTGTATCACTTGTAAATCTTAATCTATGCTGCTGGGATTTACCAAACTGTTATACAGAAATTAAAGATGAGCTCAACGTATGTCAAAAAAATGGGTCACCATAGATCATGAAGTTTCCAACTGATAAGGAAGGAAGGAGTCAAATGATGCGGTGCCTTTGGTCTTTGCCACCGAGTCAAGTCACAACTAGACCAATCATCCTCATTCGAATTCAAGTCCAACGGTCCTTGCAACACGGCTTCCCACATCTGACCAGGGCAGCAGGCCTCCTCACAAAGTCCAACTAAAATCTCTCAGCCGAGATATGGTTAATAATAGCTCCATGGAGTGAGTTAGAAATTCTATGAAGCAAGAAAACTTCTTCTTTTTTTTTTTTCTTTTCCTTTGAGGGAAGTCTTCCATCAATTGACTAAAAGAAATCCTCTGAATGAAAGCATCATGAAGATAGAATTCTTCAGGACAATTAATGTCTGCAGGACACATCATTTTCTCACAATATTGGAGTGAAAAGAGTGAGTCGCCAGACGTACTACTACAATTGCACCCATTGCTTTCATCCCCCTACTTCCAACTTCAAAGCGCCTGCAAGCATGCGTTGGCCTTTCATCTTACCATGCGTTGGCCTTTCAGCTTGCCACTCTGCACCTCGTGGAACAAATCGTTCCCTTTTGCCGACATAAAAGAGCTGTCGCATCTGGAGGGATAAGAACCGTAGCCTTGTCTTCCTCACAAAATGTTAGAAAGATCAACCACCAACTAAAACTTTGACCATTCCAAGATTCATGGGTATTATACTTCGATGTTACTTCATTCTGGAAACATTCTGCCGAGCTGTATTTTTTTGTTTGGGTCAGTATAAACTGTTAACCAGGTCAAGGATGGATGCCAGGACCGAAGAGGAAATAAAGGGATCATGGCCAACCTTTGACTTTATAAAGTGGCTTCAGATTGAAGTGTCTTGAGCCAATTATCTTAAATGATTTTTCCTTTTTATTTTTTATGATCAGATGGGTACTTTTCCTTACCTCTTTTTTTTTTTGTTTAAATGTGCTGGACAGTTCGTAGAACAACAGTTTTATTATTCAATCAATATCAAATTCTCAATAAGGTGAAAGTAGAATGAGAATAGCCAACATGGCATGTTTTTTTTGCATTAGCAACACAAACTAGGTTAACAAAATTTCATGTTTGGCTCAGCTATGATCTCATTCCGACCAAAAAACATACCACATCAGTTGTCTCATTAGAACTATCCCACAAGATGTTCCACTAAGCATTTTCCTTATTGATTTATTTAATATCAATTTTAATTTTGATTCATTATGAGTATGATGATAAAATATTTTCAGTTTATCAAGACATGCAAAATTTTTTTTTTTTTTTTTGCAGATGCTTCTAATTTAGCAATTAAGGCAGTTGCATATAAAACACAGTTAAGCACAGCTAGCTAACTAAGCAAGTTTAATGTGCAACGATACTCTTAGATATAGGCATTAACCTCGCTTGGAGATAAATCTTCATCTAGAATAAAAATCAGGAAGCATATTTGCACCCAAAAGCAGCAACTACATAAAACAAGGTGCATATAAACGGTCAGCATCTTTGAATAGAAAGCTCAAGAATCTGATGCTACTCGCATGTTTCAACAAGTCTTCCAGAGAGAGTTGGAATGTCCATTGACATGCACCCAAAGACGTAATGATCACATAAACCAACCAAAAGATAAGAATAGAACTCTTCCTGTGCCATGCTCAGGTGTCTTGTTCTACAGCTAGTCGGTCCAGAGATATTTGTCTTCACAGCAACCACTTAAATGTTGCATGCTCCTACATCTCCAACCAGCAGATGTCTGATCCACATGACCACAACCAAGTGCATTCACACCACACTGTTTTCCCTGGCTCAGTTGGAGACAATCTCATCCACAAACAAGTCAGTGGTGTCCATTCCAATACCAACAAAATCTAGAGCATATATATTTTTTTTCCAGGGTCCTGGTCAATCTTTTCAGAATTGCCGAATCAACAGCAGCATGTCTTCACCTTGATACGGGCTATCTCATCAAGACAATTCGTCAACCCCTTTTGTTCTTCTGTTTGGTTTGTAGTTTATGTTCTTTTGCTTGATGCCAATAAAAAGATTAGCAAATATTTGCAAAATAATACTCCAAACCAATAAATTGAAAATACTCTGTGCAAAACTTCTTTTATCCTAGCACAAATATATGAATGTAACATATGGTTCTAGAATGATTTTTGTTCCACAATTAAGTAAGATGCCCTTTTATAAATCATTCTTGCTTTTGCATTCAACAAATGACTGAATTGATGGTTCTCTTCCAAGATAATCTGATAGAATCTCAAGGGGTTCCTTAGCTCCTCCTGGGGCTAATACCTGCATAGCATAAATATTAGCAAGACTGGAGAATATGCAAGAATAAAGTTAAGCATCCACAGTGCACTAGTTTCCAAGAAAATAATTGGGACTCAAAACCCACATGCATGTAGACACATGCATGCACATTTCGAACCAGAATATGAAATACAGAATAATCTGGTACAGAGAACAAGGTGAGCAAACCTAGTGTGTTTTCCGATAACTAACAGTATCATTAGCATGTACTGGTTTGTACCACGAGCAAGCTGTCGGATGGCCTTAGGGACTGTACAAACCATTGTAGTATCTGAAAGACTTAATATCATGCCCGCATCATGCATCATCCAATCACAGAATAAATTGACACATTTGATAAATTTGCTAATGTGTTAACGATAAAACAAAAGCAAGCATCATTTTAGCGACCCCTTCACACTAAAATGCTCCTCCAAACTTGATTCTTCTGTGTATGACTAATCTTGCGAACTTTGATATCATCATAGAATCCTTCTTGAAAGAACGGCTCAGTACATCTCTTTCAGGATGCCCACATGTTGGATTTAACAGAAACTTTTGGTGCATAATTTCTAGCACTATGTTATTTATGTTCGTATTTATCCAAGACCTTATACTTGATGAAGGTTAGGTCTGAATTGTCCCATATTTTTCAAATTTTGAATGCAGAGAAAAAGTTTCAAAATGCTAAATTTAAGACTTGAGACCTGAAAAAACAGCTGAGAATATGGTGTCTACATCTCAGGCTCTTTTGAGATTGCAAGGAGTTACATATTCAGCATGTTGCATCATATGATGATGGTACGCAATAAATGCTTCAAGTCCACTGCTTCAATTACAGATTGTATTAATTAAAAGAAAGAACCCATGCACGTTTAATTGGTGGAATCAGATTATTGACCTCACCAAACAAAACATGATCTGTTAATTCTCTCAAAAGTAATTCATTTATTAGATCCAACAAAGCGTAGAATGGTGTCACCAAAAACATGGTGGCAAAACACAGTTATTCCAAATTTGATTCAACAAAAAAAATATAGAAGAGTCTATTACCTTATTCCTGAACTGCAATCCTGCATACTTGTTTAGCAAATCATCTTGACATTTCGAAGCAAATATATCGGCAGCAAAAACCTATATAATCAGCAGTACATTGTCATTTCCTATCAGTTTCAAATAGAAGATAAACATGGCTAAACATTAAATTGCATACAGATGTAAATTAACACAAACCTCACTCCAGATGTAACTATAACAGACAGCTTCATAACCAATAGCAATGCGAGGGAAACATGATGCTGGGTTGGTCCCTTCCAACAACGGTATTCCTAACATTACCTAGAAAGAAGCAGCCAATATAGTGCAACAGAAAAGACATACACCCAACACAGAAGCAGATCGATCTATACCTTAGGATGGAGATGCTTGAGTAACTCTACTATGTCCACATTCTCACTTGAATGTATAATTTGATCAACCAGGCCTGATAAGGGCAGTGGAAGAGATTTTCAGCTACTTTTGATGTTTCCATATCTTACATCATGATTTCATCTTCGGTATAAACAAGATAATGTCAGAATGTTGAAATAAAACAGCTAATCCACTGTCATGGGAAGCAAATCCTAGAAGTATTGTTTACAATAGGCCTTAAACCCTGAAACAAAAGGGTACTTATAAGAAAGCAAATCTAACTATTTATAGGCCATCTCGCAATAATACCATTACAGTAACAACAGATAAATGGGTCGAAAATGTGACCAGTTGATATAAAAAGCACATTGTAGTGCGTCATCAAAGAAGTTGATAAGCTAACTGGGAGAATTGCTAAGAAGACATAGCATGTGGTGTTTTATTTCAATATGCATTGTCTAGCTATGGAAAGCTAGATTAACACCTGAGTAAAAATCAAATTATCACCACAATACTAAAGTAGAAAAATAACGATTTCACCTAATTGGAATAATGGCTGTTGATTCATAATCCAGCATTGGCTTTTACATCTTCCTTGGAAGAAAAAAAGTATTTGAGGAGAGCATAATGGAAAGTGGGGGGTGGACTCCTCAAGGAACTTATGAAAGTTCAAGAGAATATGGCATCAACAACACAGTGATACAAAAAATAGGATTAACAAACAATATATGTGCATATGCTATGATTTTGGACATGGTCAACTCGATATGCTGGACCAGTACTATTCAACGACATGTTAGGTAAATTACACTAGCCATGATTTACAAGCTTCAAGATTATAAAACTCGCAGAGGCAACAAAAAGAAAAATTAGAAAATATAATTACTTCGATAAAGACTATAAATAAACTCTGGATCGAAAGAATTGGTAAACAAAATCAGATGAAAGAAATGCACGTTCTAGCAGTCATTAGTATTTTAATTCTATGTACTCGCAATAAAGATTAAATTTTAGAAGCAGAGAAAATCAACTTTCTAGGCCTAAAAAATTCTCGCCTACTCTGTAATGATTGACCCATCCCATCTGTGACAGTATTGAGATATCCTCGATATCATATGCAAAAGTGTTACAACACTTACAAAGAAGAATTTCTTGCTTTAGTTTAAGGCCAGAAAACATCTCTCTCCTTCTCTTGAGGGATTTACACATCTCACTTGTGACAGATTTTGTGATATCCTGCATAGCACAAGTGCAACACAATCTTGTTGACATAGGTTCAAATAAAATCTCATAAATCGGTTGATTAAGAAGTAACTTGCATTGTCATATAGTCTGTAAGATGCACTGACTATATATATAAATGAGCTGTGCATTTATATGTCATATGCTTAGACGGATAAAGAATGTGAACATTATCTCTCTTTGTAAACGTTTCCCCTGAGTTCCTTTCGAAACATTTCAGTTCACATATAACCTCAATTGCAAAATCAAAGAACTATTTATGGTACAATGAAAAGCATGCAACAACTTTCAAAGAGAATATGATACAGAACTGCATGCAAGACAAGAGATATGTTTATCTCAAAACACAGGAAATGAGAACAGTACAAACTCTAATCAATACTGTATGTTGGGTTGATTTTGATGGCTAGTAATTCTATTAGAAATGCTTCAATTCAATAGGAATTTTAAAGCATCAGGAACTTGTTGATGATCAAGAAAGAAATTCTGAAATGGAGTAAGGCCCTGTTTGGGGGAGCTTTTGGAGGGCCATAAAGCACTTTTTGGCCCTCCAAAAGTACTTTTAGATGAAAAACTGTTTGGTAATTTTTTCAAAAAGATGTTTCAGCTTTTGCGGGAAGCTGAAAACAGCTTTTGGGAGGAAGCTCCAATTTGGAGCTTTTGGGAGGAAGCTGTTTCAGCTTTTTCGGAAAGCTGTATTTTTGACAAAAATGCCCATATTAAAATAACATAATTACATAGTTTATCTCTTTATAAACCTAAAAATCTGCTGGAGCCAAGAACCCAAGCCGTCAGACTCCTTTCCGTAAGAAAAGGTATTTTTCTTTTCAATTTTTGTATGCATCTCTTGAACCACATTTTAGAAGAAAAAAATTTTAATCCTTTTCCATACCTTCCAAAATCAATCTATTGTTTTTTTTTTTATCATCAACCTCGCGGCCCACGCTGAGGTCCTCCTCGAGCGTGGACCACGAAGAAGAGCCCCTGGACCGCGGAAAATTATTTTATGAAAAATTACGAAAAATTATTATGGAAAACTATTTATACTAATAATTATAATATTGTATACCTTTATTTTTGTATTATACTATAAATATAATATCATATTATATTATATCATAATACATTAATATGTTATGTTAAATAATTTAATATTATGTTATATTATGAAAAATTAATTTATACTAATAATTATAATATTTTATACCTTTATTATTATATTATACTATAAATATCATACTATATTACATTATAATACATTAATATGTTATTTTAAATAATTTAATATTATGTTATATTATGGAAAATTAATTTATAATAATAATTATGATATTTTATACCTTTATTATTGTATTATACTATAAATATTGTATTATACTACATTACATTATAATACATTAATATGTTATTTTAAATAATTTAATATTATGTTATATTATGAGAAATTAATTTATACTAATAATTATAATATTTTATACTTTTATTATTGTATTATACTATAAATATAATATATATTACATTATATCATAATACATTAATATGTTATGTTAAATAATTTAATATTATGTTATATTACCAAATATTAATTTACTCTAATAATTATATTACTATTATGCTATATTAACATAATATTATTTTATATTACAATAATATTATATTATATCGTATATTTATGTATTAATTTATGTTATGTTTTATTATGTTATGTTGTATAATACTATGCAATGTCCTTTATGATAATTTTGTCATATAAAAGTACTTTCTCAGTTTATTTACCAAACACAAAACAAAGTACCACAGCACTTTACGAATGTAGTTACCAAACAGCAAACAACTTTTTATAACAGCTCTACTTCAGACAGCTCTACTTCCAACAGCTCTACTTCCAACAACTCTACTGCCAACAGCTCCCCCAAACATGGTCTAAGTAACAAACGAATAAGGTTCCTGCTACCATGAAATAATATGAGATTAGCCATACACTCGTAACCTAAAGAATTACACTAAATTTTCTTCCGGAAAGGAAAAACAAATACATGACTAAACCTATACAAGATTGTACCGATTTTGTTGTATGAATTTCACTGTCTGTCTATTTGTGGTGAATAAACTTACCTTACCAAGCCCTTTAACTCAGTGTGGACTTCTATTTGAACGCATTCGTGAAAGATGGGATCTTCTTAAGAATTAACACTATAGATTGGTGTAAGAGGCTTGCTTATGGTTAAAAAGAAAGTTTGAAATTAATACTAAACAAATAGAAGGACTAAGCTGTACTTACTATTTTCGTATCAAAGTTTTTTCCGGCAGTAAAAGCAAGGATTCAGGTTATTTATGCTTATCTATGTAATACTAGAAAAAGAAAACCAGGCAGATGAAATAGGATAAAACTCCAAACCCCTACATCAAACGAAATGAATGACAACAAAAACCACGAAGGGCAACAGTAGATCCGAGTAACAATATCACTGGCCAAAAAAGGAAAAAAAGAAATAAAAAAAGAAAACTATTCAAAACATCTGATTGAACACCTAACAGGCAGAGTGAACCACCCAAAACAGGCCTCACCACCACAACTTGAAACCTCAGCATCCAACATGACAGCATTATCACCCCCCCCCCCCAAATCCCCCACCCCCCCAAATGAAAAGAGAAAAGACAAGTGGGGGAACCAAAGGAAGAAAGAAACCAACTGAAAACCAGCAGTACCCCAAAAGAATTTTACCAAGCAAGCAATGGGACAACCAAAACCCAAAATGGAAAACGCATAGCAGTCTCATCATAAATCTCAGCACCATCCCAGAACCAAGGCCAGAAGGATGGCAATGGGAGCACCCAAGAAGCCGCTCAACCATCACATGCCTAGAACACAGCACATCTTCCAAGACACCAACTCCTATACCTCAGCTATCGGTAAAAACAACTAGCATCAACCACAGCTAGACTAGCGGCAATGCCCAACACTCATGACATTGTCGGCAAAAAAAAAAAAGGAAAATGGAAAAAGCAAAAAATAACAAAAGCATTCCATCAAACAGGCAGCAAGTAAGCCACATACCAATTCTAACATAGTGGCAGGCGTGCTCCACCACAATGCATGGACCGCCCCGCCCAAATGCCGAAAATATCGACAGACCAGATGGGCTAAAGGACCAAAAGAAGAACTCATCACCATGACCATCCATAGTGCACAACCCAATCAACCTCAGTGCCTGCCCAAGGGCAGCATGCACTCATGCACACCCTAGCCCCCTACACAAAACATAGCCACCAGCTCCATGCCATGGAGGGAGAGGCACAGGCCCCAACCCTAATCCACCAGCTCTCAGGAAGAGGCAACAACCCTACTCTACCCACACCCAGCATGACGTCTCTCAAACCAAAAGACTAAACAAATCTATGCATATTCAATAGCAGCTATAGAAAGATGAATATGCAAGAACTATTAGAGAAAACAGAGTCAGCTTCCAGAAATCAGAGAGAGAGCAGACAAACAAGAAAGGGAAAGAGGAGCGAAAGGAAGTGGACAAGTGAATGCATCTTCATCATTCACACCAACTCTAATCGGAATCTTAGTTTACACTTTAAGCACCTGTAAGAGATCACACTCTTTAGTTTACACTTTAAGCACCTGTAAGAGATCACACACTTTGAGCACGGCCATCATTGCAAATGAATCTGAAGCTATACCATGCACACAAGTCCGGATAGGGAACATGCATTTGCCCGGCAGCAGATGTGAATCGCATGGTTGTTTTTTATTCTTTCCCAAATCTCAAGTTCGCGCCAATTGTGCCTGGTTGGATGGACTCATGTAGGATTTAAGGAAAAGCAGAAGGGCAAAATGGTAGACAAAAGTCTGAATGCTAAATTCTGAATTTTGAAAGGATCGAGGAATATTCATTAGAGGCTATATACTACAGATACCGATAAATGTTTTTCTTCTTCATCAATATCCTACTCCCATTCTTAATAAGCAACTAGATGTCTAACCTTCCATGGATTTCATTATCATCCTCACCCACCACACGCATTCTCATGGCCATGATTATAAGATTTCTACAACCGTTTGTTACCTCTGAGAAAAAATCTTGGAAGATGGAAGGAATAATACATCAATTAGAAGACAATGAACATTTTAGGTAGACATTAATATAGAAACTGCACATGAAACCATTGTAATTTAATCTCGACATCAAATCAACTTAAAAGGATTTAAATTCTAGTTTCAGGCAAAATTATGGTAAAATAGTAGGAAAGATTGGCCTATGAAAAATTAAGATAGCCCAAAACAGTATTTGAAAATCTAGATAAAATTGGTAGATTTTCTTTGTAACTTTCCAATATTTCCCTAGAAAAAGAAAAAAATGCATTGACTATGCTAAAACTGAAGTCAACAAACCATGAATTAAAAAAAATCCCCTGTTCCAGTTATTTGGGGTCAACTTGTGAATCCTTATTGGCCTATCGATCTCGTTTAAAAACTAAAAAAGTGGAAAATGATAAACTTGATATTTCCATGATTAGGAAAAATATATGGACATCAGACTAATCAATATGCGCTTCAACTTGAAGTCATTCCAAGGATTTTGAGTGTTGTGTCCATTATATTGTCAAGAGTGTAAATGCCAGTAGCAGATCAATAGAAATTACAAAGGAATGATAGTTTTTGTACAACCATTTAATAGGAGCATGAAACATTAAATGAAAGGCCAAAATTTATGGATTTCAAGAAAAAGAAAGGGTAAAATGTGTCACCTGATGGAAACCAGACATCATTTTCAGGGAGATGCTCTCATAACACCTATGAGAAAAATCTTTTTTAAGCATGAAGTACATTCAATTGAACCAATATAAAGAATATTGGCACCAACAAAAATTACCAGTTCTCAAGAACATGAGCAGGAATTTCAACAAAGTCATCTTCGACCCGTAGTGCAGAAAACCTAGAAAAAGTCGCTCGACTGCATATATGATGGACCTGAGAAATTGTCATGGTATATGTGCCATTAATTGTAAGTCAAACAACATAAACAAGGCAGCAATCAAAATCAACAATTGGAAACAATATATAATTGATATACAAAGTGTGATACACTGAAATCTGAATATTCACATGCTTCTCGATTCAAGGCTCATGCAATACCTAAGTTTAGAAGGTCAATATAGAAAGCAAATGCTTAGATGCACAACAGATACATCAGCCATGAATATTAACAACAGAATTTAAAATTCTAACTGCAGATCTTTTGCTATAACACCATTTCAAATGATGAAGACTCTAGAAGTTAAATTTATGCGAAAGACAAGCATCCACAACAGCTAATTTAGAAAGGTACCACTGATATAAAACATAACTGCTGTAGAGAATACTAAGGCCGACTCAGCAACAAGAGCAATGTGTTTAGCAACCATGCACTAAACAAATAATCATGCTGATTCAAAAGCAAAAGCACTTAGACATCTCACCTTCTTTTGTCGCATACATAATGTCAAAGTGGCTGTAACAACCTGTCCCCTTGATTCTGGTCTAGCATTAAGATGACAAATAAGCTTAGGGAAACAATGAAAATGATCCATCTTATGTGGAGTATTACTAGCTCAAAAACCGAAAGTAGTGGTCATTCCCCCAACTGACATCTTCAGCTAGAATTTTTCAGTATAGTTCATTATGCAATGCATGCTTCATCCTACTTGTAGCTATTGGATATCAAGAGGAATAAGGTTCCAGCATAGAGAAAAGAATACTTGAAAGAAAGTAGAATGATCAAGTTCAATATTATCATAGAAATATAAATTAAGAATTAGCATGGAATGTACTTCTTTTTTGTTAAGTATTTTTACACAGTGCCGGTCATCTAGTATGACCTATTCATTTAATTCTTCCATGACTCAGCTAAATGTCATGGATAAGTATTACAAGAATGAGGGATTAATGTGGTGCCTCAGACAAATGTAACAACCTCAACAGAAGATGATCATACATTGCAGCTGCCAAAATTTTGATAACATGTAGGTAATCATTTTCAAGTCCAATGAAAGGGAAAAATAGAGGGAAAATAAACGTTGACTGTTGCTAATGTCTTTAGATCCCTTCGGATATCGTTTGTTAGAATATGATCATGAAATCTGACCTGTTTAAATCTATCAACATTACTCGTGTTAGTTGATGCTCCACACCCAACATAACTTAATTCAGATGGAGGTATAGTTTAATTATTAGCGGTCACAACGGTTATAATACCCAACGAGAATTTATTTTTCATTTCCATATAAATACCCAATTAAATTTTGTCTCGGTTTATTAAGTATGAAGATTATGTAGGTGTTAAATTTTGATCCAGCTCCAATAGTAAGAAGGATCACCATACTAAGTAACTACTATGTGACTAGATTATTAAGAGAATACCTTACGTTCAAACAAGTACCAAAGACCTCCCCAAGGAACACATGCCTATGAGCGTCCCTCACAATATTCCCTGGAAGAAACTGAAAATCAGAATCAAATTTTTCTTCCATCACACCATTTTTGATCTGATAAGCCATCAATATCTTCCAGGCACTGAACTAGTTTTTTGACAAAATGGAACCACAAATCAACTTCTTGAGGTAAATCTCCATTATCAAAAGTAGCTATTGCAAATAAATTCCTCAATTTTGCATATAAATGTCTAAAATATGTAATAAAATAATGTATACAACCTTCCATTTACACCAATCACAGGAATGCACTAACACAGTAGAGGTGCCATGCCTTAGTATGCCATGCACACAATGCTTTTATTTTTTCAAGGAAAATGGAGGCAAAGCCACCTATACTTTTTCAAAGGAAGAGAGAATTACACATGGAATATGGAAGAAAGAAGACGAGGATTAGATTTTGTCTAATACAAAAGAAGAGAAAATACATCAAAACTTTAAAGAAACGCAGAAGCAGCTTTTCCCTACACAACATTGACCAGTCCTCGAAAAGAGTTAGGCTAATGCATATAATTCCCTTGTCTAAAGTAGTCTTGTTCAGGAAAAAATCTTGCATTTCTCTCTTTCGAGCAAGTCCAAAGGAAAGTAGCACATAATTGGTCAAAGATGCCCCTTAGATGTTATTAGGGATGTTGGAAGATCTCCATCAAGTCCGAAGTGATTGGAAAGTCTCAAGAAGGCTTTAAAAGTTAAAGTTGGCCAAAAGCTTGCTCCACAAATGTTGAGTGAAGTTGCAACATTATTAAAAAAATTTATCACTTACGAGTTTTTATCAACTAGTAAGTTCACAAAAGCTTATCAAAATGCTAAACAAACACCACCATCTTGCTTGAGACAACTTATTTGTTGTTGGTTTGGTTCACCTGCCACTTAACGATAGTATTGGTGAGTCACGTCATGCAATATTTGTTTACTAAAAATGATAAGCATAGCTATATATAGAGAAAACCAATGTTTGCAGTATCGACACCAGAACATTTACCGGTACCCAACTGATACATCTTGTACTGAGAATCAATACTATACATAACTTGGTACCAATACTAAATACAGGAGCATACCGAGTCTCGGTACCCTACCAATATGGTACGGTATATGCCCATACAGGACAGTATGGTAGGACCCATATTGGTTAGTATGGATCAGTATAGCAAGCCATCAAGAACACTCAATTTCATGGAATTCTTTTTAAGTTCAACATTATAGTTTTTATATGGATGCCAATGGCTTATACGTCCATCTAGACTTTAAATGAGCTATTAAGTAGTTACACAAGAAACTATTGCTTCCATCAATAAGTTTTAAATTGTTGCAAAGACTAGTATAACAAGTCTAAATCATTTCTCTATACTCTAAAGAGCAAACAAGTGACTGCTCAAAAAATGGTAGAGGGAGAAGTTATAGATTTAGACACGCAATTTCATAAATGCATCACAATTCATTTCACAAAAAGGATTAAAATAACAAAAGCCAAAAGGAACTGGCTAAGACCAATAGATACAAATCCATGAGGATTACACATTTAAAGTAATTCATTATTACATCCTAGTTTCAAAAATAGTACGTTCAAAGAAACGTCATTATTCCAGCTTCTCTTCATGAACTTTTTCTGATGACATCTAGCATCTTTTTTGGAAATAGATAAAATGGCATACACATTAGGTATTAATTCGAGATGGACAATAAAGCTCAATGATGGCATGCATATCTGGAAAATGGCCAATAAATTGATAAAGGCATTACTGCAAACCATACAAAAATTAAGAATAGCATTGAAAAATACAGCAACAATGATTACAGATATATCAAATATGTAAATAAAATTTAACATTTAGATAAAAGGCAACGTTAACAAAGATCAACATACCACATGGCTAAACTCATGGCAAAGACTAACAACTTCGGAGAACCTCAACAGCACTGGTTTCCCATCTATTTGTTTTGGATATTGAGATATTAATAGCACAACTGGAATCTACTCAGCCAAAAGGAAACAAAAAAAATTAAATGTGATTCAATAAGATGATACAATTCTTCATTGGAAAGAATGGTCTAAATAATTAATTTTGATCAGAAAGAACAAAATTGTACACTTAAAATGAAGCACAAGATCTATTGAAATACAGCATATTGCAATAGCCAACTCTACATCTACATACATTTTCTTTCACGATGACAATCAAGACCAATCTTAAAAACATGTCCAATACATCAAGTTACAGTATTCCATCTTCATTGCACAGGAAATAGTTGTCTTAACTTCAATTGAATTAGACACAACATGAAGCTACAAAAAGCAAAGGTGATGCACACACTTCAATGAAGAACCACAAAATGAAGTCTCAAACCAATAAAACAACTTCAAATACTTGCTTGTTAGGACCAACTTATGACAGAGGAAATACAAATATTGCACGTATTGCCAAAGTATATTTTTTTGCAAATAAATCCTACATGACTAAATCAACCAAAAGGTAGAGTTCCATGAAATTGAAAAACATAACTAAAGATTGAGATAAACAAATATTTACAGAGACACCATACTTTAAATTACTGTTGTATGTCAAAGGCTAGTTACCTGATGTGTGTCATTAGAAGACAAGCAGCCATTTTGAAGTGGCAGAACACAAGTATGAGCAAATTTTCCTTCTCTAAGAAGCAAAGAATAGCAATTTTCAGCTCTCAATTGATTAATTCTGCCGATTGAAACAAAAGGCAAAGATTGCAGCAGGAGAAAGAGAAGAAACCTGGAAAAAATATCAAGGTAAAAATACCCCAAAAGCTCGCTAGAACTATAATCCAGAACAGAGTACAGGCAGACAGTTTCATGCCAGACATCAACATCTTTAATTTCCTCAAATTTTAAACCTACAAAACATAGTCATGTAAAGAACAAGAATGTTAACAAATTTATTTTCTATTTTCTAGAGCACAATCAACCTATTTCATCCTGCAAGAATCGTTTGAGTTCAAAAATTGCTTTAAGAAATACGATAATACCAAACAGATCTTGAAATATCTTGAAAATGCCAGACAGAACTAAGTTGACAGGAAAATATTGTTTAACTTCTCCAAGGTCTAGATCAAGTTGTTCTTCTTCCACCCTTCTCATGTAATATAGCAGATCTTCCATTCCAAAGGGAGAATCCCCTTCCTCCTTTCTCTGAGCCACCAAAAGATGTGTAGTTATAATTCCATGAACAAAAAGAAAACAGCAGTAGTATAGAACAGTCGATGCCAACCTTTAAATCCCTAAGTACATTAAGCTCTCTAGTTGCCAGGTTGCTTACTTTGACAGAGACATCCTCTAAAAATTCAAAAACCTGAATGTTACAAGAAATTTCCATTAAATTTCTATTCTTTGCTAAATTAACAGAACTAAAAAGCAACCAAATTCTCACATCAGAGTTTGAGCAATAAAATCAGTACAAGACATAAAATATATTGTGATACCACCTATATAACATGACTGGGAGTATACGCACAATTGACATCTAAATGTATCACTGTCACAAGCAGAAAATCTATAAGATATCATTTTGAGAAATATAGTATTCATGTCACATGGAATACACATATGTCAACATCAATTCAAGAAAATGGCAATAGCATATATATCCCGTGCTAAAAGTTACTTTTAACAATAAAAAGAACGGAAAAAATCAATGTTACATCATGGAATGGCAAAATGTGGAGATTAGCAGATTGGTGGTTGATACTGTACGACCAATCTGAAGCATAATACTACACTAACATGTAGATGGGTGTTCGGTGTTTCAATAAAATTTGCTCATTTAAAGAAAATCTTTTAATGGCTGCAAAGTCTCATTCGCAATATAGAAAGATGCAGCAACTGGATGTCATAGATTACAAAATATAGAAAGTAACATGAACTGCTTTGCACTAAACAACAATAAAGGAAAGAAAGAAAAAGAGGGAAAAAGATAGAGAGACATCAATTTCAATTGGGTGTCCCATAGAGTAGAAAACATAAAAAACAACAGCTAATCCAGACAAATTTGAATGTTTATGCAATATTTTCAGCTCCAACTCAACCCACTTTTGGTTGGGACCTTAAATGACTTGGCAAAATAAGAAAATAACTAGGACTTCAAACATCATTTCAAATTAAAGGACTTAACAAAAAAACGGACTAAAATAGGATGATGGCTACGTACATTCCACCTTAAATCAATCCATGAATCCACTTACCTGCCAGGCATATCTTCTGCCACCAAGGAATTTTTCATTCAAAGATCAAAACCAGTTTAATACCTTTCCCAATCATGACTCACCCCACTATACAGCAAAAGAACATTACAAAGTAACGCCTCAAAATTGATACTTGTTAAGAATCGACAACTAAGTATTACGTAATCACGCCTTGAATTCATTCTACAAAACAAAATGCAAGCCAAGATTGATGGAGATCCTATCATGTCATGATGCATATAAGGACAATGGGGCTTACGGATTTCTCTTAATTTCAAATTTTGTTGTCACTATATTGTATTTTTCATTTATTGGTTGTTTTTTAGTTTTTACTGCATGATATTGAATCAAGGGCTAAGATTGAACAATTTTAGAGCTTAATTGGCCTGATTTTTGTTATAGTACTGTTCATGCAATAAATTCATGCTAACAGTAACTGGGCATATTATGAGGGGTATATTAGGGAGTGTAAAAGTAGTAAGGTTTTCTTGTACCTTAAATATGGGAATTGAATTACGGTAATCAGATCTTTATGCAGAATATGAATGAGTGATGGTTCTTTTCCTCTTTTGGTGCGATTCCACAATAGAGGTGCAGGCCTAGTCCGATACTATCGTTTCCCTTCACTTAACTGTTCTCTATTCTTTCATCTCTCTTTTCTCTGGTTGTAACTTGTCCCTCTTCTAATCATTCTGATCAAAAGCATATTTTATTTCCCACAGATTTTTTCTATGTTATACAACATCAGATTTTTCCCAGAATATTCCAGCAAGCTCTTGATTTTAATTGTTCAATGGCAAAACCCCAGGCTAGATAATAGTCATCCATTTCCTATTTTCTACAAAAACATTATTATTGAAAACAGACCTTCTATATTCCATTCTTCCATTGACTGTGATGCAGCAACCATTTAAGATCAGCTATTGATGCCCAGGGAGCTCAGTGGCTACAGAAGGCAGCCATGAAAGCAATCAGATCTCTGTTCAAGCCAACAAAGGGCTGAGATCACAAAGTTGGGCAGCAACAGACGTCTTTAAGGATCTCACCCTACTACAAGGAACCTCACTGAAGCAAAGCACAGCTGGAACTTCATCCAACGGCCCTGGATTTATCACTGATTGATTAGCTTTTGATTTCTAGTTTTGAATATGGTGTTTTCAGAATAATTTGGAAGATAGCAAGGGGCTGGTATTATTCACACATATAGCATAAACAATGATCGCTATTGTGTCATTTATTTTTTTGTTAGTTGGTTAGTTAAAGGGATTTTGATAGATTTTATTTGCCGATGTAACTGAGTCTAATGACTATGAAATTTTGGGTGGTTGCATATTTACGGGACCGCTTTAGGCATCCAAAAAAAATGTACTTAGAAATATTTTGAACAAAAGAAGAGCTTCTAGGAGTCAGGTTGGGCTTCCCCCTTACCCCCCGTTCTTTCTTTCTTTGTCTGTTTGATCTCTTTCTCAATTACTTCTTATTCTGTTTTGTGTTTTCCTGTTCATCTGTCTCTCATCCTTACTAATTCTCTCCTCTGAATTCTTTTGTTTACGATTTATTTGCTGTTGTTATTATCTACACAACAGCAGATTATTCATCTTTCTCTAATTGAAGAATACAATATTGTCGATCACATATATTATTTGATCCGATCACTGTTAGACCATTTATGTGATTATTCATATGCTAGATTGACGTTATTTGCATGCTTTTAGTGCAACCTGCTGCTAGGTTAACTAGTTTTGCATCTCTGTCCACCTATTTTTGATTTGAACATCATCTGGACCATTGATTTCAAGTCATAGAAGCCCTAGATCTCAACCCTCATACCTTCTTTCACTTATATAACCTCTTTTTGTCTGACAAACTAAAATCAGTACCTCGCTGCCCTCTTCTCAGGAGTTGGACAGCAAGCTATCCTGTTCTTTAAACCCTAAGCTATCCTATTCCTACGGTCATCTTACGCAATGCAGGCCAACCCTAAGTTGTCCTGTATCAGCCTCTCCTACATCAAAGCTATTCTTCCTCTAGCAAAGCCTATGATATGAACAGAGTCAAATTGGATACCTTGTAGTGACTTATCAAGCAAATCATCTTCGATTGGGGGCAAAGTAGGTTATTAATCAGAACCGATTGCCCCCCCCCCCCCCCCCCCCAAAAAAAAAAAAAAAAACTTGAGTTCAACTTATTCAGTCTTCTTTAGTAACTCATTATAAATGAGATAAAGTTCCATAGTTGTTAGTCAGGCACTCATTTAGGGGATGCTCAGTGCCCTGCAACTAGGTAGGCTAGTCTACAAGTCAGCTTGTTGCAAGAAACTAGCAGATGTTTGGTTACCTGCAAGTCAGCAACTGACTTGCAATGTTTGGTACTTTGGTCCTTCGATCATGGCTAAATTTGGTCGCTAGTGTGCTTATAGCCACTGATTGTGAACTTGCCTTAGGAGTTGGGCCTGACTAGCATTACCATGCTATCATGGCCTCACCCCTCATCTATTTTTAAGTACGCCATCCAATATTACTAGATGCAAAAACATTATATTATTGCACTAATATGTAAGAATATATTATACTAAATAAGCAATACGGTATAATAATATTACATCATAATATCATATTTATAACATGGTCTGCCGAACCAGGCCGAACTGCCCAATTCAACCCGTACCGAACTGAACTGACATGGAACTGGCACAGTTCGGCACTTTTTTTTGAAAATAGCTTGAACCACGCCGAACCGGTGTTAACGGAGCAGAACCAGTGCAAACTGAGCGGTTCGCACCGATTGGAACAAGTTCGAATTGGTTCAAGTCCCGCCCCTCTTTCAATATCTCCAAAGGCTTGAAAACGGTTTGTTGAACTAGGGTGAACACCCCGTACTAAACCGGTAGCCGATCGACATGGATCCTGATACCGATTCAGCTAAACTTAATTTGAAATGTAGTATATAATATAATAACCACAGTGAATATGTAGTTATATATGCAACTATAACGGTACTATACAATTTTAGGTGTCGAATAGTAATATAATATAATAATAAATATAATATTCACAAATCACAATGCAATATATAATATATAATATCGATATTTGATAAGACTTCTAGATTATCATGTTCATTAAAAGTACTACAATATTATATAATAACAAATAAATATTATATAACCTAATATAACAAAATTATCAATGTTGCTACAATATTATACATAATATTCTAGTAGTATTACAGTGAAAATATAATACTACTAGAATATTATTATTATGTCATATCATCATGTTATTACTTTTACTGCAATTAGCTAAATAATATCAATAATATTGTTATGCAACATCATTCTATTATTAAATATTTGTAATTAATATAGAGAATATTCACATTTTCTTTACTATTATATTTACAATTTACGAGTTATTATATAGTAACAAATATGTTATAATAACCCAATTATATATTACATTGATAAGATAACATGTAGTATTGCAACAATTCTAAACTCTAACATATGATGATTGTATTAATGTTATAATGATATAATACTTTGTTAATACACAATATTATAGAAATAAACCATATATTGTAATTAGAAATATATCATAAAAATATAGCCATATTTTAGCAGTAACGTAAAATTATTAGAAGTTTGTTGCCTCCAAAGGAGGTAAATACCAGGTCATTCTCGGGGTTACAGCACCTCTTTTGGCATTTGACAACCAAAAACAGCAACTGCTCTTGTTGTTGTCAATTGCAGTTGCAGGCATCCAAACAGGAGACAATAGTTCCTGCAACTGCAATTTTAGACAGACCAAACAGGGATCTGCAAATAAAACTGCAGCATTCTACTTGCTGCAAGATCCATCGCATGCAAGTGGAACTACAGTCAACCAAAAAGCCCCTTCATGTTGACCACATGAATCCACCATTTTTCCTTCCTAACAGAAGACTATATCCTTTGATTGGAACAAAGTTTTTCACAGATACATGCATCTAGTTTCAGACATCTATAAAGATGGAATCTCCCTACTTACCAAGATTGCCATGTCCTAACTGCAAATGACAATCCCATCTCAATCAGTATTCCATTGAATAGTTAACTTTATAAGCTATACTAACTCCAGGAAATGCATCAAATTATAGCCACAAAACTTTTTTAGGAAACTATAGTAAAGAAAACATGCTAATATAACCTATTTTAACTTAAAATCAGAGGTTGATTGAAGAAAGCAATCAAATAGCTAGAGAACCATATACAGAAGAAACCTTCGATGATGTCCTTGCCATTCTAGGTTCGATAGCAAAATCTGCATAGTTAGAGTAGCCAAGCAACCGAGCACATTTGTGCCGCAGTTGGACCTGATCATAAGAAAAATAATGTAATGTCAATCCCACTTTATAATGTTTCACTAGGTAAAAAGGAGAATAACTGTTACTTCTTTGGTATGTGGTCATGCATCTATTATGCAAAAACTGAAAGGCAACCTGCATAAAACCAGTACCATGAATGTGATTGCATTTATATTTTGAAAGTCATGTCAATATCCTTTATTCTAGAGTTATCTTTATCATTTTTTTGTTAATTTTGGAAATTGATGGCAATTTCACTAATATTCCAACTAACTGTTCAAAACAAGGATAAAATCAATAATTAAATCAGTGAGAGACGAAGCTCTATGTAATAAAACTAGGGCACAATGATGCGTGCTTCAAGTATTTTCAGGTAGTCACATAACTTTGAGACCATGGTCTGCCGTACCGGTCCGTACCGGCCGGTACGGGCCGGTACATACCGGTCCGGCCTGGGACCGGTACCGGTAATTTATTGTTGAAGAACCGGTACGGGACCGGTACGGACCGGTTCGGACCGGTACGCCACCAGTACGCCACCGGTACGGACCGGTATGCCACCGGTACGGGACCGGTTTCGTACCGGTCCGGGCCGCCACCGGTACGCCGACCGGTACCGGTACGACGGACCTTGTTTGAGACTCATGAAACAACTTTTGAGAAGGCAAAAACCAACAAAGTAATAGAAACAGAAATTATGGGTAATAAGCAATATAATGATGATAATAATAATAACATGATCAACCAAGACAAATATGGAGCATGTAACACGTGCAAACATTAATAGCAAGTATTCACCATGAAGCGCACAGCAGGTGGGTCACCTTGTCAAATGAAATTCTCAAGGAAAATACTTCACCAACAAGATGGCACTCTAAGTTACACAAAAGACATGATGCACGGCCACCTTTGCCAACATTAGTGGAAATATATTAGCAACACCAAGATGGTCTGACTTCCTTTATACCATCCATGCTATGGCTTCCTATGGTTAGGCTAACTTCCTGTAAAGATCATTTATAACACCTCAAAGACCACAAACAAGTAAATGTATCCCTACATACACATACAGATATACACATATACATATAAATACATATGTACGTACATGCGCGCATATATATATATATATATATATATATATATATATATATATATATAAGCTGACAAGGGAATAGAAAGAAGTATATTTACACCGGGTAAGATCCAAGCACCGGGTTTACGGCATGGACTACCAGGGTATCTAATCCTATTCGCTCCCCATGCTTTCGCACCCCAGCGTCGGTAGGGACCCAGAGAGCTGCCTTCGCTTTTGGCGTGTGTGCTTTCTCCCCGATCGAATCGAGCGAGCTCCCCTTGCAGAACGACCTCTAAACATAAAAATGACGACTTCTGTCTGAAAAGTGTCCGATATATATATATATATCAGCTAATATGGAGGCACCCACACAACAGCCAAAATAAGGTTGGTCCTAACCAGACAATCGAGGGCCAGGTATTGATGATCCGAGCCATTGGATGTAATTTACCATCTCTTAACGGCTTACTGTCAAGTGATTTGGTGATCCCTAGCCTATGCATAGCATATGGATCCAGTAGTTAAGGATCTCAATCACATATTTTTTTGGATAAGCAATTTAGAGATAGTAGATCACATCCAATGGCTCAGATAATCAATATCAGGCCTACGTCATCCAATCAGGACCAACTTTATTTGGACTATTGTGTGGGAACCCATATATTAGCGGGACATTCCAGTACTATCGAAACATGATTCCTTGCTCTAGACATTCAATAAAAATACACATCATAAAGAAAACTTTATCTTCACATTGATAATGATGAATAACAGTATGTTGTCGAAGCAAACCATATCCTTCATTGCTTCAATTATATTTCCTTGCTCTAGACATTCAATAAAAATACACATCATAAAGAAAACTTTATCGTAACCATTAGTATCTTGTCACATTGATAATGATGAATAACAGTATGTCGTAGAAGCAAACCATATCCTTCATTGCATCAATTACAGAGGACAACAGGTAGAATACTCCAAAAATATAGAAAAAGTGGCCAATGGCGTGTTCATCATAAATATCACTGATTCTCGACATTTTTTTTGGTAACTACTGATTCTCGACATTCAAGTTCTGTATTGACCACATGCAAGAAGCAAGAATCCTTTTCACCATTATAAAATTCAAGCATTCATAAAACTGTCATTTTAAGGAAGATGCCAAAGAGACAGAACCTTACAGAGGCTACCATGGTAGATGATAATCATTTGTAGACTAATTCTCTAGCTATGCAAGTATTCCTCTATCATAATTATGTAGTATAATTGTATAAGAAAGATTCATGCGAGCTCTAATGAATACATTATAAGCTGTATAGATGTACAGTTATATTTACTCTACATGTATTAGAAAAACTATGGTCTAAGGTTTCCTCAGCTAGCAAAGCATTACCAAATTTTCTAAGATATCAAGATTTTCTTTTCCACATCTCTGGCCATAAGTCACAGCTACCAACTTTCTGGTGGACCCTATCTGCAAGAAATAAAGGTAAAAGTAGAAGTAACAAGTGAATACGAAACAGCAAATCTATTCCATATTCTAGATGAAACAGTAATCTGATACTAAAAGCTTAATGAACAAGAGGAGATTATAACAAAGGCAAAAATCGTCCCAAATCTGAACCTTCAATTGAAATTTTAGAAATTCACAATAACCCAGATGAAGAGTTAAAAAATTACCTGATGACTATTAGAATTCAGAACCAGGTGAGGATTACTAAGAGATTTACACTGAAACATTTTAGTAAAATGAAGCACCAGAGCATTGCCTACAGTATTGCAAGTAATAATTGGACTTTTCCTATTGATCAAAATCTTTTCATAAGACCAAAATCTTAAGCACTTTATGACATCCCAGACAAAACCATTTTAATGACAAGAAAAGATAACAAAAATAAGCCAAGGATATCCCTTTAACAAAACCAGGTGATTTTACTATTCAAAAACAAACATATGCCTTAGAATGCCTAAAAAATGGAAGCTCAATTTTCCGCCATGTGTAACAAAGATGACCACATGTGATGATCATAAAACTTTTAAAAATTAAATTACATATCAAGCTCAGTTTTTCTACTCTGGTGGATGATGTAGTGATGCAACACAAGGTGCAACCAACAAGTACTATAACCAACTAAACCATGCCAAGCGTCAAAGGAGGCAGTGGATTCGCAGGTGAAAACTGCAGTACATTATAAAAATTCTTATAAATTTTTCATTAGAGACATTATCAAATTTTAGCTAGGTCTCCATATTTGTAACAGAATAATTATAGTATGTTTTCTTATTGTCGAGTCCTACTTCAAGTATGATTTTGTATTGGGTTTAGTGCTCGAATTAGTGTTAGGGTATCATGTACTATAAATATGCGCATAATACATTGCAAGAGCAGCCTTTGAGATATTAACACAACTCTTTTCGCTAGAATTTCATTCACCAAGTGAAAGATTTTTCAATCCGGTTTTCTTCTATTTGCGTGTTGATGTTTGAAAGACAACCTCTCATCGATCAAATCATCCTTTTTCCATTTCCCGCTAAGATTGCGCCATAATGCATCATAGTGCAGCAACTTAAGAATTTTTATTAGAATTAGTTTACTTATCAATTTCCTATATTTTTTTTAATTTATTTCTGTTTATTCTTAGTTTTCTGTGGGTTAATTTACATCAAGAGCTGAGATCAAAAGGTCTCAGATTTCATTTATCAGAACGTTACTAGAAAGGCACTGCACATGTTACTGTTTATGCTACAGTAACCACGTATCATGAGGGGTATTTTAGTGAGTTGAAAAGTACTTTCGGTTTTCTTTTACTTTAAATATGGGAGTTAATCAAGTTTTGATGCAGAATATGAAATGAAATTTCAGAGTTTTCTTTTTCACCTATTATCTGATGCTGCAGAACAATCATGAGGCTTGCAACCCTAGGTGTGATTCCAAGGTCCTGGAGTAAGTCCGATATCATCCATTTTTTCCATTTGTTCTTTTCATGACAATCTGTATTTTCTTTTAGTTCTTTTTTCTTTACGTCTATTTCCTTTTTTTCTTATTCTCTATTGATCCCAAATTGTTGTTCTTGATACCTAAATAGCCAGTCCATCAACTAGTCATAAATTTTACTGCATAGATCGATTGTTTAACAGCCCCTCTCAAACCTTTTATTTCTTTATTTTAGATCTTAGCTCATCACTTAAACCCTAGTTTCCAAATCCTTAGGCTACATCGGTACATCCTATATAATCAATCTTCTTTCTATAGAAAACTTTGCTAGTTCATTGCTATGAAAACCAGATCTGATTTCCGATAGACAGCAAGGCACTAACTCTACTGCTAAGCACCTCCAAACTGTCTTGTTCCCCCATTGAGCCCAGTTTCATATTCTCTAGATTCATTACTTCGCCCATTACCAATTTTGTGTTGAAACTCCACCTTTCATAGTTCAATTTTAAGCAAAACTCAGGACTGATTTTGAATTTTACAGCAGCCTATAGGTTTCGGCCTTGCTTTCCTAGACCCTATAGACTCCTACTGTAGACTGTCCTACATCTGTGGGCCAAGAGGAAGACATCAAGAAGAGTCTCTGAGAACAATTAAATGCAAGCTGGATCTAGACTGTACCGAGCCTGCAAGCAAGAATTTTGGTCATCAAGTTGTAAGTGCTGTTTAGACAATAAGTTCAACAAAAATCCCCTAGAGAAACACTTGATTTTTTTATAAAGATTAAAGTGATCAAATTCATATTAAACCTCCTCGTAACCAACACACCATTACAGATCTCAGCAGAGACTTGATAGCATCACCCATAATGCAAATCCAAAATGTTTGACTTAAAAAAGTGAAGAAAAAAAAGAGTCTCCATCTTAGGCCTTATCAATATCAAACAAAATATCAACTCCACCCCTTCAAGATCTAACTCAATGATCGGAATGAATTGATGAAAAATAGCAGATCTACAATAAGCATTCTAAATAAACAAGGTACTGAAATGTTCTAAAATCTTGATCCTCATCACATTTGTTCAACAATGACATTAGATGGAAGCATTTTGCATATCCTTCCTCTTTCAGCTAAGCAATCTTCAACCGTTTCCCCACAGAAAATTCTCATGCATCAAACATTTTAAAAGGATATGTGCAATTTTCTCTCCAACTCCAGAATTTGTTAAGCATAATTATATTTTGTTCTACAGAGACACAAAACATTCCCCCTTATACTAACCTTGTTTGTGAATCAACCTTCTTAGTTTCCCTTGCAACCATTCTGCTAAAATGTCCAGCACTTGAAAGATTGTAATAAACACCAGAAACTACCAAACCAATCTACACTACCCTCATCATGGATGGAATGGCTCACAAAGAATCAACAATAGATAGCTGGATGCTAAGTTGAACAAGCACCTGATAGGGATTGCTCCTGGTATAATAATCAGGTGTGAGTTCACTACCATCTGATTAGAAGTGATTGGTTCTGGAATACATGAGTGAGTTTCTAATATTGGATAAGGTAATTTTTGCACCCCATCAAGGTGTTGCAACATTGTGCAACGAGTTTTCTCTCATTATATTTAAAAAATCATGTATAATCAGTCAGAAATGAGATCATATAAAGACCATCTTTCAGCTTAACATCCACCCTTTTTTAACAGGTGCTGAATTCTTGTGAAAAGCAACTTCAGGAATGAGAAGGACTTACCATGAATACTAAAACCTAAATTATTTCCTCAAAAAAAAAAATTATAACCACAATTAAACCTCATGCAACCAGAGAGTGACCCCAAAAATTCTACTAGATTTGAAAAGATTCTATGTGAAAAGTGAATAAGACAAACCTCAGACTAGTGCACCTAATACAGTGAGATCGTTAACACAATCATCGACGGCCTGTTTCGATGCTCTTGCAGCAACATCCTGCAGGAATTAAGCCTATTGGCCGCTCAGTTTGCATCTTCTAAGGGCCTGTTCACGTCCCAACCTAAATCCCAGCCTGTGGGGCTGTTGGTCTGAAAGAAGAAAAAAAAAGACCCAAGGAGATCCTTTTTCTCTTCCCACAGGATTCGAGCTGGGAGGTGTTGGGTTTATATGATCCATGCTCAAATAGGCAGTTCAATCCATGAATCCAGAAGACAATTCAGCCCAATCCTACTAGATTACCCAAACAGACCCTGAATGGTTCAGAAATCCTTGCATCATAACTCCAAGTACACAAATAGAAGGTCACTACTTGCCAGTTATCTTTGGGCACCTTAAAAATATGAACTCCTCACTTGTATCCTACATCCAATAGACTATTGAAAAGAAACCTAGTATGAAAAGCTTTAATTTAAATCACAAAGTTCAAGTAGTAGACCAAGAAATTGATACAAATTTCAAGACAACAAGATCTCATAAGATTAAAATACCCATGATGGGAGCAACTGCCACCCTGCCCACCAATCTGTCTAATCTATACTAGTCATGCAACCCTACAACCATACTCTTCAAGCTTGGTCTAAAAGAAATTATGCCCTCTCTTAGCAAAATGTTATTGTTTTGGTTGAGAAAATAGAAGGTTTAAGGGAAGGAGAAAAACTAAGAAGCCCAAATGTGCTGCTTACTCAAAACTTGTGATATTCCATGTTAACAATCATGAAAAAGCCTAAGTACTTTCTCATGGTTATAATGATTTCCACAATCAAAAGCTAAGACAAAACTAAATCACAGAGTTTTTTGTATCTACACTAAGAAAAGTTGTCACCAACTCCATTCCAAACATCTCCAGAAATTTGACCAACATAAAATGAGGTTATGCCCAGAATGTACGCCTATCTTTTCTCTGAAATTTTAAAGAAAATGGAAAACAAAATCTCAACACCAAGAAAGGATACTATAGAAGCAGATTGAAACTTTCATCACCTTCATAATAACACCACTCATACCAGTGACCCACCTTAACCACAATTCATGATCTCACTGAATTCCAATGGTCCTTGCTCATCTTCTTCTCAAAGAAATTATATACACGATGCTACATTCGTCAATGAGAATAGTTGATTCATTCCAACACTTGCTACTTAGATTCTAGTAGTTCAGCAGTAAGATTTACTTTGAGTAAATAATTGAAGAAGGAAGGACTTTATATATATTTAGCACTTGTTAAATACTCTGTTTAACATGTATTATATCTATACATACATACATGCATGTATGTATGTATAGATATAATACATGTTAAACAGAGTATTTAACAAACAGCAGGCCTTCAATTTATGAGGTACCAAATGCCTCATCAACCATGACTGAGTATTCTAAATGGCACAAACAAAAGCTATGTATGTATGTATATAATACATGTTAAACATAGTATTCAACAAAAATCAACAGGCTTTCAATTTATGAGGTACCAAATGCCTCATCAATCATGATCTGAGTATTCTAAATAGCAAGCAAAGCATTCCAGTATTTGCATTAGTTTAAAAAAATGAGAAATCACACAATTAAGGAAAGTAGAAAAAGAAAAAAAAGGAGAGAGAAATACTTGATGATAAAAAAAGAGCACGTATAATACATTTGTAAGAGATAATATACTTTGCAAATTACAGCACTTCTACAGGACATTTTATTCAGCTAATGAGTTCTCATCATGTTGTGTAGGTCACATGCTAAGGGACCTGTTATTAAATATTCTTCCAAACCTAAAAAAAGAGTAGGTTACTCTAAATTGGCACTGGTGGTACAAATCAATAAGCACGATACAAAGTTACAAATGGTTCTACCATGCCTGATATCCATACTGAATGGAGCCATACAGACCAGCACCTGAGTCCTTGAATACAAGGTTATGCACCAACTACAGAAGGTTAAGATAGACTACCAACAAATTTTAGCGGGACAACTTCACGGGATAAATCGAATAATCTAGCAATTTTTTCTGTTACTTTCTGAATGAATTATCTCAACCAGATTCTCCCTGACTATTATGGACACCATAAACATATATAAGCTTTGAAAAAGTCATGTAAAAACAGCTAGGCCAAGTCTCACACAGTAATAGGCCAGGCCATCACTCTACAATCCAAGCTTTGAAAACTTGGCTCCAATTTTGATTTCAACTGCAGCAAACGAATTTCAGTCTCAGCAGCTTCAATGATTCAACATTCATTTAAGCAGCTTGAGTTTAAAAATAATAAAAAAATCAGAAAAGAAACCTCTTTTTTTTTTTTTTTTAGGGGGGGGGGGGGGGGGGGCACCAAAACATTTATTATCATGTTGAAATCATCAATTTATTATCAAAATAAATATCAAACAAATAGAGCAATCTAACAAAGTAATTTAAACACTAATGAGATATGAGTTATAGCACAGACAGACTTTATGTCAAAAGGCTTGCTTTCCTCTAAATCTCTCTATAATCTAACATTGCAATGCTTTTACAGTCTGCTCAAATAACAAGCCCAGTTTAATACAGAGAAAATTATTCGTGTCATTTAAAGAATCAAAGCAATTGCAAAAGATTAGCATACAGAATTCAAACATACACTTAAGTTGGGTTATAAGCTAGTTTGGGTGAAAACTCCGAAAATGGCCCCTATTTTGGACTGCTTCTAGCAAAACTATGGCATTTTGGTTTTGATTGCTTACGTGGAAAGTTAACCAGGAAATAACCATAAAGCCAAGGAGGTATGCTATTAGAAAAGGAGTCAATATGTGATTTCTGGACACTGCAGCAAGTAACCAGAACAACAATCTAGGAAAATGATAATGCACTTACTTTGTAGGCCATAATAAGATCAATCAATGGCATCACATGATCTTATAATTATGTAATCCAAAGTAACATATCTAGTCAAAAATTGCAGATCTAAAACGGAGAACACTGTGAGATACCAAAAGGAACAGCACTTAAACTTAAAATGTTACCTTACAGTGCTCAAGTATTGGAGTAACATGATAACTTTTCAAGAAAACCTTCAGTTTTGCGCTATCAGTTTTTTCTAGACTCTGAATAAGAAAATAATAAATAAATGATAGAAAATATAAAGAAAGATAACTTTATCAAATGATAGACAATACATGCATGAAAAATGAAAATGAAGAATAAATAGAAGATTAAGTTGACACTATAAGAATAAGTATGTTCATTTGCAACAATTGGCAGAAGGTTCAAAAAACAGAAGATATATGAATATATAATATATCTAACAGCCTATTTCCTGATCTGCTGCAGACTGCAGTTCTAGACATTGATTTATACTTCTTATAACAAACAATGAAATATGATACAGCAATATCAAACTAAGAAACATAAGAGCTATAAAATTAAGAAACTTCGCCTATGTTCTGTACATAGCCATTCTCAAAACCAGATAAAGGAGAATTATAGTAGGTTGACGGCCAGCATATAACTACAGTCATACTAAAGATTCGCCGTCTTAGTACCAGTACCATGCTGGTAAAGTGTCGGTACTTTTGGTACGGGGCAATATATATCGGTACGGTGAACCATGGTCATATCCTATGAATATGAATCCAACTAAGAAAACCATTGGGGCGTCCCCTACTAGCGACACACTACATTGAATGCCGGGTAAAGTAGAAAGTGAGCAAGGATTAACTAGGGCATTCCTCAAGAGCGACATGCCATCTTAGCGCCCAAATGTAATAGGAAGTAGGCAAAAGTATGAACACTTTAATGGATAGATGTAGGTAAAGAAGTTAGTCCAAGAAAGTATGATACGATTAGTAACTTGAAATATAGGATAGTTGACAGGGGATTTGATGGAACTAATAAATACAATAATTAGGAGGAGAATTTACATAGGTTGCCTCCAAGAGACTAAGTGAATCACAGAAAATGCAAAGGAAGCTAATAAGATGGGTTCATACTAGGAAAGATAGGAATAAAAATACAGTAGAAATTTTGCAAATAAGAGTTTAGATATTAAGAGAGTAGGAGATAGAATAATCTTGATAAAATTAGTGTTGGGACAAGAGTCTATTAATATCATCGTGGTTATGCTCCTTTAAGTAGGATCGGATGATGCTACAAACCAATGCTTTTGGGTGGACATAGATAGACTTCAAGACATTTTTAGTAGAGAAGAAATATTTAAGGAAAAGCATATGAATAGGTATATGAGAAAATATAATGTAGGTTTTGAAAGGGTGCATGGACGTTATGATTTTGGGGATAGAAATAAGGAAGAAAAGACTATATTGGAGTTTGCAATAGCAAATGACCTAGAATTAAATAACACTTGCTTTAAAAAGAAAGGTTCTCATCATTTGCTAACTTTTACAAGTGGGTATAATATTAGTCAAATAGATTGCACAGTTATACCAAGTGATAGTTTAACTAGCCAACATAGAGTGGTAGTTTTTGTTGTGTGTATTATGAAATGAAAGAGAATGAATAAAAAAAAGGAATTGGGACTAGGTAGTGGAATTTGCAAGGAGAGAAACAAATAGCTTCTAACGATAGAATGTTGAAGGAAAGAAAATGGGATTTAGATGAGGAAATCAATACTAGGTGGGAAGAGAGAGCTAATAATATCAAGAAAGTGGCTACAGAGATATTAGGAGAACCAAAAGGAAAAGGGTCATTCAGTAAGGAAACTTCGTGATGAAATGAGAAAGCTCGGTTGGGGATTAAGGCTAAAAGAGAGTACAATAGAAGACAAACTAAATATAGGAATAGACAAGTATATGAAAGCTATAAGATGGCAAAGAAGGAAGTTAAGAAAGGGATACGAGAGGTTAGATTCAAAAAGTATGAAGAGTTATATCGCAAGCTCAAAATGAAGCATGGCAAAAAAGATATCTATAAGATTGTGAGACTAAGAGAGAAAAATTAAAGACTTGACTCAGGTTGATTGCATCAAAGATGAAAACCAAAAAGATTTGGTCAAGGAGAACAAGATCAAAGAAAGATGGAGGAGTTAGTTTGATAACCTATTCAATGAAAGCCATGTAAATAATTTAGGATGCCTTATTGTTTCTATTAAGGATAGAAATGTCAAGTATACATGTAGAATTAGAGTTTCTAAGATAAGAAGTAAAAATCTGAAAAGAGGAAAACTAGTTGGACCTAACAGAAGCGCTAATGAGGTTTGGGAGCAAGGTTTAAAGTCTTAAGTACCAATACCAGTATGGACCAGTAGGGTACTATTCACACTACTGGTGCCACCACAGTAAAGGTGAGATATAGTACCAAGTTAGTAGATTCAGTATAATATGTTACCAAGAGGTATACCAACAATAGTATCTTATAGCTATAGAACAGTACACAAATCAATAGAGTATGTCACCTCAATCTAACCTTGGAAATTTGTTTCCAAGTATTGAATCTTGGTAATTCTGCTAGGTGACGCTCCCTACCTTTCCCTCAAAAAGAAAGGGTCTTAAGCACCAACTCAATTACTGTTTCTCTCATGACTACTAATACCAGTATAATTAATATAAAAGATGACGATAGAGAATCATGAGCTCTAATTACAAGCCACAGTGATCCATACAAAGGGCAGAAAGAATTTTGTTACTAGCAGAAGCGTGAAACATCAGCATGTTGACAGTTGTAGACACCTCGACTTTTGACATTCTACTAAAGACTTAACAAGTGTCAACTTATGTCATACACCTTAATTCCAATGTATGACTCCTTAAAATGACATATCATTTATGTATTCCCATAGTCAAGTTGCATTTTGTATTTTTTGGGTAAAAAAGGAAAATTTGCATTTTGTTATTTGGGTCGAAAGACCTTTGCCGTCCAAATGGTATGGGAAAGAGTCCCAAGGACTCTAGCACATGAAGGGCAAAGCCCTTTTCAACTCCTAATTATTGACTCCCCATACTAAACAGTAATGTCGCTATCACCCAAAATGTCTTCATCGATGTTATTTTTAACTGGAAACCTGGAGATAACTATCGAGAATGAATCCAATCAATTTTATGAAATGAGAATCACAAACAAAGACTAAAGTATCGAACTTAAAGCTGGTGTTAAAGATTACAAGTTGACTTATCATACTCCAAACTACGAAACCAAAGATATTGATATCTTGGCAGCATTCCATATCTCGTTCATTCACAATAAAAATATATATATATATATATATTTTGGGGGGGGGGGGGGGGGGCACATAATTTTTGTAGAGGGAAACTTTCACTAATCGAGTCACAAATATCTAACATTTTTAGTTTTGGATCTTCCAAAGGGAAACTTTCATGAGTCGAGTCATAGATATCTAACATTTTTAGTTTTGGATCTTCCAAAGGAAAACTTTCACCAATCGAGTCACAGGTATCTAACATTTTTAGTTTTGGATCTTCCAAACGATTCCCTCAGTAGATCCGGACCAATTTTTTTCTGATCCTTTAATACTCTTCATAAAAAAGAGTGAGTTTTGAAACCAAACTAATCCTTGGGAAGATAGATGGGGTGATTCAGGTGAGGTCCGATGTAGATCTAACTTTCTATTCACTCGAGAGATCCAAGCATCCAAATTTATGAATAGGAGATCTTGTGCGAGTATATACCGGACCTAAATTATCAACAAGTACCCCAAAGGTCTCCTTCCAGTAGGGCTCGAGCCATCAGTGAGATACCACCTCCGAAGAGCTAGAATTCTAACCTTGTTTCAGGACCTAGAGGCCAAGTATTTTAGATCCAATGTCACAATTAGTACAAATTTATGATACAAGTATAAGTTGCACTCAATGTGTATAAACCTGCCCCACAAATGTATTGGAAATGATACCTTGGGACAGATGCAAAGCTAAGCAAATTGTTTCTACACCAAGAACCAAGGACCGTGTAGGTTGTAAGAGATGTGAATCCGCTTGCCCAACAGATTTTTTAAGTGTCCTTGTTTATTTATGGCATAAAACAACTCACAACAAGGGTCTATCTTATTGATAAAAAAAGGTTCATAGATTTTGCATATAATTGAAATGTGTGAATATGGCAATATCTTTCATGAATTATTAAAACCCATTGATTCACACTTCTCCAAGATCTTTACTTGATGAGTTTTCATCGCCTATCACAAGCAAGAACCAAAGAAATGGCAGAACTAGATACATATAAAATCTATATTTCATACATATCTCCATATTTCATCATCATTGATTAGCAAGAAGAATATTCGGCTCTTCAAGAATGTGCCATTTTGGAGATTCTGACAATTTGTTTAATCAAATACAAATTGTGACCCAGACCTCGCAGATATTTCGATTCCAGCCAATAATGATATTATAGCTTCAATCTAATTGATTCTTGACAAATTAGTATCCGCATTTTGTGAGGGTCATTCTAGAACAACGGAGAAGTAAGAATACTTCGGTTTGGTTATTAATAATAGGTATTGGATATCTAGAATATTTTAGAACATTTCTATTACATCCCAAGACAAAAAAAAATTGAATAATGCGACATGAAGAGGACTACTATGTCACTACTTTTTTTTTTTTTGAGAACCACTTAAGGTTCCAACTAAAACTAAAAAACGAAATAATTTTCTATTATCTCAATTGAAGTAGTGAGCCTCCTTCGTCTGGGTTGAACTATGGCTTTCAAATTAAGTTCAGGGCTGCCAAAGGGAATGGCAATGCCATAACGCAAAAAGGAAGGGACCAGAATATGTTAGTATCGAATATTTGTACAGCATTTGGCCTATTGTCCAGCGTACTTTTAGACAAATCTTATCTAAATAAGTCAATCCTCTATTTTTCATGAATTTTCTTTCTTTAGTCCAACATCAAGTATTCAAGCATAAAGAACCCCTAAGAACCTCTTATAAATACTCCTTCATCCCCAACTCCAAGACATCAAACAATTGCATTCCAAAGTAGTAGCTTAGGGCAATAAGTGCAAGAGAAGTGAAGGATCACCCGACAAAGGTGAATAAAATTTAAAAGTTCTTTGATTTGGATGCCTAGCAAAGAACAAGGTGTCAACAAGACGAAGAAAACTACAGCCATGGGATTTGGCATCTCAAGGAAGTTTCTCCTCTTTATGTAGATAGGTTTTTATTAGTCTTTAGTGTCTTTTTTGCATAGCAGTTAGCTTCTATTCATAGCATAGCATCTTGCCCCCCTAGTTTTTCCTTTAGAGGTTTTAATAGGAAAGCAATAATGGAGTATCACTCCTTTTCCTTCCAATCTCATGGAAAGTGTCTCTAGTTTAGTTCTATCTCTAAATTCCTACTTAAATTAGTTGCTAGACCTTCATAGATCTAGAAAGGTAAGGTTATAGTTTGACAATCTCTCATATAGTGAAGTGCCTTAGATAGGGTAAATTGTAATTCTAAATGAGAATCAATCAAATTCAAAAACGACCCAGTCCAAGTAATACATGCATCATATAATGATACGTTTATATATAATCTAAAATTCTAAATTATTACAAATATCTCCTTTAGATTAAGGTAAAGCGGTGGGTGCTATCCTATGTAATAAAGGAAAGAACTAGCTACTAAGAAATCCTCCAATGAGTTCTTCCCAAACCATCAAGGCGGATCAAGCCTTTTTCATGGTGAGAACTTAATTACTAGAGGCATGTTACGTGCTGGTATGTGGAACCAGGAGGCAAGTTAGGTGCTGATATGTGGAACCAGGGTTCTTGAAAAAATAGTATTAAAACACTTAGGAAGCAAGTCCTGTCCATGTTTCGGTGCACCACCCTAAATGAAAGCTTCCTGCTCTTAGTTACCAAAAGCGCGTGGGCGCGGGTACGAGGATGCGGGTCTCTTAAGAAAATTGGTAAAAAAACACTTAGAAAGCCAGTGTGGGGACGAGCGTCCAATGAGATCCAGAAGCAGGTGCACCATCCTAAATGGAAAATTCCAGCTAGCAACGGTGAGAAGGTACACCCACTGAACCACCAACAATCCACTGCCCATCAATGAATCCACTATGGACAAATGATAAGAGCACTCTCTAAGGGGCAATATATATTTCATTGTCCCCATCCTTGGAACAAGGAAAACCTAACCTTATCTCTTAAACAAACCTTTCCCAGCATCCACATGGATCGCCCAACCATCCCCACCAGCCTCATGGCCAACTTGCCATTGCCAAATGATAAGAGCCCCCTGAAATACTCTCCCTTTACTGTCCCTAAAGTTGGAACGAGAAAACACCATCCATTCAGTTTTCATGATCTTTGTTCCTCAACATTTTTCCATGACCACAACCTAATAAGATGTAGCATGCCTTTTACTCCAACTCCATCTCCCAATTTTCCAACTCTTCCACCCACCTTTCTTCAACACCCAATGACCACCAGGACAATCGTGAGAGGTTGAGATCTTTGGGCTTAGGGATCTCGCAAGAACCCCAATCACCAAACTCACCCTTATTCTCTCCCATGAGGTCCAGCAAACCAGGCTATGAGAGTGGACAACCGATCTTTAGTGCTTAACAAAACCAACCTGAGTTGCCATGTTATTGAAACATTGGATTGTTAGAACAGATTGAAATAATCCAAATTCTTCGGTTGATGGATCAATTCAAGAACACCCCCTAGATGGACTGAAATTTTATCCATGCATAAGCCTTCAAGGATACAACTATGTAGACAAATATACATGACAAACAAATTAATACTTAGCCAATGTGCATAGATGCATACAATACTTTTCTGGTCATCTTAAATCACCACATCATGCAACACACCTATACTAGTATTAACTGTATCATATTTGCTAAAGAAGCATACAATTATACACTTCAAAGAAACATACTTACAATTGATATATGCTTTTGAAGCAACAAGCATGTTATGCCATGCAACTGTTTTTTTAATTACTTCCATCCAATCCATGTAACCCAAAACACATATTCTATTACCAGTATAAAGAGAAAGTTTGGCAGAACAATCTGATTATGAATGATGCACAAGGAAAACAAATGTGAAGCTAATAGATATGGAATGAATAGCAAAATGAACTCCACAAGATGATAGAATGTCTGAAAGCTAACCTCGATGAACTGGGGAGGCATCCCAGCTAGCTCTGGCTCACTAAAGGGAATGAAACTATTATCACCATTTAGGTTTTGAATATACCGCAAACTTAGTTCATCTATTTGTGATCTTAATTTCTCCATTTCCTTCCTCTTGCTCATAGTCAGGTTAACACCATTCCGTTCAAATTCTCTAACCTGTCACTGGACAACGTAGAATCAGTATGAAAATTATAAATATGAGCCTATTGCTGACATCAGATAACCGAAAATAGAAAAAGATGCCAGCATATATCATTTGATTATCAAGAATGATTTCTGTCCTTGTATCTACAATGAATTCTTAGAGCTAAAGAACACTGTTGAGTTACATCAATGAACATATACTAGTTATGAACTCAAAAATGCAAAAGAACAAATATTAATAGCCAACAACTGAACAACCTTTGTTAGGTCAAATGCTGGTAATGAGTGGCAATAGCACACAAAATAAATAAAGAAGTCCAGCGAAATGCTCTTAAAGGACAGCCTGACTTTTAAGCTACCAAAAGTATGACTCACACTCCAATCCTTAAATCACGACAAAAAGCTCTGGAATATTAAATGTTTCTCTATCCTAGAAGATATTGGACACTATAAGAAAAGCGTAGACAAGTTAATAGTCCCCCTACACATCAATGATGGCATGCAGCTACTGAAAAGTGTGATAAGTGAAGCAAAGTGATGGAGCAATGGAGGTAGCAAAGAATCTAGAAAAGTTATATAGTTAACAAGCTGAGGAGCATTGATAAACTAGCTACTAGAAGCAATGTTTTAAATGTCGGTACCCAAGTTCCAGAAAACCGGTACTGCAAACTGTACCAGTACAATACTGATTTGGTATCGTATGGTTGGTATGAAATAGTATGCATCTCATACCATGTTATCAACATTTTTTTCTCATTCCAAACCACAATACCGACTGGGTGATACAAGTCAAAAATGGATGGCACAGGACGGTTCAACTCGGTTCGGGCCTCATGATAGCATCAGCCATAGGAATTGATGTCCATTAAGGCAAGCACGACCTATGTTGGGGGTGTTGCAATAGATAGTTGCAAAATGCAGCTAACATGGGTATACCATAGTGGCCAAGAAGTTAGCTGTCATGATATATGAAGACTGACATTTCAAGTGCTAAATCAACTAAATCTAGCTTTGTTTGAACCAAGAAGGTATAAATTTGTTGAAAAACCATGCATCTATATTCCCTTAACATAAATAATTACTTCTATGTAAGAAAAACCATATTCTTTATGCTTCAGTCAAAAAACCAAAAAAATCTAAATTAATGGATTGAACCTTAAGTTGAGCATTTTTCCTACCTCCAAATGCAAGATTGAAAATCAAATTTAATCAAGCATGAGCTTAGGATAATTTCAAGAAGCGGGAATAAACCAACATTTCAAGACGAAATACAAAGATGTGGTAGCTTTTACTAACTTTAAATATATATGCACATGCACAGATACATACAAACAAACATATACACAGAAATGCACATATAAACACATCATATACAATTACATGAAAATATGCATATACGCCCAAGTAACTACTCTATGGCACAATGCCCATTTACACACTGTTATAGGACTGGACTAGAGCTTATTTCTACAACTTGCTATGTCCATATCCTGCCCACTAATAACCCCAACCATAAGCAAGTAGTGCATGAAACCACCAATTTCCTAACAACCACCCCAAGTTATAGCATGTATGACATAATACAAATCATTACTTTTCATTCTTTTAAAAGCAACAGATTTCTCCATGCAACTATATAGACAACTAGGGGATAATAGATTTAGGTATTAACCAAGGTCCGCCAAATCGGTACTGGAACCCATACTGGTCAGCCGACGGTACAGTACGGATCTATATTGTATCGTTCCGGTCCGTTTTGGACTTTTTTTTATTTTCAAATTTTGAACTGAAGTTGATATATGGTTTGCCAACTTCAATTCAAAATTCAAAAATTAAAAAAAAATGTAGAGACTAGTTCGTTCCCTTTTTCATAGAGAGGGAAAGGAAGGGGGAGAGGGAGGAAGAGAGGGAGGAAGGTAGAGGGCCGCCTCAGCCAACCCTAACCCAAGCACACACAAGCGAGAGAAAGAAAAAGGGAGGGAGCGAGGGGGTAGGAAGAGGGAGGGACCTACCATCGGTGGGAGGGCGGACCATCGGGAGGGGGGCGCAATGCTCGCAAGCAGGAGGCGCCCACTCGCGCTCTTTTTCGAGCCAGAGGGGTGCTCTCTCGCTTACTCTTAATGTTTATGAGCCAAGGGAGGAGCGCATTGAATATATAGTCGGAATCATGCCGGTCCCCGACCGGTCCGATTTGGCACAATTTGGCATGCCTTGGTGTTAACTCTAAAGACTAATGTGCCACATGCTTTAATCAAATATTTGTGAAAAACATGCATTTCCACATTGTAGCAATCATAAGATGGCATCTATCTGGCCATTCACCAATTTTCAAGGAATGATATAAAGGACTATAAATCAGCATAGGCAACTTGCGTATAAAGACAGTCTAATCAGGCCCATTTTAAAAAGCTAAAAAGACTAGCTGGATGGCAAAATGATTATACTCTTAGATCCAAATAGAAAGAATACAACTAAACTCGGCATGTATGTGGATAATATTGTTGTCACTAGAATTCATCACGTTCTCAACCCCTTCTGAGCCGCTCTCACTTATTGACGCATTAGTCTTTCCAGATTGTAGAGGCATATTCATATGAAGTTATCCCAATAGGAATGTGCATATGTAGGTCAATCAGTTCCTTGCTTGCCTTACCCTTACTCTTCTTCGCATCTCGAAAGAGAAATCGCCTTTGAAACGATAAGCGCTACGCCCCTCGTTGCCTAATAGTTCTTGCTTCCTTAATCAATTACCTGCTGCTCTCGTTGCTGCTTTCCACTAATGGTATTCAAGAGTTGGATAAAGTTTCACTCTCGATAGCAAGGCTGGGGGAAGATCGAAACTTCTAAGGGATTCACCTCCTTCCGGATTCCTTCTAGCGCTTAAGGTGCGTAGCGGATTGATTAAGAGATGGGGCCGGTGTTGGGATACCTTTGAAGATGACTCTGAGTATAGGAAGGAAGAGGTTGGGGCTTTCTTTCTTTTCTCTCCTGTTTAGGAAGATAGCAGGCATCAAGACGAAGAGAGAAATTCCTCTGAATCAAAAAGGAAGGCTAGCGGTCAGATCTATCGAACGAATCCCCGTGCGGGAAAGAAAGCGAGAATCAGAATGACTGTGCCATTCTTTCCCATCACTCTGATTATCAGTCTTAGATGCACCAAAAAAGGCTCGAGCGAGAAGGCCTATCTTTAAGCTAAAAAAAGATGAGTTCCTGTGGTCTAAGCCCTCAAGTGTCATCGGCCTTCGGGATATAGAAACCTTCTTTCACTTTATTCAATTCAAAGAAGCCTCAAGGCGACATGGTTAGCAAGACAGTCAAGTAGGCAAGTTTGGGGTTTTCCTGCTTATAATTCAATTAGCAATAAGGGGTGTATTTTCCACCTGTGCCTGGTGAATTTCTTGCTGTCCCGGAAAGGGCCTATATAGGTACATATCTTTCCATGGTAAGGTCTTCCCCTCCAGCCAGTTCTTGAACATCTAAGCCAGCAGCTGGGGCTAGAACAAGGAAACAGCTTTGACTCTCCCCCAGCTTTCTTGGAGAACAAATTTAAATCAAAAGGTCCAACAAAATATTCCCTTGGAAAGGAGGTAGTTTTCTAGATGGGAAACACAGGTTGGTCAACAGAATTATCATCTGAAACAATGGACTGAGGACAGCAAAAATCAGTCAGATCTGCAAATACTAGTACTATAAATTTCACTCAAACATTGAGAGGATAATTTAGAAAAGAATTCTTGGATATTGGTATTTTGGATCCAGATAGATATAGACACTTATAATATGGATTTGACTAGAATTAGTAGTTAGTATGGTTATGGGAATGATTGAAACATACATTCTCCTTGCATATAACCTGATATGTACACTAGCGTCTACATAGGGAATTGCACATTCATTGTTGACCATACAGATAGTTAATCCGTTGTTGCCCTGTAAGGTATAATCCTCGACTGGTGGCACACCTCAGTACAAACTAGAAAAAATTTAAAAAAATATACCAAACGTATGTGGTCAGTATGTCTTGATACTATTCGATACGGTGTCATACAGGCCAATTTCGCCCAATACTAATGTGTACAGGCCCCTGCTCTACCAGCTCATGGCAGGGCGCAGTACGCAATAATGGGTCTGAGGTGGATACAAATAAGACTTCAACACTTGGTTAGTTGAAGTAAAAAAAAAAAACATTTATAAATAGATGAATCGCAGAAGTTGAATAAAAGGTCAATGGTGAAACCTTTTAAATTATTTTGAAAGAATGGGTTTCATGTTGAAATGTTATAGAACTTTTGCACCGAGACAATGTTAATTTTGTTAAACATGATGGTATCCTCCAAGACAACTAGGTGAGATGCTTCAGCCTGGACTCAGAAACACCAGTGAAACTCATTGTTCCAGAGGATCAACATACCAAAAACATTTTATACCAGGACACAACTGCAACAACCAATGTTCTGGAGTATGAACATATCATATGCAGATGGGACCTAAGAGAATTATACATCTATAGTAAAGATTATGCCAAAAAATCAAGTTCGTCTATGGTTTCTGTAAATCAATTAAAAATTTTCGCTCTTAAGTATTACTAGTTTACATTTATATAACCGGGAAAAAAGAAGCAAATCTAAGTAAACATATCCAATTCCATTTTCCTCCCTTCATATACAAACAGCTTCTTGACATCTAACACCCTTACAGAGCAAGCAACCTTATTTTAAATGACGGGTACTTACTTTAATTGTATAATATTAATATTCATATAAAGAAAGAAATTTATTATTATTCTGCCAATGTATATCCAAAGATTCAAATTATACAGGAAGATCATAGACAATTACAAATCAAATTAAAAAGAGGATACATAAAAAATGAAACAGTTGTTTCATATTGCGCTCAGCAATGATAGTGAACTTTGACAAGATACCATAAGAAGATTCACAATCACAACAACAATCAACTATACTTGTCACATCTACATAGGAATTTGTTATATATGTTCTTGTTTTCCTTGCAAAAGCTATTGTAGGCAAATTAATCAAAACAAAAAAATACTGACAGTTCATAAAATGACTTGGTAAAAAGATAAATTGGATAGATATCCCATCTCTTAAAAGATAAAATTAAGTGATCCATCCTTTAAATATGACAGGTAAGTATACAGCATTGTATTTAGCTAGCAAAAGTATCATAAGGATTTGTCAGAAATTCTATACCAAGCATTGAATGTATCTTTTTGCTTCAGAGCCTAGCCATTCCCCTCTATCAGCAAATGCCTTGACAGCATGATATACATCCTCACGCTTTCTGGTCACCTTGCATGAAACAATAAAGATCTATACCATAGGTGCAACCAAAACAAATTCAGAAAACTGAGCTCCTGACTAGCAGAAGTTTCTAAAGAATAGAATTCTTACTTTTCTGGCAAGGAAAGCCAACATATTTAGTTTAGAAATTTAGAACACAATTTTAGATGCATGAATATGTAATGAGTTATTTATTATGATTTTTATTTTGTTTCATCCAGACAACTCAGAGGCCTTCTTTGTTATATTGTTCCAAACCTTTATTTAAGAAAAAAACATGTATATCAAAAATAACAGTAAAGAGTTATAAATACAACAAGGCATATAGATTGCATGACAAGAAATTTACTATTAGCATTTTTTTAATACAGAACTTATTATTCCAAATCCATAACAGAATAAGTAAACATAAAGCAAAAGTTCATATATCATACAATGTTTACTGCAATCATGTGAGAGTGACACAACCTAAGCCCAAGTTAGATCACAAAGATTGTAGAAAAATAATGGGCAGTCAGTCTCTAGGAAAAATGACATTGCATACAGAGGGAAATAGTAAGACATAACGGGTTGGCCTACACAAAAATGATGAATGACAAAACATGTAGCTACTCTAGTATAATGTCTAGAAACATGTGAGGCAGCATAGGAGGGCCCAATCCCTTAAAGCATGACTGACAAGCTGAGGCATACTAAGAATTAATTCATGCAGATAGGTAAAAAAGAAGAGGGTAAAATACTGGACCTGCACATCAGAAAGTGTAAATCTAATCGCTTCTCAGCTTCAGTACTGGCTTTGCGAACATCACTTGAAGTAGACACCATTCTTGGAAACACACAGGATTGCACCAAAGGAAATAGGTAAGTTTCTAGTTCTGCCAAAGGTGAGATAACATTTGCATATGTAACCTGCACGAGATATTGTTTAGAAAATAAAAAGTATCATTAGAAGCTTATTTTGCATGCATAATTATCAACAATGTTTTCAAAGGTAGACTGGGCATGGAATTGGAAACTAGTCTCCAAGCAGCCCACTCATTCCCCAATCTGATGGTCAACGATTTGTTTGGATGCAAGTTATCATGTTTGCATACATATCATTAAAGATTATACATGTACAAATCAACATCAAGGCATGAAATTATTAACATATGGAAAAGAAACTTTTAGCTGATTATGCATAAACTTCACCAAGGAGAACTCTAAAGTGATTCTGGTAATCAACCTTCATAGGAATGAATGGAGCCAGAATTTAGACAGCCAAACCACATGGTTTAAATAATTTTCAAGTCCTAAGTTGACCCCGCTGGAGTCTAGCCTGTCAAATATGCACATGAAGAGAGCCCATTCCATAGGGTTCATATTTCAAGCTTGGGCTTACGCATCAGATATGGCTCAAGAATACCACTTATCACAAAAAGGCCATCTAGAATGCACTCTAATAGATAATTACAGTTCAAAATAGTACATCAAGTGAAAAAAAAAACCTTGTCATAAGTAAAGGCATAGGATAAAATATATTGCAGCAACATGGAAGGAATTTAAAATACAAAAAGATGAACAATTAATTTCTCCACATGATTAAAACAAACTCACAAAAAGGAATAATGACTTATGAAGAATGGATTTCAAAATTCTGGAAAGGTCACTACATTGCATATGATTACCAGCATGAAAAAAATATTTAAACCAAGCACATACTTTCTCAAGGGGAACTGAAGCAACTAAATCATGAATTTCTTTTGATTTAGAAATGATTTGGTCACTTAATCTGTGAATTTCAGATGCAGAAAGATTGACTCGGACCCTTGATCCCAGAACATCTGCCATAATACAAAACAAAAGGAATCATTATGATTTATATAACCAGAAGAACCATATCAGCCCAAAATTTTCAAATGTCAAACAAGTATTAAAACTGACACTAAAAATATTAAATTAATATCACATAGCATAGGTTGACTTAGAGCATCTTTTATAAAGAATAAACTGGACTCTCCCACACTGCAGGTTAAAACACTGAATATTGAACTAGAGCAGCACAAAAAATTCAGCCATTGCAAACCCAATTTTCTTCATTTCACTTTACCACATAATCAATTAATAATGTCAGATATGACATAACAATCCATCATCTGGTGGTCACTATTCCAATATATTGTCATGCACAATAAATAAGTTGATAAATCATTTATCTTCTTCATATACAGGAAGTACAGTGATGAGCAAGAAGGTGTGCTTCACAGATTATTACAGACTAGTTCAAAAGTGAAATTTGCAGAGAAAAGGCATCAAAATTGACCAGCATCTATCTCAGAATTAGTAAGACTATAGAACTATGGATCTTATAGACTATAGTACACATTTGTGTTTTTGATGTGATATTTCATATGAGGGCTTCCCTTGAAAATCATGTTCTCTTAAGCAAAATTGGCAAATGGTGTCTCCCCACCTTTAGTTCTACAAAGCTTATTTAACTAACCCAATTTTTTTGATTAAAAGTATCTAACAGGGAAATAAGTTGATTTGATTTGATAATGCAGTAATATGATAATATTGTGGTCCATAACTCGTGATTCATGGGCATAACCTTGTGCAAGCCCTATTACTCACCAAAGTTCATGACAAGAGGCCTCGAGTGTAATAGCCCTCTTGAACTTAGACACATATATATAGATATATGGATGTGTGTAAAATTGAAATATAAACCTTCTATCAATGTACTAAGTGCTGAACGGTACTGAAATATGTGATATACTAGGGTGAAAGTAGATCGGATAATATCCGTTTGAATCGGTTTTCGTATCCGAAACTATCCGGATATAGATAGAAATTTGAGCATCTGACTAATATCCGCATCCGTATCCACAACCGTCAAAGACAAATGGAAATGGATATGGATAGACAACTATCCGACCTGTATCCGTATCCATTTAAAATAAATATGGATATAAATTTTTGCATCCGACTAACATCCGTATCCATATTTGTATTTGTCAAATAAAACAATTATGGATATGGACATACTAGTATCCAATCCATTTTCAGCCCTATAATATACCTTAAGGACTAATCTATAAGACTTATATACCTGACTTTTGGATTTTAAGAAATAGCTTAGTATTCTAAAGTTGAAATCTTGACCCGATGCTAAAAATTTGAAGTTTGAACTAAAACTGAGCAACCAACTTCTACTCCTGAAGGAATTTTTGTTGAACTTGAATGGGTAGTACTTCCTTATTTATATGTAATATCTTAAACAAATGGAAATAGTAATAAAAATAAATAGAGGCAGGGGGACAAGCTAAGAGAGAGGACAGAAAAGGAAGGAGAGTGAGAAGAGGAAGAAGAGGGAGAAGGAGGAACTTGGACAGGGTCTTGAGGATTCTATTGGCCTCATAAGGTAAGTGACTATCCTCCTTGTCTTAGAATTTAAAACATGGTGTTTTTTAAACCTTAAAAATTAGGTTTTGAGATAAACTGAAATATGAAAACACGATAGTTTTCAAAACCAGCAATTTCAAAATTGTAAATAAAACGTTCTATGTAACTTTGGATTTAAACTGGTTGATGTTTCTGTTTCATATGAGTGTGCATTGTTTTGTATTCCTAAACTAAATCATCTTTTACAAAAGCTATGATTTCCCTCTTAAGTAATCTTTCCATGTCTTGAATTATGTCTTGTGTTCTTGAAGGAATGTTTTCTTTTGAATAGCCAATTCTATACCAAATAGTCGTTCTAAAATTATATAAAACACCAATCAGTTTTTAAAGTTTAGGATTTCTTCGTCTTTCAAATTTTGATTCGGTCTAGAGTTCATATGTTGCTTCAAAGGTTTTAAATCTTGAAATTATTTCAAACCTAGGATTTTCTTTTTTGAGTTCTGAGCTCTTCAAATCGGCATCAGTTTTAAAATTCTTTCATGATTCAAAACCTGCAATTTGTTGCAAAGACTTTTGACTTGTTCTGCTTTGGAATTTAGGTTCTCCATACAAGTCTTGTGCCTTACCTCGTTAACATTCTCACCAACTGTAAACCCATCATCATAGAACCCAAAATCAGCAGTCCTAATTATTGTAAAACGCACAAAAATGAAATCTTGAAACAAAAACATAATGCCATCTTGAAGTTCTTGGAAAAACCCACAAGTAAACTTATGATACTCCAAAATCCCATACATAAGCAGGGATTCTAACATCAATGAAACCTTGCAAAACTGAAAATAAAAATGCACGCATTCTCCAAGAAACAAACGGAAAAAGATGTATAAATATAGAAAGGATGATGGTATAGATTTCAAGAAAGGAAAGGATAGAGCACCTCTCTTTTCCTAAACAAAATCATCTTTTACAAAAGCTATAATTTCCCTCTAAAGTAATCTTTCCATGTCTTGAATTATGTCTTGTGTTCTTGAAGGAATGTTTTCTTTTGAATGGCCAATTCTAAACCTAATAGTAAAGATAAAGATTACTTATTACAAATTTTTTAGTCCCTTCGTTCCCGTCTGAGAGACTGCTTTACCGAGTAAATCCTTCTAATGACCCATTTATCTACGGCACTGATGGATTAGGATCAAAGTCTGCATTGAAACCCTTACAAACTAATGGGTGTAAACAAATAGCGCAGAAAAAAATACAATTAGATCAGCTCTTCATAGACAAACTTGGGATTTGCGATCCCAGGTAAGATCGGTTCAGGATCATGGGATCCTTTTATATCAGATAGGAAGGGCTGTTGGGCACGTTCCACTCGAAAATATACTTCCACTATTGAGAGAATTGTGGTTGGTAAGAAGATTGGGATCTCGTGTTGTTATTTCAGTTAGGCTGAGCCGACTCACTTTTTAAAGAAAGAAAACTACCTATCATTCAGTTCCGCAGAAGCAGAAAGTGTTTGAACATTGACTATTCGACATATAGTTCCTCGAACCGCATTTTCTAAACGAACAAGAGCCAATCTGAATTGATCCTGTAACAGGTCTGCTACAGAACGAATACGTTTATTTTTCAAGTGATTCATATCGTCAAGTGTACCCATTCCAAATTTCATTCCGATCAAATGATCCGCAGCAGCCAATACATCTCGTGGTAACAAAAATTTATGCCTCGTACGTAGTATAAATCAGAACTGAAAACTCTTTTATACCCGGAAAAAACTTTTATTCATTCCCTTGATTTGGCTATTCATTCTAGCAACAATCGTCAAACACGGCATAGCAACAGCGGCTAGCTACTTCCTTAAGTTAGAAGCAGAGGTAGGACTAGTCTGGGTTCCTTAGAAGGAGGTGACCTGCACCAAGGCCAATGAGGAACCTCACAGGCATAGCCTCTCACTAAACAGACCTTTCTGAGCAGCTTTCACTCTCATAGCAAAGCAAGAAGCAATGCTTATGGTACAGTACTCTACGAGAGGAATGCAATGGGATGGATGGTAGAGGGCTGCCTGCGCCGAGTTTTTCAACAAGCCTTACAAGGAGCTCTAGGCACTCTGAATAGTTGTTTGAATAGTGAGTTACATTTCCGTACGATCCGTGCTAATATTGGCTTTAAGAGGCAGATTAGGGACCGGTAAAAGCAGGATTCAATCTAAATGAACAATGTTGAGCTGTATGTCCTTGCTTAAAAAAAAATTTACAGGTAGTAATGGTCATACCTCTTCCCATGGGAGTAGTTGATGAAGTAGAAGACCAATTGGATAGAAAAGGAGAGGAAAAAGATTTGTTGATTGGACTCCCCTGTTTCCTTTGTTTGCGGGATATATATATTTTTCTTACTGTAATTATATACATAATACATACCCCGTTCTGACCATATTGCACTATGTATCATTTGATAACCCCCAAAATGAAATAGGTCCCGCCTCTGGTTCAAGTAGAAATGTAAATGGAAGAATTGGGTAAGAGACAGAAGTAGAGATAAGAAGACGGAAGCTAGTACGAGAGGAGTGCCCTTTTTTGATGGAAAGCGCCGGAAAGGATACCGTGTGTGCTCCCTGCCCTGAGACAACCCCTTACTTTGTCTTTTTGACTGAAACAGTTTTAAAACTATATAAAACACCAATCAGTTTTTAAAGTTTACGATTTCTTCGTCTTTCAAATTTCGATTCAGTCTAAAGTTTGTATGTTGCTTCAAAGGTTTTAAATCTTGAAATTATTTCAAACCTAGGATTTTCTTTTTTGAGTTCTGAGCTCTTCAAATCAGCATCATTTTTAGAATTCTTTCATGATTCAAAACCTGCAATTTGTTGCAAAGACTTTTGACTTGTTCTGCTTTGGACATTAGGTTCTCCATACAATTCTTGTGCCTTATCGTTAGCATTCTCACCAACTGTAAACCCATCATCGTAGAACCCAAAACCAGCAGCCCTAATTATTGTAAAACGCACAAAAATGAAATCTTGAAACAAAAACATAATGCCATCTTGAAGTTCTTAGAAAAACCCACAAGTAAACTTATAATACTCCAAAATCCCATACATAAGCAGGGAATCTAACATCAATCAAACCTTGCAAAACTGAAAATAAAAAATGCACGCATTCTCCAAGAAACAAACGGAAAGAGATGTATAAATATGAGAAAGGATGATGGGATAGATTTCAAGAAAGGGAAGAATAGAGCACCTATCTTCTTCCTCGATTTCTGCGCCTTGATGGCTGAGATGAGGAGATTTAGGCCGACGGCCACGAGCGCCGCGGCACCCGTGAACGCGAGTATCCTCCTCTCTCTCTTCCCCTTGGCCATCCGTAAGGATCAACCCTTCGAGCCAGAAGAGAGAGTGAAGGAATGGAGATGGAAGGGTCGGAGAGCGAACAGAAGGCCCGGAAGGGCTTCAAAAGCCCCCCGGATGCGAACTTTTAGATTGGATTCGACCGTTCGTTTGTAAGTGAACGGCTGGATTTTTTTTCTTTTGACTGAAAAGCCCTGCTCCGGTTGTATTATTACGGCCCGCCGGATTTTACAAAGAAGGGAAGCGTTCGGTTACGGCACCAGAAACGGCACCATCTTCTGCACCCCCACCCAGGAGTGGTCGAGATTTTCCGGCCCCACCATGTAGTTGCAGCTCACTGCTTCTACAAGGCGTAACGCGTGTAACCTAATTAATAAAGAGGTTCGGCCAAATCAAGTATGTAATGACGTGTTCTCCCGATCCCTCTCTTTCCCCCAAAATTTTTTTTTTTCTTTATTTTTTTATAAAAACAGTAATTCATATAACTCTTAAAATAAGCAAATTCTTTTTTATTTTTAGGCGATCTCTGGATTGTGTTAGCGGGTTGTTGGCCTCCATGGACATCTCTACTTCACAAAATTTTTGTTGCTTGTTAAGTAATTAGTTTTAATAATAATGGGGCAAAAAGTTATAGTAACATTGATTTAGATAAGTATAAAATTTATCTATTTTAGCTAGATAATATATTCAAGCATCAATTATATTTATATTAATCATATAAATATCATTAGTATGTATATAATTGATATTTAATATTGATAATAATAATATACTTTATTATCTATCACTTGATTATACTCATTTATAACAGATCTATTAATAAGTAGTCATTGGAGGCTTAGATCTAAAAGCAAATGACAACTATTATTATATAAAAGATATATTTATATTATAACATTTTTAAATATTATAATAACTATTATTATAGTTATATAATAATAATAATAAATAATTATAGTACTTTTTAATCACCTTTTACATGATAATAGCACTTGTCATTGACATCGAAACCAACTATTATGACCTTAAATAATGTGTTTACAAGATATTCATTTGTCATACATATGAAATTTATTTATCAAGATTGAAGGTATTAAAATTTTATAAATCTATTAAGAGCAAAATAAAAAAATGATGTATATGACTAGTTCCAATCAGGAGTAAGGAGTTTGATGAATAATCAGTTATTTTAGATATACAGTAGAGTGAACTGTATTAAATAAAATCCTATTTATTATTCAAAATAAAGAATCATATCAATGATATTATTAAATAGTCTAAAATAAAGAATTGTACCTCTAATTGTATTAATAACTGATGTTCGCATGGCAAACTCTATACAAATTGAATCTTTATTTTAGTTATATATGATAGATATTAGATTATTATATCGACACTTTAGATATCAACTGAAATGATATAAAATGATGTTTTGGTAAGCTTGCCATGGTTTCGGCTTCACCAAATATATCCTCGCCCTATTTAAGTAATCGATGTACGAACATTAGTTATCCAATTCCTATGTACTTAGCTCTGACTCCAAAATATTATTTTGATAAAAAACCACAAAAATCTCTCATTCTTAAAAATAATTCAAACCTACAAGAATTGCAATACAAATTTAATGATAAAAATAAATGCAAATATCTGAAAATGGGTACTATGAATCTATGATGAACCTATATCACTATACATAATATTCATTTATATACCATTTTCATTATCCTTAAATTTAACAACCGTACCTCCACAAATAAAATAAAAAAAATCTTCTCCGGGGATTTGTTTTGTGGAATCAAGAATAGTATGACAGATGAAGTGGCAATGTGCTGCTAAACTAGCCAAAATAAGAAGAGAAAGTTTGAGGATTATAACTTGGGATTGTAAGAAGGGCAGTTTGGATGCCTCCTGTCATTGGGATTAGTGCAAATTAATTGGAACTCTTATGATATATGGGATTTAACATATATATATCTATTTTTTTTCTCCTAAGCCTATAATCGTAATGAGAGAGGTGGGCCATCGGTAAATATCCTTCGCTTTTCAAATCTAGCGAAGGCAAGATTTGATTATAGATCATTTGATATAGTTGGCAAAATCTTTACTAGTTTTAGATAAACTGATATCTTTGAACACCAGTGCATGCCAATAGCAGGATCTCAATATGATCATTAGATTTTCCGACTAAAGAATTTAGGGATTAGGTTAGGTTAGGGTTTGTCCTCAGCTCAACCCAATCTGCCTGAGGCATGGATGTCCTGTTTGCTGTCTCTATGTCCTCGATGACGTCACGCCAAAACGCCGAAGTTACCAAATCAAGACGGAGGTAACCGTTGGCGTGATGTTAAACCCATGCGGAGTCGGCCTCTTTCCTTCTCGCATTGGGATTGTTTTATTCAAACTCGTATATAAGCGTTCGAAGCTCGATAAAAATAACAGCGAAGCAAGGTGTGAGCCAAGAAGACTCCTTGTATCTTTTCACCAAAAAAAAGAAGACTCCTTGTATCTCCGGATGGAATTCAAGCGGATGAAGTTGTCCGATTCCGCTGCCGCCGGCGCCGGCGAAGCTCAGGTCAATCCATCCCTCCAAACTCCCTCCTTTTTCTTCTCTTCTTCGATTTCTCCCCCAATTTTTCTCTGTTTGATTTCGGTTTTTCTCTTCTGCTACGGATTCTCTTATGTTTCTCAGGCAATCTCAAAGCCTTTCCTTTATCCCTCTTAATTTTTTCTTGTTTTTGGATTCTTATAATCTATTCGATGGAGATTGTTGGTTGAATTTCGATGGAGGAGAAAATTTTGGGTTTTCTATTTTATTTTGGTTTTGTTTAGAAGGAGAAGAGTAGGAGCGCTGGATGCCCATTAGGGTTTGTGGTGATGACTCTGATATAGACAAGATCTGTATTCTGATGCATATCGGCTTCTAAGTTTTAGATTCGATGGAAATTGGGAACTTTTGGATTGAATTCAGGGGAGCTATATGATGACATGTGAAAAGAAAAATTATTCAATGATAATTTATGTTTCTTACGCGCATATGATTTGTTTCTACGTAATAAAATCATCGATTCACTAGAAAAAATTTTGATTGCTAAGTTCCTACAATGCAAATTTAGAATATTGGAGCTTTGGATTGTAATCAGGACTGTTATCGGGTCGATTGTAAATTAAAACATGGTGGATAAGTCATGCGCCTCATGCTGATTTCTCGTTCAAACTTAAGGTTACCTCTCTTCCACCGCCTCCCCCCCCCACCCCTCTTCTCTCTCACCACACAGTTGCATCTTTGGCTTCTTCGCTTATATGCTTGCTTCTTAATGTAATTGCTCATGCTATATGTGTTTCTATTTGACAAGTTAGTGACTGAAGTATATGTAAAATAATTTCAGACCAAGCTTGCAGCTATTGCAGTAGAGCTTGGGCGAGAAATTCATGTCTTCAAAAGCTCAGCAAACGCTCTGGCGTCACATGTGGTATCTGCCACTTCTACTGGTATCCCTCTCCTCTAGTATGTTTTTTATTCCTAATCATGAACTTTCTCCTTTGTTATTGACATGGATTCTAGGAACAACCTGATGATATTTTGCGAATGTTGGATATAGTGTAGGTTTCCCAATTTAAAATTCAGGCAATGAGATTTACATGTTTAAGACTGCCTATGTCTATATTAGCTTTTTAAGTACTTGGATGCTTTTTTATATTAAGTCCTTAGTTGTCTATTTATATTAATTGCATATATTTTGCAGAAGAAGAACTGGAGGATAACTTTTATGATCTCACTCCAGAGGATTATTATCAACTAATGTCAGATAAAGCAAGAGGTAATTGTATTGACAATGAAATTTATTTAATCCCTTTTCTGATTTCTAGTATTAGATGATACCGGTCTCACAATATATTGACATCCTAGTTTTCAATTACAAATTCAACACTGGCAGTTTTTTCTTTCCAACTTTGAGCTATTATATTTTTGTTAATTAAGTCAAACCATGTACAGTTCAATCTCAGATTTTGAAGACCCAGAAAACTCAAGAAGCAGAGGCAGCCGCTCGCAGAGCACAAATAACCACGGTGCTCCAAAATTACTTTAGTGCATTCACTTGTTTTTTATTGCACAACAAGCCCGTTGTTTTGACATTTTGTTAATTTCTGAGGACCCTAGTTGATAACTCAACAGTCTTTTCTTCTTTCCTGAAATTTATGTTGCCTACTTATGCCACGTATTGTTGATTGTCTTGCTTTAATCATATAGATTAATATTTTTCTTGTCATAATTGTTCTTTTTCTGTTCCATGATCATTTAATTTAAGAATTGATGGCACTTATTTTCTAGGTTGGAAAGTGTTTTAATGGCATATAAGTAGGCAATTTTAGGTTCCATTTGGACATTTCATCTTTATGTATTATGATTTCTTGCTTTTCTTTATTAACATAATTAGAATTCAGACATTGAGTTTTTTTGGGATGCCTAGCTTAGTTTTAGGAAAGGAGAGAGTTAAAAGAAAGAAAAGGGGAAGAAATTGAAATGTTCTTCTCTTTACAAAAAAAATCCATTCTATAATTATAGTGTTCTTTTAATTCTCTGAAACCCTAAGTTATAGTATGTTCACTGAAGTTGCAACTTCCTCCATAACCATGCAAAGTCATGTGTTTTGCTTGGTGGGTTGCTTTCTTGTGATTCGGTAGTTCTTCCTGAAAAAAATACAAATATTTTGGACCTGTTCATTGCTTGTATGCTTTGAGCTTTTTCTGAAGATGGATGTTTTAGCCTGTGCACTAAACTTGAGCTTCACCTCAACTTGCTGCTTGGCCTGTTGCAGCTGAGGCATTGGTAAGTTGGATGGTCTTCTTGTACTAACTCATTTGAGCTCACTAAAACATGCAAACATAAGCATGCAGCACCATAGATGTTGAAATCGAGGAAGGCATTCACCTTTTTTGGTCTTTAGAATGCATGGTTTCAAAATATTGTGTTTTAAGAACTTGTCAGAGCTCCATCCCCCCAGGAAACGGGTGGTGGGTGGGTGAAGAATTAAAGTAAAAGAGAGGAAATGTACGAGCATATGCAATATATTTGATTGTTTAGAAGAAAAATGACTTTCTTAAAAGCATCACCTATAAAAGAAATTCTTGGTTAAATTAGACAACTTATTTAGGAGAAGGGAAAAAAGGATAACAAGCAAATGTACAAAGGTATCCATAAAAGAATGGCTGGGCCTGGAGAAATTTCTTGAGAGAAATCTTTGTAGCTCTGTTTTGCGATAATTATCCCTCAATCTATTTCCAAAGTTTCCAAGTCTTGTTATTTGGAGTTTGGAAAATCCTCAACCTGTATGATGTTCAATATTGATACAGCTACTTGTATTAAAATAGTGTGGGACTGTGGGTGCCATGTCATCATTGCAAAATTTGTGGAACAAAAGGTATGTCTTTGCTAGAGAGCAAAGAGTATTTCACATTATGAAAGGCTACACATTGTGAAGCTTTTCGAAGATGCATGCTTCAGGTCAGTACAGGAAACAGTGGAGTGTTTGAAAAATGCTGTAGGTTGGTGATATGATCTTTAACATGGACTCACCTTTTTGAAAGCAACCCAATAATCTAGACATGAAGATCAGAAACCCAATAACTTGTTGACATTGTCCCTCTCCTTAGTAACATATTGAGAAAAATCTAGGTGTTGAATCCATGATATTCACTCTGAAAGCATGCTCTAGGTCGGTATAGGTAACAATTGAATGTTTCCAAGATGATGTATGTTGGTGATTTGGTCTTTGATAATGCTTACCCTTTTGAAAGTGACCCACTATTTTGGGTATCAAGATCAGAAATCCAAGAACTAGTTAACATTTTTCAGTCTCCTTAGCATGGATCATCTTATTTATCCATTAGTTTGTTTGTGGTTGGAGGGTGCACTAAAAAGTAGACCCTCCCCGTGTCTTGATTCCCCGGCCATTCGAAGGAGCGTGCCAAGCGTTTCCAACAAGCCAAGGGTTGGGCCAAGCTGCAGCCAGTAGACCCGCCCCTTGACTTGTTCTTCACGGCCTTTCATTTTATCTATTAGTTTTCCCTCTCTCTCTCTCTTTTTTTGGCGTGTCAGAGCGCCTGGGGGGGGGGGGGGGGTTGCGGTGGTGCGGAGCTAGAATGGAATTCTTGTTTGCGACAATTTCTGAAGTTGCAATTTAAGAAAAACCTTAAGCTCTTTATTTGTCTTTGCGTAGAGATCAAAAGGAAACAACAATTCATCTACTATTTCATCATATTATTGTGATAGTGTGTGACATTTCAAACACATGATTTGTTCATGTGAAATAGATATTTCTTATATTACCCTTTGGGATGTGTCCTGACTGGAACTCTGGATGGTGGCATTCTATGCGTGGCAAGTAGGAAGCATATTCTGGAAGTAATCCCCAGTTGACGGTTTAGGTTGTTAGAGAAGATTAGAATGATAAATTGCTTGAAGAAACTAGTATTACTGAGAAGTATGTGCTATCCAGATGGTCAGAAGCAATATTATGCTTTTTTTTTATTTCTTTTTTTCCTTCAGATGCTAGTTGAGACCAACTTCTGATGGTTGCTTGTTGGATAACTTTGGAGTTTGTGGAATTGGTGGGGCTATTTACCATGCTAATAAAAAAGTTCTTGTTTTTTATGACTCTGAAAATGAAATATTCAATGGAGCAGAGGCTCAGCCATGCTAATGCAGAAACAAAGAAATTCAACTTGTATCCTGTGACCCTATCGAAAGGAAAACATTTATCCTTTAAAGGAATTATTTTTTTATTTCATTTTTTTGGTAGCCCTTGGTGTAGTGTGATTCATATTTAGAGTACCTAAGATCAAAGCACATGTTTGGAGATTTTGCTTCGAGTATAAGGCTTTCATGCATGTTGTCAACATAGCATGGGTAGTCCAGCATCATTTACTAGAGGAGGTTTGGAAATTGATTGCATTGTTGGAAACTTCTTCCTTGATTTGTTCAGCTAGTGTGCCCATCCTTCATCATTCGGGAGTGTTTAGTGTTGTTCTGTTATTTCAGCATTTTGGTGCAATGCCTTATATAACCTAGGAAAATATGTGTCATATTAAGCAAGCATGTTTCCTGTAGTTATGGAGTATCTAATAGGCTGCTTTTAGAAATTTTTGGGATTAGACTTGTTCCATAATCTCTTTTTTTATTTATCTTTTGCTCTCTTTTTTTTGAGTCAAAGGAAGGACAGTGGTGTCAAGAGTTAGTTTCCTAACTTTTGATTTGCAGCATTCATTTTTAAATACTTTTACGGTTATGCAGGCAATAATCAGGGTTCGCTTCCCCGATGGCTGCATTCTTGAGGCAAATTTTCAACCATCAGAGAAAATTCAAAGTTTGGTTGATGTTCTTATTAAAGTAGTTTCTCAACCAGAGTTGCCATTCTATTTGTGTAAGTTTCATCTAATTCTTACATATAATATGGGAAGAATACACTATTTTCTTACATGCCACACATATCAATGCATATTTCATTTTTATCTACTAGAGTTTGGCAAGTGCAACCCACGTGAAGGTATTTTGGATGTCTATGATGTTCCTCTAATATGAGTTTATTATTTATATAATATGATAAATGCATACCTAATTTTGAGAGGTCATTACCCGATTATGTTCCTGACAGTCCAGACTCCAGAGTCCTAGCGGGGTGAACTTGGGGTAGACATAACTGTGGGCATTTTTTTAATACAAAGTGGCTGCCCCTGGACTCAAACCCATGGCATTGCGCTTGTCAGCCCAAGCCATTGCTATTACACCAAGCAATGGCCCTCCTTACCTAATTTTTATAGGTGCATTTGTCTATTTTGTCTTCAAAGTAACAACCGAACTATGTAGGGCATATTAATTAAGATAATATTGGCTTTGTACCAACACTTGCTTTTCAGAGGCTACACAAAAAAGTTATGATTCAGAAATCAAAGAGAAACAGAGCACACAAATCATGGAATTAGATGGTTACTTCTTTTTGCAGTCATAACATAAGAAATCCTAGACTATAGAAGAACTGGTTAGTTGGGCAAAAGACACTAAAAGAAAATCTTATGCACACAGTCCAATTAAACTTTTGCTTTGCTATATTTATCATTGTTAATTGAATAAAAAACTTTTAAAATGCTAAATATTCTAAATGACTATCTTAACTTACTTAACTAATTAAAAAGTACAAAAAGAAATATTTTATGAAGTTATCATGCAACCTGTTGGGCTCATTTGAAACCCAGAATCATTCTGGTGGATAATGAAGGAACTCAAATCACGTTCCTATTTCTAGGACTATTTGTTTATTCCATATTAACAATACTAAAAAGTTATGTTTAGTAATAATTAATGATTTGGTGAAACTTACTTGGCTATCCATTTAGCTATGCTATTTCTGTGTTTCATGCAGCTGCTTAATCAGCTTTTATGGTTTTTCAGATACAGCTCCTCCAAAAGAGCGAATTAGAGATATGTCAAAGGATTTCTATTCGGCTGGCTTTGCCCCTGGTGCTATCGTTCACTTTTCCTATGATTTGCCAAAAGGTCTGCTCTTGGCTTATTTTGACTGTATGTAAATTCTTATAGAATGGTTTTTCTTTTACTCATATATGATTTCTGCCATTAATTTGTTGTTATAATTTCATTACATAGTCATTATAGTATTTTAATGTGTCAGTAGTAGATAAGCCTTTATTGTGCTAGTGTCGCAAATTGATTGTCAATATGTCATGCATAATTGCCCATAAGAAAAGCTAACCATGATGCATTTTTCTGTCATTATGGCTTTTTCATGAGGAAGACATATTAGCTTTTAATCCATGACAAAATCTTTTTAAAATTTATCCTATATCTTAGCCATGTGCATTTACATAAAGGTCGGGCTTGGTGCAATGGTAAGATTGCTCCATTATGATTTGGGTGTCATGGGCTCGAAACACGCAAATAGCCTCTCTGCACGGGGGGTAAGGTTGCATACATCCGATCTTCTGTAGACTCCATACTTGCAGGAGCCTCATGTACTAGGACATCTTTTCTTAGCCATGTGCATTATCACTCATGCAATGAGATGTGCAGTTTTGCTTGTTTACTGGCACATGAAACGTCATAAAAAGAAGGTAATGAGGGGAAAATCTAAGAACTTTTGTTTTCTCAGTGGTAGTTAGAGAGTTTGTGCCCTTGAGCATGTGCTTTAATATGTGTACAGGCTACACGGGACGGATACTTTACCACAAATTTATTTGATAAAAGGATGTCTTAGTTTCCTAATTACTAGACAATGTTTCATGAATAGTTTATACCACGATTTGCCAAATAGACCTGAATTGCCCATGTCGGATACTAAATGAAACAAGTGCAAAACTAGGTTGGTTTGGCATGTTGGCTCGGGACTCGGTGCAAACTAGCCAAATCATAGTTTTGCTCGGTATGACTCAGTTCGGTGCATCTCATGAGTAAAAAGAGAGAAGGCCACGAGATGCCATTCTCCTATCTTTTCTTCAAAAATTATAGAAGGGCTGAAGAGGACTTATAGGAGGAGAGAATCTAGGTTTCACCATTTGCTGCTTAATAAAATCCATAAGCAGCAACATATTGGACTGCCACGAAATCCCATCAAATTCATAAATAATCAATCCATTTTAATAGTGGATACTCAGCGATGATATAATAATTTGATGCTAACAGTATATTTTAGTAACAAAATTTATACCAACTATTATTTAAAAAGTTGCCATTAAAAAATAATACGATTGTATGTAACTAACTTTACAATACTCCAGTAGAGCTGATCGAGTCTAAACTCTATTCATTTTAAATCAGGTTTCAAGCTGGTTCTAAATAAAATTTGTTGTTTTTTGTTCCCAAATTCAGTTCGTGATCAGCTTTATAGTCCAACAATAAATATTACTAAAAAAATAATTCTTAGTATCAAAAATAATATTTTTGGCAATATTATTTTCTTGTCTAGCTGCCGATAACTATATCCTGTGGTTTCGAATTTGTTTTTTTTTAAATTATTGTTACTGTAAAATTTATTAGTATCTCTCCCATCTCGAAGAGTCAGCTCACTGGATATTTTTTACCATGGACGTTTCTAAAAGAATAATTCTTATAATGCATGCATGCAAAGGTGGCCAAGATTTTTCTTTTTTTTGGGGGGGGGGGGGAAGGGTATTAATGTAGGGTGCAAAATATGTTTGGAATTATCTAATCCTGGGAAGGGAAAGGATAAGATTGAGTACGAGTAGGTTTAGGAAACATAGGACGTACGAGTTTTATTCGGAGTGTACTTCCAGTAGAAATCCAACAAGCAAGGGAACCGTAAATCACAACTGTCCGTTCCACAAACGTTAAGCAACTTATAAATACCCGGGGAGGGGAACCACTCTTCCCTCATTAAGAGTCCCACTCTTCCCACCTTAATGCATGCGTGCATGCATGCGGAGGTGGCCAAGATTTTTCTTTTTTTGGGAGGGGTATTAATGTAGGGTGCAAAATATGTTTGGAATTATCTAATCCTGGGAAAGAAAAGGATAAGACTGAGTATGAGTAGTTTTAGGAAACATAGGACGTACGAGATTTATTCGGAGTGTACTTCCGGCAGGAATCCAACAAGCAAGGGAACCGCAAATCACAACCGTCTGTTCCACAAACGTTAAGCAACCTATAAATATCCGGGGAGGGGAACCACTCTTTCCTCGTTAAGAGTCCCACGCCTTCTTCCTTTCTTCTTGAGTGGGCAAGCGAGAGTTTCCGACCGGCGATGGCTCCTTTCTGAGGCAAGGGCGGTGCCACTGGTGGCAGAGAGAATGCCTAAGTCAATTTGATATATATTTTCAAGCTCAAAAATATGCATTCTCTATGTTTAGTTGTTACAGTTACATCCATTAAGCAATTATACAGTCTCCCAAGACCAATATAAAATAAAATAATAGTAAAATACACTTAAAATGATAGTTCAAAGATCCATAAATCTGAAAGTAACCTTGAAAACAAAAAATTGATGGATAAAAGAAGACAAAAATAGTGGTAACTGTATGCTTCTGTGTACCAAGTGTCGATACGGTTGGGCTTAGTAACGATCCTAACTAGTATAGTCCCAGTAACAAGATTGCACGCATTGCTTTATATTGTGGTGTTTCTTTTTTTTTTTTTTGTGGGGTAGGGGGGGTAATATACTATGGGGTTAATTGAACATATGATGACACTCCTATTATGGTTCATATTTCGACGTCAACACTGAATGTCTAACACTAATTCTAGAAAGTTCCTTGTTACTTCTTTTATGCATTCTGACATAGATACATGTATATTATGAATTTGTCAGTGAGCTTTTAAAGGTTCCCTCTGAGATTCTTTTAGACACCTCAACACTTAGACTAGTATCACATTTGTAGGTGACATTGTTATCAATTTTTTGTGCTGCAAACTTGAATCTTATGCATGTTTTTCAAGAAGTTTTATGTTTGATTTTTTTTGTTACTGTTCATTAAATTTGTTAATGCTGTCTTGTTGTTTCTGTTTCAGAGTCTACCAGTGCAGTGACAAATGGAGGGCCTTATCTTCGCGATGATATCTTGTCTTTGCAAAAGACAGTTCCTATTCTAGAACATGTTGATCTGAATTATTCGAAACCAGAACATGTTGTGGTGGTGAATTCTCCTGCCGTATTCAAGCCTAAACGTGTCATGAATAAGTCAACTAAGCCAAGGTGGTTAAAACTTTAACCGCCATTCATTCAGGTTTCTACTCCAACTCTTACTTACTAGTGATCAGCACATGGGATGGACTGAAATTACTTTATTCTCTCCAAAGATGGCTTCAAGAATCTTGTAAAGCTGATAAATACGAACTTCTCTTTTCTCTTTTCTTTCTTCTTCTTCTTCTTTTGGAATACGTCGCGCTAGCATCAATCTCTTTCTCAAGGTATTATGTGGCGTATGTATGTCATAAGAGAATTGTACACATATTAATTATTTTGTAAGATCTTGCATGTTCTGATAACATTCATGGCATTCTTCTTCTTTTGTAAAAAGAATTAGATCTATGCAGAATATCTTTTTTCTTAGAAGAAGCTAAGAAGGACATCTATGTGCTGGCAAAAGTAAGGGAGATGAAAAGCCTCATGTTAAGATGAAAATAAAATTATGGCTAGAAATCATGAAATCAAGGATTGATGAATTCCTTTCCAACTCAGTCTTAGTTGTACCATAATGCGCCTGGACTAACACTTTTCTTGCTCCAAAATCAAGTCCTGTAGCCCTCATGTCAAATAGATGACAGAATTGTAAACATGATTGAGAAAGCCAGCAATTCTATCGGGATATTTATTCTGAATATCTTAAATCGAAGATCGCAAGCCTGATCACCAGAATTCACAACTCACTCCCAGCCATTGCTGGACTAGGACTTGTGTGGTGAGGGTTCGATATGATAGGGGAGTTATGGCATGGTTCATGCTTGTTTGTCGGTGACCATTACCAGGCTCTGTGACCTTGTTTTTCATGTCCAAAAGTATGCATACCTATGGAACCATACTAGGATTTAGCTTGTTTAGTCTGCTCAGGTATAGTTTTTTGTAAGATACAGAACAATTCTCTATTTACCCTTTTATCACCAAAAGCTGGTTCCCAACAGTAGCCTAGAACTTTTGTGGTCTTCTTGGCTAAAAAATGCATCCATGTGGTACTTTTGTGACTCGTGCTTGATATGCTCTTAACTTTGGTTTCCCTGTAGCATGTATTGCTTATATGCAGAATTTTTGTATGGAACATAATCTCTCTCTTTTTTTTTACCCTTGCTGTGACAGGTAACCTTTTGTCCAATTACGACCATGGGTACGTGCCCCATCTCAACACAGTGGATAATGCAACTGGGGATAAGGAAGCCCTGAAAAACAGTTGTAATTTATTTGCATCTAGATCTTGGAAATGCAATGCTTGTGAGATGTAAAATGGACAGCCCAGATCCTGTCATCCTATTAAAAATTATTTTTGTCAAAAGGAAAAGAGAGAAAAAGTTGGATGAGAGGTCACTTCTTAAAACTGGGATTCTCAGCTTTTATATTACAAACCTTTCTTTAAAATAAAAATATCTTGTTTGTTCGATTTCTTTTCGCATTTGAGATCATATGAGACCATTAAGCATCTAGACTGATGTATGATGGATGCTCGGTGGAGGTGTTTTTATATATGGTGTAAGACTTTTTAACACGTTTACTTTTATCTTTTGGTGGCCGTAATTTAACGAACTTATGTGAGTTTTGATGGTTGTAGATTGATAGATCTTTACTGAAACTTGTTCTTTCCATTCCTTCCATGGCAAAAATATTCTTAATCTCTTGCATGGCCAGTTTGTGAATTTGTTTGTAGCCTAACTTGTGGGTCCTAGGAAGATCAATCTTTTCTTGCACCATGCACAAAGGCCCATTTCTACTAGCTCTCACTGGCAAAGGATAATTGTGGAAAATGGAATGTTATATATACTTTGCCTTCTCTTATGGTTGATAATGAAAATTTGGAAAGTTGACGATTGAATGATTATAATACTTTAGTTATGGATGCTGCCTATCTTCTTGTCAAATATAATTTTAAAAATTATACATGACTCTATGAGAATTGAGAATGACCATCAATAAGAGAATCTTCCAAGCAAAATCTGGAAAATCCACATCTCCTTTATAAGCTAAATCATCAGAGCTTCCGGACTTGAAGTGCCAAAGTCATTACCAGCTCCGGTCTGAATAACTAAAGGGTAGGGCATGGTTGTTTAGGTCACCTAACAAAATAGGGATGGTAATTGGGCACAAGGTTTAAAGTAATGTTTCTTGTACCTAGTATGGCTATCATTATTACTTGTTTTCATCTGATGGTTTGCTCAAAAAAAACTCAGTAACACTGGTACCAGGAGGGCGTGCATTATATTTGTCATGCTGTCAATCCAAAATTGCGAGCTAGAATCGTGGCATTTGCTGCATACTCGTAGAGAACTCTCTTTATAAATATGCAAAATATTCCAACATAACATCAAATAATACACAGTAAAATAATTAAAAAATTCAAATAATACCTTCTAACTATCTTTTTTAGATGAGATTCTAGATTGTAAACCAAGGCAGTACCAAGTGCCAGATATGTAGATGATCTCAGTTTTATGATTAATGTCTAGACTACTCTACCGATTCTAGTACTCTTTTACATATTCTAATTTAGCAATCATTTCGAAAAATAACTTGTCCTGCATTACAAGATCAGATCTGCCGGTTGAGTATATTAATTAATACTGAGACAGCAGCAAGCTAAAGCTAGGGAAAGGAGAGGGTATCCCTGTTAGGTACAAGGCTATTGTAAAGACAAATACCCCATACTGTACTTACAAACATATGGTGGTGGTATTAAAGACCTAGGTTAGGCCAGACTCAATCATTTGCCATAAACAATACAACCATTCGGTTTTCAAAAGAAAGGTGCCTTTCTTTCTTATTGGTTGATCTCCATGTGAGTTTACTTAAAGCAGAATCTCTTAGTTTGAGTAGGATCTTCTTCTTTATATTCATGAAGCAGCAAAGAGGCCAAGAGGTCAGGGCTTGTCCACTTGAAAGTACATCACAATGTCTTTATGCACCTCGAGTCCACTCGAAACTACAGTGAATTTGCTTAACAATTACACCTACCAAGATCAAAAATTTTGATGTCACTCATTGAGTTAATCTGGCCTTATATATATATATATGTAACTCGAGTCAGAACTCAGACTTGAATGTCTGGCTTGAGCTCCTTTCATTGGTACAAGAAATATGTTTGATAAAGAAATCATGATCATAATAAAATGTTCCTTTCATTGGTAGAAGAAATGGCCTCGAGACATGAAGCCTACCGAATGTCTATTATTGGATAGACATCCATATGAAAAATAAAAAACAAGCTGTGAAATGATATAAACTATGATTAGCTATTAGATTAGTAAGCACTTAGGATATAAACAGATGGTGCCTGAAAATGTGGAAAAGTGGGAGGCTAAGGCCCACATGAACACCATCTCACATGGCCATGCACATGAATTGCTCCTCCAAAAGTGCAAGAAGCTGGCAATTCACCAAAAGAACCCTGCCATTGGGCTCAGTATATTAGAACCTTAAAATTGAATGATTAACCATTAATACACCATAGGGAGATGTTTTATGGGAGAAAGCTTTGGGGCTGGGGGATTCTTAAATTCATCCAAAGCCAAAGGGGCAATGATGTAACCCCATGGAGAAACCCAAAAGCTTCTTCACACCCCCATGACCTCTATAAAGGGGAGCACCATGTGAGCTTGCTCCCCATGCACAAGAAACCAACCTTGCCTTTAAGATTTGGTCTGAGGGGAAGGAAGGATGGTGTACAAAGTAGAGTCTAGTAAGCTTGGAAGGCAGGAATCCATGAAGAAGAGGGAAAAGAATGAAGCCAGGGTAAAGGAGGCAAAGCAAGAGGGGGTGAGGCTTCAATGCAACAAAGGGAAGGCATGCAAGTTCAAGAGAAGCTGCTTCGGTGGGAGCGAGGAGGAGGATGCTGTTTCCTCTGCCATCCTCCTCTTGGCTTGTGTTGTCTGTGCTCCTTCCTCCTTTTAGCCACCCCTCCTCCCCACCCTCTTTCTCCATTTATGTTGTAATGGATTATTTGTTAGTCAACCAAGTAATCTACATGGCACCTTCTTCCAACAATAATGAATCAGTTTTTAACCTTTTCTTTGAGAAATGCATTAGTTTTTAACTTATAAAGGATCCAACTTTGAAGTTTCTTGGTAACAAGAAGATATTCCATTTTTGATTGGTTTCAGAATCTCTCTTCTCTCTTTTTTTTAAATATGGTTGAAGTAGAACTTGAAGTAGAACACTTTTTTTTTTTACATGGTCAGGCTTTGTGGGGGCAATTACTCCAAGCACACTACGTTGGCAAGTACATGATCAGCAAGATGAACCCTTCTCAAAAATGTTAGAAAATGAGTAAGAGCATGGTTGGGAAAACTTGTCTAAGTTTTGCTCTAATTTGTTCATGAAAATGTGGTCATGAGCCAAAAGAGTGGTTGCACTTGCATGATTAATTCCTCCAACTAAATCAACACATGTTGGCTTGAATCCGCTAATTCAGACAGGAATCATTATTTGGGATTGAATGACCAATTCTGCTTTTCCACATATGTTTTGTTATCCAAATCAAGTTCAATATAAATTTTATCGGCATTTATTTGTGCACCATCTCGTGCTTGCGTATTTGACAACAAATCATATAATGAACACCTAAGTAATATGATTGTTAAACATTCTAGAACTATTGAATAAAACATCCATGGACTTTTTAATTACCATTCTATAATTGAATGATAGGTGAAATGGAGAAATCTATAAAAGCTATTCAACAGGCTCTAGAAGAAATTCCTGAAGGTCTCTATAAGAATTTAGAAATCCAACACGTTGATAGAGCAAAAAATTCTGAAGGGAATGATTTTGAATATAAATTTATTAGTAAAAAATCTTCACCCAATTTTGAATTAGCAACTTCTTGCATGCATGTATAGAGAGAACAATTTTCCAATTTCAAAAATTTAAAAGCAATCGGCACTTCTTTCTTGGCAATTTTTTGTAAATCTATTATGCCTATACATGCTAGTCTAGAACAACTTTCGAAGTTCTTAGTTCTATCTTTTGATTTGCCCAACGTGCTAATGTAGCTCTTGGCCCAAGGCAATAGAGCAGGACTCAAGTATGGAGGATGGTCACATACAATGGACCTCTTTTGATTTCTAAAGGTCTAAGAAGATTGAGTGAAAATTTACCTACAGGTTTGACCAATAATTATTAATCCTCTCGATGCACCTAGTCTTAGTTTGTAATTCACAGTTGTTCCTTCAATTCAAATGAATTTACAAGACATCAAGGTTTGCAAGTTCTATTGGTTATAACAAAGTAAAATAATGAGGAAGGAAGAATTAAGTCAATAAGAGAACAATTAGGAATGATCATTAACAAGAAATATGAAGATAGAGGAGAAAAAGAAGAAGAAGAAGAAGAGGAAGAAGAAGAGATGCAAAATTTGCACTGCATGGTTGTTCGACTACAAATCAGTTAAATTGTTGCGAATATACAACATGGGAAAAATAAATTTTATTTTACAAATGGTGCTCATGCGAGTGTATGGCATATTATGGGCAGCCTCTAGTGGCCGATAATTTTGATATAAACTTACTTAAAGTTCTTCTTAAGTTGTAATGAGCTCCATAAAAGTAAAGTTTTTTTATAGCATATCATAAATGGAACATTATTTATATCTAACTTGTTGGCATGAAATTACTAATTAATGGGCAATGATATAAGCAGGACACAGAGTCTGTAAGGGATAAATGAAAAACTGCCTCGTAGATCTATCTTCTGAAATAATAATAATAGTTAAATATCCTTGAGGCAAAACCCGATCTTTTTTCAAGAGTTTCCGATGTTTGGGGATATCTAGGTATAGAATCACCACTTCATTGTTAGAAAATGATATAAAATAATTGTCGCTATAAAGATTTTGGTGGTTTCATTACAAAACAATTTAAAGGGCATGTCCATAAAGCAAAACCCAATTCACTATATAGTCTATATCAAGGGCGTAGCTTACCATGACCCTTTAATTTTGCTACTCGTTTGGTTCGCAAAAAAAAAAATCAACCAAAAAATAAAAAAATCACTTATTTAGTTGGAGTTTTCAAAAGAGCGATGTAAAAATAGTATTCGAGAATAAGATTTCTATATTTTATGGAAAAGAAAAATCTATGAAGGACATGAAAAAGCTATTTTTCTATCAGTTGAAAATTAGGATCCTTTTTTTCTCCAAAAATATTCTTAAGCCATCAAAATTTATAGATAAGATCGTTTCTTTTATTAAGGGTATAATAGATATTTCATATTTTTTTCCTCAGAAAATTAGATGTTTAACTAAATATAAACTATAGTGGAATGTGCCACTTTTTTGTGATGAACCAATCATGCCAAAAACATTTTTCTAGACATCATATTTCTAGAAATTAATTATCTTTACATAAAAATTAAACATTCGAGTTAGAATTTTTTTTTCCAAAAACCAAATGAGTCCACGAAGTAAACTGGTTCCTTGCATTATACATGCTCATGACCATCGTTGAAGTAATATTTATTATCAGTTGCTTTTCGCTTTAGCAGACAATATGACAAGTATCATAATTATCCTATAACATTTTCAATGTTGATTTAGTTAAAATAACATTACCACTCAGCAAATATAATGCATTAAAATAACAAATTCTCTAACAACAATGCGTCAATTTTTTTCAGCGAGGTGCCAATATTTAACTGAAAGTTAATTTATTATTATTATTATTTAAAAATTTCATATATTTGGCCTTGGAGATCACCTTTGATATTAAACAACATGATGACAGAGGGAAAAAAAAAAAAAAAAAAAGGTGAACAAAGGGGCTCTTTAGCTGTCGGCGTGGCCGCTAGTCCTGGTCAAAGTAGATAGAGTTATAGAAAGCTGAAGAGGAGAAGATGAATAGCAGGAAGGAGGCTTATAGGAGGAGAGAATCTTGGTTTCACCATTTACTGCTTAATAAAATCTATAAGCAGCAATATATTAGACTGCCACTAAATCCCATCAAATTCGTAAGTGATATATTTTTAATAGTGGATACTCAGTGACACTATAATAATTCGATCCTAACAATATATTTTAGTAACAAAATTTATACCCACTATCATTAAAAAGCTGCTACTAAAGAATGATACAAGGTACGTAGCTAACTTTACAATACTCCAGTAAAGCCGATCAAGTCTAAACTCTACTAATTTTTAATTGAGTTTCAGGTTGGTTCTATATAAAATTTAATATTTTCTAAATTCAAGTCTGGTCCATGATCAGCTTTATACTCCAAAAATAGATATTACCAAAAGAATAATTCTTAGTATCAAAAATAATATATTAGTGATATTATTTTATTGTCAAGCTGCCGATAACTATATTCCGTGATTCTGAATTTGTTTTTTTAAAATTATTGTTACTGTAAAATTTATTAGTATCTCTCCCATCTCGAAGAGGCAGCTCACTAGATATTTTTAACCATAGATCTTTGTAAAAGAATAATTCTTATAATGCATGCATGCAGAAGTGGTCAAGATTTTTTTCTTTTGTATGTTAATGTAGGGTGTAAAATATATTTAGAATTATCTAATTTTGAAAAAAAATAAAATTGAGTAGGAATAGATTTAGAAAACATAAGACGTAAGTGTACTTCCAGCAGGACTCTTTACAAACAAGGTGACGCAAATCGCAACCGTCGTTAGACAAACGCCTATAAATACGCGGGAGGGGAGCCACTCTTCCCTCGTTAAGAGTCCCCCGCCTTCTTCCTTTCTTCCTGAGCGGGCGAGCGAGAGTTTCCGACCGGCGATGGCTCCTTTCCGAGGCAAGGGCGGTGCCACCGGTGGCACAGGCGACGGCCGAAGCGAGAAAGCCCTCCGGCTATCCGTCAAGAATCGGACGAAGTCCCTCTGCAAGAAGGCGTCCGAGCTCGCCACCCTCTGCGACGTCGAGCTCGCCCTCGTCTGCTACCCTTCCGACGCCGCCGAACCCACCACCTGGCCGCCCGAACGCTCCAAGGTCGAAGACGTCATCCGCCACTACCTCGACGCCCCCGCCAACAAGAAGCTCCCCAAGAACCAGATCACCCTCGACAACCCCAACCCCGGCGCCGACAAGAAGAAAGGCGCCGGCGAAGCGGCGGAGGCGAAGGCGGCGGCGAAGAAGAAGGCGGAGGAGGCGGCCGAACGCCTCCGCATCCCCTTCCCCGACGACGAGGAGAAGCTGACAGCGCTGGGACGGATCCTGGGGTCGAGGCTCGAGGCGGTGCGGAAGATGATCGCGGTCCGTCGGATGGAGGCTCCAGATCAGGCGAATAAGCTTGCCGTCGTGCCGGCGAGCGCCGGTGGTGGTGAAGCGGCGACCTCCGATCCAGCCGAGGATTTTGGTTCGGTTTCGAGATGTGCGCATCCGGGTTTCTCGGCGCCAGCGTCGGCGCCGGTCGCGGGAGCAGACGGCATGCGCTGTTCTTATCGGAACTGGTTCGCATAGTTCATGGCTCTTCGAGTTCATTCTTTCACGCCGAAGAGAGAACGCGCGATCTTTCCAAAGAGTTTTGCAGCGATTGAAATAGATAGATTGTTTTGGATGGGAGCTGTCTGTCTTATTATGTTGTGTTTCTTATTCGATTATAACACAATTATGTTGTTTGTTGTTTGAGCTGCGTGTCGCAAAAAAAAAAAAAAAAAAAGGAAAACATTGTTCCTCTGAGAAAATATTTGGCTGATTAGTCCAAGGCACACAGATCATGGCACCATACTTCGAGTAAGGCATTTGATTTTTATGAGTTTGTGTTTTTTATTTTTCCATTGTTTTCTCTTCCATGAATGGCATTATGATCAAGAAAAGTCTTAGAGGAGTTTCGGTCATGTTGATCCTTGGAAATATAGTAATAACCACGGTAGCAAAGATTTTTGCCGACGCTTTCAAAAAACATCATAAAAAATATTTCCACTCCCTACTTGCTGATACTTTTGCAATGCTTTTAAAAGCGTCGGCAGAAAGTATTGGTAAAGGCTCTAAAAAACGTTGGAAAAAGTTTTTTTTTAATATATAGATAGAACAAGAATTTTAATTGTCACATATTAGTGGCAGAGATCTTCAATTGAAACAAAATCATAAAAAAAAGTAGTGTCTCGATGCTTTACCCTTACAAATCCCCTGCACCACCTTTTTTTTATTATTTTTCTTTTTGGCTATCACTTGCTATATTGTTTGGTTTCAAGGGTGTCAAATAATATTGGACAAAAATGTCTCTGCCTCAAAAATCATGCCAAGGCAAAGAAGCAATACCAAAGCATCATAGGCAACATTCAAAGAGCTAAAAATTGGTGGCTATACATGAGACTATTAGACATGGTAAATATTCTTTGATACCTATTGAGCTCAACTTTTGCAGTGGTGGAAAAAGTTTAGGAACCATAAATTTCAAAAATTCACTAAATATAGCATTTAAGATAGACATCTCAAAGTGAAACAACTTTCAGCATATCTGCCAAGTAAAATTTTAAAACAACATTAATACCAATCAAAGGTCGGATGACAAAATTATGGATGAAAACCTCAACTTGTACTATGCAGTCCGAGTTTTTAATTTGATAGCAAAAATATAGATCCTAAAATAAAATCTGACAATTGTTAGTATATTGTTAGACTCATTTTGACAGTACAAATCCGTTACCAATCTCAATTTGTATCCAAGTCAACTTAGAATAAATTATATTGTAGCTAGGATGCAATCCGATGTATTTGACAATACAAACCTAGCCATCATATCTATTTTCACTTCTAGAATGCCCTTAGATGTGAAGACTTTTTGTAGATGACTTAATTGCAAAATAATATGTCTCATTTGAATTATAGGGGCACGAAAAATATCTAATCATTATAAGAGACCTAGAACACTATAAATAGTGTCCCTCTCCCCTTCAAAACAGCAACATATAACCCTCTCTTTTGGCATATAATGACTATTATTGAATTTTAAAGCTTTCTTTGAGTATCTCTTTGGTAGTGTGACTCCACCTTACTATAGTGCGACTTTCTAGCAGCTATCTTACGACTTAAACAATCTTATTTCAAGATCGCCCTCCATCTATTGTAGACTATACATATGTTACAAGATGATTCTAATAATACCTTTAAGCTAACACATGTCCACAAAGTTGCATAGCTCTATGAGAAACAACCAATAGGTATGATAATGGTAAAAGCAGCTCATCGGCTTGATGGAAACACCCATATGCAAGAAATTAAAAATGGTTCTCTTATCATGTTATAGTCATTGGTACCTTTAATCCACAACCACAGCATATTTTGAATCTCCTTATATTTGGATGCATCCAAAAGCAGATTAGGTGCTCCTAACCAAGGTGTACATGGTTGCGGATGTGTGCAAGTAACCCCTTATAGATTCATCAAAGTCACCCATCACTATATTTATCCTATAGATCATGAATAGCGATACAAAAATATTGATGAGACTAGAACATAGGAAAATTATCCAACAATGTGGAACAGACTTGGATACCTTAATCTTTAAGGTTATTTTTTTTGTCATAACACTAGATGCATGGAGGAGAAGATTAGGGTTTCGCCTTTTCTCCCTTCTAGCAGTGATGGGCCATACCTCTATTTTGAAATTTCTTTCCTTTGTTCTTTCCCTTTCTTCTTTTGAAGAATGGAGGACTTCATATAGGATTGGCTAACAAAGAGAACAATGAAATGAGAATCTTCTACAAATTTTTCTCTGATACTATTGCAATCAATAAATAGAAAATCTCGTTGTCTTAAATAAGAAATATCCAATAAAATTAGAAGAGAAATCCTAATAGCATGAACATGAGACCTTTATGCAGCGTGGAGTCTTACTCTAGGTGCAAAGGGTGCTAGACTCCCTTTTTCACTTATTTCCTTCACTTGTTATTGTTTGTTTTCCTTCTTAATAACATGTACAACCCGACTAAATACAACTCCAGTCAAAAAGAAAATAATGAAGTGGAAATCTTTGATAATCTTGGAGATATTTTAGTCAGTATATGGTGAAATCTCATTGTCATAAATGAGGACATATGGAATGAAATAGAAGAGTAAACGCCGACATATGAACATTATATATCATGACACTCTGCAGTTATATTCTAGGTGTAACAGGGTATACATTTGTAGTTTTTTTTGTTATTATCCATTTTTCCATTATAACATCATCATAACATTTATTATTCCTATGAACATTTTAATATTAAACATTTTAAAATATATATTTTAAGATGTATAATAGTTATTATAAACATTATACCAGTCAATCATTATAATATTTATTATGATCATAAATATAATAGTCCATGGAGGGACAAGCTATCAAGTTCCCTTTTGGATAAACTAAATTTCCTCCCTTTCACTTGATAATTACAGGGGAATTTCACATGTAAGAATTCATACCAACAAAATAAGACTTGCTATATAACCATCATAAATTGACCTGTTAAAGTCGTCAAGACAATCTTGACAGTTTCCCACATCATATATGAATGTCTTTTCTCAAAAGAAAGTAAATGAACGAACACAGACAAATAAACAGTATGCTCACAGAAGGTTTACATTTCTTGTTGGCTGCTTGCATATTTGTACCCAGATGATAGGCTGTGTTTAAGGGTGTTAACAGATCGGGTTTGGGCATATCCATTCCCAAATCCAAAGTAGATTTGTGAGATTCAAATCCAAATGCAAATCTATGCAGTACACAAGCTGGATCCTTAAAAGATAGGATATGAGGTCAGATTTCGGGCGGAAATCACATATTTAAAATGTTATTTTGTCATGCCTTTGGATTTTTTTGGATTATCTAAGACATCCAAAATGCTACCTCATGAATTGTGAAATTAAAAAAAAAATATAAATATAAAATATTATATGTAGAAGAAGGTATCCATTCAACTATTACTTCTGTTACATAAACATCCAGGCAATCAAAAATCAAGAACAATGTAAAACATTATACAATTAATAATCAAGGTCAATATAAATATTAAATCACAACAAATGTGTTTAAAAAAGAGTATCACAAATGAAATGGATAAAGATTTGGTGGAAGAAGATGGTTTACAGTTTCAACACTCGATTTTTTTTTTCTTTTATAATCAAAAAAATACTGATGGACACAAAGACATGTTTGTATATATAGTTGCACAACAAACTATGCATGAATGTGTGGCATCCAATGACAACTCTATTTTATGACCAATACCATGCTTCCCATTTCATTGTTGATCAGGTCTTTCAAATTACAGTTAGACCAGTCTAAACCAGTCTCCAATTCCCTCTTTTTCTCCATTAGGCCAGACATGAAGATTACAAGAGGAAGCATGGTTGAGAAGCATGGCTTCTCACTTTACTCTCAATAAAACTAATCATGAAACTCCAAGTTGCATCCACAGTTGCTCTTCAAAATCCAGGCACAACCACTGTTGCATCAAAGCCTTGCGTATATGTAACTTCAAGGGAATGATTCTGTGCGTTGATTCTGGTGTAGTTTGGTGCACAAAAGCTGTCCAGAACATCTGAATTTTCATACATCAATGCATAAAATCCTCATGCAAGCCCACTTTAGGCGATCAATGTCTGAACGCTGAGCTGTTATGAGAACACAAACCAAATGAAGAGGAGGCTTCAGTATTCAACTGCTTGGAGCTCCTAGTTACAAAAACAATGGATGTGCAGCTCCTCTTCCTCATCCACTCTTTTCCAATAATTACTCACATAAATGGAATACATGCACACCTTGCTCCACTTAATTTGCTGGGTGGTATGTCAACCACCCAAGATACTAGACCTGAACTAGATCTTCACTTTTACCTGGTTTCTGTCCCCCACCACAGGCTAAAGAAAAGTAAGCTTTTTTTTTAAAAAAAAGAGCATAAATAACCAATAAACTCCAAACAACATAAAGTAAATCAACAAGTCTCACATTATCTTGGCATATTATGATAGACTGAGAATTTGCATAGACAAATATTTGAATCGAGACTTCTACAGTAAGATTTATTGATAATGTGAAGTTCTCAATAACTAAGATACCTACCCATTCTAACAACAACAAACGACCAAGAAGAACAGTGAATGAAGCAACCAGCTACCAATCCATGGCCACACATGCTCATGACCAAATTCAAATCTAGCAACGCCAGTCCAATTTTCTTGCTGCCACAATGACATGCTAGCACTACCCGATGAGTGAAATCTTTCAATAAGAAACAATCCAACATGCCAAATGACTTGATAATGCAATGTGTCTCAACAGGCTATTCCCTTCATTATCTCTTGACACTGGACTGGCTGCATCCAACAAGCTGAACAAAGATATTCAAAACAAAATGTCTCCATATACTTATTGTTCTTGATGCAACGTCCACACTGTACACATCTAGCAATGCAAACATCACAAGCCCTACATTGCTCACGCCCTTTTTCTTGGCACTTTTGTGTGGGGCAGTCATAAACAAGCTTTAGCTTCAGACATATTGGACAGATATCAATATCCATAGCTCGCTCATCATCACACGACAAAAAAGAGTCTCCATTGTGGTAGTACCGAGGCTTCGGAATTTCAGGATGCTGGAGTTGGTCTACACCTAATAATGTCTTCAGTTCTTCATAGTGCTTGTTTGTTATTTTGAAAAGCCTACCAAGTTCTAGTTGCTTTAAACTCAACACACCTGACGACTTCAAAGCCTTTAAGTTGTCGATGAGAGCCTCAACAGTGAGCATCACACATCCAGGTACGCTAATCTGCATTAACAAAACGCAAAGAGGTAATATCCCTTCATTTATTAAAAAAAAGACAGATCAATTAAATAGAGATATCATAAAAAAGGTAAAGACAGATCAAGTACTACTACAAGTACTAGAACTAATGTTTTTTATCCATATTCAAAATTTCTGGAACACTCAAAAGCCTCCTGGTTGCAATTTTTGTTTTGTAATAAAGATGTGTGCACTGATTATGAACAGACCCCTCTATGTAAATATATGATTCAAGAGAAACATTTGCGGTAATATATCAGAGTATAGGATCAGCTTAATCACTAATAAAGCACCCACAGAATTTACTGAGTCATCAATTGACATCTAAAATCCAATTTGGACACCAAAATTCATTAATTTAAGTTACAAAGATCACACACACACACACACACACATATGCAAATACATATATACAATGTTGGATTTGTAAACCCTGCAGGTGCTATACTAAATAAATTGATTAAGTCTCTAGTAAATCACCCAGAGGATATACAAAGTCATTAGTCTACATCTAAACATCCAATTTGGACACCAAAAAAGATGAGTTACAACTATGACAAGCATGATGCTCTCATACAAAGATGAAGTTTAATATGATCTGATCTGCCCATCAGCATCCACCAAGAATTTAGGAAACAATTCTAGCTTTTGAGTGTTGAAAAAAAAACACCTTATGCCAAAAGAACATCCCAAAAGGCAATGCCTGTAACATAAATGACTACAGGACAACATTGAAGGCAAAGTTTTAAAGGCTTGTTTGGCATCTCTTTAATTTCCTATTTTTTATTTCTTAAAAACAAAATTACAAAAACCAAGACAAAAAACATGTTTGATACTAATATTTTTATTTTCCTATTTTTCAAAAACTATTTTTATTATTTATAGAAAAATAAAAGTAAAAAATTATTACTTTCATTATTTTTATAAATAAAAATTTCACGTCTTTTACCACCACCAGCATCACCTCCATGGTCGCCGCTATCACGACCACTGTCATCGTTGTCATCTCTACTATCACTGCCACCGCTATCATTACCACTGCCATCGTTTCCACCACTACCTCCATCTACACTACCACCATTACCTCCATCATCGCCGCTACTACCGCTTTTGTTGTCACTGCCACTATAGCCTCTACGACACCACCAGCATTATTGCTGCCACCACCACAAGGTTAGTGCCCCCACCACTACCACTGCCTCACAACCATTATCATATTTATGTTCTTAAAAATAATTGAATATACCAAACATGTTTATTTTTTAAAAAAATTAAAAATAAGAGAGAGATAAAAATTTTATTTTTCTATTTATCAAAATAAGAAAAATGAAAGTGATGCTAAAGAACACCTAAATATCAGTGCTTACTAGTCTATACCAGCCATATCGGATAGTGATCGATGCACGCACCTACAGTACCCTAATTTTCAAGTGCGGCATCACATGGAGGCATATGTTTGTAGGTTCAGTACCGCAGTGTACTGGTCCATACCACAGTGGTAAGGTACCAGACTACCAGTAAAGGTAAATCTTGATTGAAGGCATTCAGCATATTACTAACATTATGTGAGAGCATATGCACCAACGCCAACAAATGCAGCATGCTCAAATAACTATTTATGTGCTTGCACATAAACCTGTGATTCCACCACATCCACTGAAACACAAACATGAGCATGCAAATTCACACAACTAGATACATTTTTTTCATTTGACAAAGTATTAGATTGAGAAAATTTTCATTAATTAAATATAAATAAGTAAAATAAAATCCATAAGAATCCAGCCTTTTTCCAGCTACTTGGAAATAGCTTAAATTAGAAAATAAAAAGAAGGGAAGAAAGGAGGAATGCACACAAGCACACAAAACAAGCACTACAAGAAAGCACATGAATGAACCCACGTATGCATGCAAACAAGCACATTGAATAAATCTTTATGTGCATATCTATGCACACAAAAACCTACACCTACACCTACACATACAGACGCACAGAAAGTCACAAAACTAAGATGCATTAAATATCAAATATGTGGAATCATTGCCATAGCCACAAAATTAGATAGTAAAGTGACATATCAAAGGGCCAAACTATAATATGTCAAAAATATAGTGCAGAAGCTAAAGTTTTGCTCATCAAAAAAATTGTGAAGAAAAAATTGAGGACCCTGTTGATAAAATTGAGGAATTCGATAATATTTCAAAGAAAGATTTCAAAATTCATGAATTATCCATCAATTGTAATGTCTGAATGACAGATTGGAAGTGAAACAATTTTCAATTAATTATGAACAAGGCTTAATTAATACATGTGCAGTTATGTTGTAATAATGACAAAGTGCTTGAGAGTTGAAAATGTTTCAATATAAGTTGGTATATATATATCTTGATATGCTTGGGTCAAGAAACCACCTTTCTTAGCAACTGTTTAAGAAGCTTGTAAATTTAGATATGGTGCAAAAGTTTAGCCATGAAACACCATAGATCTGAAACATTTTACACACAATACCTTTTCTGTCATTTTTTTTCTCTAGACATTGAAGTGGGAAAAAATGAATTGAACATCAGTATATCCATATTTTTATCTGTTTCATTTGGTGGATATGAATATCAATAGGATGCTAAAATTTGTATTCATATTTGCTCTAAACAGTTAAGGATATGAATTGGACATGGGAAAGAAATGAATTGAATATTAGTATATCCATATTTTTGTCTGTTTTATTTGGTGGATATGAATTTGGATATGGTTATCAATAGGATGCTTAGATTTGTATACAAGTTTGTTCTAAACAGTTAAGGATATGAATTGGATATTAACAATACATAAAAATTTAACTCGTAGCTAATGACATTTTTTCATTAAACAAGCATTATTATAAAATTTCTTTTATCACATTATATATTAATCAAATAATATATCATTGGTTTCCAACTTTCTCTAGGTTAGGAAAGAATAAGAAACTTAGGATTAATTTACTCAACTCATGACTAAATTAATAAGAACAAGAAGCTGAAACATCATAAAAGATACTGCAAGGCCGCATGTACAAATCCAACAATGCGCTTCAAGGAAACAGCCATCCAATGATAACACAAAGCGATAGTAAAAGAAATACAAGCATAAATGATTTAAAGCAAGAACTTGCTTCACCGCAATAAATGGCATTCAGCAACTTACCTTAGTGAGCCTTGGGTTGCTTTGAAGCACGCACCTTAATCCATCATCTGTGATCCTCGAGCACCCCATGAGGCTCAGGCACTGCAAATTTCCCTGAGCTCTATGCGTCAACTGCAGTAGAGCAACATCAGTGATCCTCTCACTCAACTGTGAATCAATGTGGATGCATCTCCACAGAAGTGGATCATTTCGAACAGCAAAACGAAAAGATCTGCACACCATTTCAACGGAGAGGAGATCCTGAACCCCTAAGTGCCCAAGAGCAAGAACCAAACCCTCATGAGGAGAGTGCTCCTCTCCACCAAAGTCAGCTACATCAGCCCTGCTAGAGTTGAAAGCCTCCTCAACGTCCAAGCTGGACATGAGTTCCCCCACAGTGGATTCATAACTATAAAACTCTGAGAAGCTCACCTCTTCCCAACCATCATATTCATCATCAGAATTCAACCGGGATCCTGAAGAATCCATCAAGGAACAATTCCAAACATAATCACAGCCCACAAAAAATTCCTCATCACCCAGCTCACAATTTTCAAAAATTCCTGCGATTACAGCAGTGAAGGTATCGCTGTCCATCCCAAAAGGATCAGCTGGCAACAGGTCGACTGGATCATATGAATCATCACCATCAGACCACCCATTATTTCCTTCATAACCAGAAATACCATTGATCTCCCAGTCTAACCAAATATTATTCTCGGAATGGGTTGGGATGGTGAAGGAGGACTTAGGTGTGGAATTTAGGGCCATCCTCCCCTACACAAAACCCCAAATTCACCAAGAAAGGAAAAAGAAATCCAATGGAAAAGCCACTCCAATCCTGTATTTTTTTGCTCGCTTTCTAATAAAAAAATTGATCTTTTTCTATAATTGGGAGCGATCAAAATTGAAAACCCTAAATCTCCCAAGGAAACCCTCAATTTTTGATGGCAGAAAAAAAAAATTTAGCAACCAAAAATATCACAGAGAATCTTGTTCCGGAATCTCGAATCCGAAGAGATATAGAGACCAAAAAAAACTAATGAAATAAACAAGAAGTGGATGAATTACTCCAACAAACCCTACATGATCTAAAAGAATCTTTAAATCCGAATAAGAATAAAAGACATGATGGAAATCGCCTAACAAATCACGACCAAAACCTAGGTTTTCCCCCAATTTGGACCCAATCTGATCGACGATCTCTTTCTAGCTAAGATAAGTTGGAGAAATCCGACCTAAAAGGTTGGCCGTTGGGGCGCAATAGCGAGGATAACCGCCGAAGGCACGCAACCTCGAGAGAGGGAACGCTTCGGAGAGGCCTCCAAGGCTCAAACCCCTCTTCCGAATGGAGGGGGACGAGAGAGAGAGAGGGGGAGAGGGGATGAGCCGGAATTCGTTTATACTAAAATTAGCGAGACGTAACACGAGTGGCATGGGATTCCACACGTGGGAAGATTAGACCATCCTGTCCGAGCACCCCTTCCGTGTTTCCCCTGTCAACTTCACCATGTCATATTTTTGGTTAGTGTTTTGATTCTTATATACAAAGTTTTCTTCGTAAGGAGGCATTTGGTATGGAGTGATCGTCCCAAAATCAAGAATGATATGGATGGAAGTGATAAAATCATCGTATTTGGTTGCACCACGGTGATCCTACGTGGCGGTAATCCTAAATCACCTTCACTCCTCAAATCACTGTCCAATTCGGTGATGGAATATTCGTCTTTAAGGTCGGAAATTCAAGATCACCTCAGGATAGTGATCATGGGTTGAAAGTTAAAGACAAAAATACCTTTTAATTTAGCAGAAAAAATGATATATCAATATATCATCAATATTATGTCAATGTTATATATATATATATATATATATATATATATATATATATATATATATATATATATATATATATATATATATTATATATATAAATGATCTTTGGCTACGATGCATTGCTGGGCTTTCAATTTGCCTTTGATTCTTTTGCTAACATTGGGGCCAACTAGGCAATTTGATGAGCAAATGAAACCCGGATGAACATGGCGATCCAACCTAAATATATGCAGTCTAGAATCTTGTTTGTAATTTCTCTGAATACAAAGAGATAATTATGGGGTTTAAAAAATTTCACCAAGCCATGAGGTGATTCCGGAGTTGAATTATAACTAATTCTTTAATAAGATTTATTTGATCTAATTAATTACTGAGAGAAGATTAATCAGAATTTAGTTATAATCAGTCATTGCAGGTAGGTCACATATATTAGACACGTTATTAGGGTATGTCAACTCAGGTTCCTTACATCACTAATAGCTTGCCTCTTCAGATATGCTATGTTGCACAATAGAAACATGGCCCAATATAAGAAATGGTGGCATTATTGAACTCTCAATGAATAGAATGATATCAATGGCCTCTTAGTTCGTACGCAAGCTTTATTATTGCAATTTGTTCTCCTATCATTCTAGTATTTTTGCATGACTATTGAGAGTGTGAGCACTGTTAAACCCCTAGTCATGCCATCTCATGGCCTATCAGGATCCCAAATTATGTCACACACATCTAGGTAAAATTATTAGCACGAAAAATCTTTTTACGAAATATTAAATTATTTAATATAATAATTTTGACTAATCAAATTAGTTATTCTCAAAAAAAAAAATGCATGGACCCCAAGACTTCCATGTATAAACATCTCTATCTTGGTATCGACACGATTATAAATGATGGCTCTCTTGTTTAATAACATGACCTTTACGCGCATTTGACACAGTAAACCAATATGCTCCTATCAAGGACATAGCCCAAGGTACCATGGTCAATACATGGATTTGGCTCCAAATTTAGTGATCCTCAAAATGCAGCACAGTGTTCTACCTTCAGGTCAAAAAACTATTTGCAAGTTGTGCACCTAGTTCACACCTCAACCCTTCTTAGGATTTTCAAGTGGATTGTCAATGTCAATCATTCAATGTGATAGGACACTTGAGTGTCAATACAAATTGTTGGGTGTAATCTACTACCTCTAAACTACTCACACATCAAAGATCACGCGACCTAGAGATCCCTAACCTATGCATCAAATGGTTAGAGAACATGTATTGTTTCTTGTTATTTAAACTATCTAATTTTTGACCACTTGAGTATAGGCTAGGGGTCTTTAAATCGTATAACTTTTGGTGTATAATTAGTTTAGACATAGTAGATCGCATCCCAACAGCTAACATTGATACTCGGGTGTGCTATCACATTGAACGATCAACATTGGCAATCCACCTGGAAGATCACTATGAGGGAACTTTGGCTCGATCAATAACAATATTTGCATTACCTTTTACAGTTCTGCAACCATGAAATGGCTGTGTTTTCGCATCAGTTTCCTTTTCAACCTTATCTTTTTCATTGTACCAATCATCTTAGTGCCAGTGCCAAGGAATGCTATTGATCCCAGTAAGCTTTATCCAGTAACATGCATTCAGATGGTGAGATACATGCTGTCAAAGATTCTGACTAATTTAATGGGGTTTTCAGGATTTGCTGCTAGCTATGGTCAGAATTTAAATGTACCACAGGGTTGGGTCATATGGAATCTCTGCAATGTAGAGAACAAGATGATCTGTGTAGAAAGAATACTGCAGTTTTCCAACATACCAAGTGAGGCCCCTCTGGTAAGAGAGAACTGCAGAGCAGAAGAAGACTGGCCGAACTACGAAACAATGCAGCTAGATGACCTCCATGTTCGGCATAACACCGGGCTTCCTATGGTTCTCAAAGGAATCAGCTACATCTTCCTAGGAGAGAAAAAAATAGGAGTTGTCGGCAGGACAAGGAGTGGAAAATCTACACTCATCCAAGCTGTTTTCAGGGTGGTAGAGCCATCAGCTGGAAGGATAATGATTGATGGAGTAGATATCTGCCAACTAGGGTTTAATTATTTGATATCTAAATTGAGCATTATACCTCAAGAGCCAACACTTTTTCAGAGAACGGCGAGGACAAATTTGGATCCTTTGCAACAACACTCAGATTCAGAAATCTGGGATGTAACCATTATATCATTTCTAACCATTCTAGAGGTGCACAACCAAAAAAATAGTTAAATTGACATCATACAACTTGCAGGCTTTGGTAAGTGTCCTCTCGAAGAGATAATAATGCAAAACCAGAGGATGCTTGAAGCACCAGGTAGTTAAAAACTTTCTGAAGGAATGAGCACATGTTCATGATATCTTCTTTTCTCCTCAGCTTCTACTTATCATATAACAGAAATGAGATTGTATGGTGCAGTTGCAGAAGATGGGGAAAACTAGAGTGTGGGGCAGAGGCAGCTGGTTTGCCCGGCGAGAGTGTTGCTATAGAAGGAGAAGATTCTTGTGAAGCTATAGCTTCAATAGAAACTGCAACTGATGATTTTATCCAGAAGACCATAAGAGAAGAAGGCGGTAACTGCAATGTCATCACAGTGGCACACCGAATACCAGTCACTGATAGCGATTTGTTTCTGGTACTTGATGAAGGTTAATCACAGGAAACCAATAAATATAATGGAAATTTTCAAGTTAATCAACTGATGATTTTCTCAAATATTTCAACAAATTGCTAATCTTATAATGAAGGAAGAATTTTGAAGTTTGATTCTCCTGGGGTTCTTCCTAGAGATGAATCGTCAGCCTTCTCAAAGTTGGTGATGGAGTTCTTCAGCAGGTCAAGGTGTCATCATGACACAGAATTCACTTGAAACAGGTGGAGGATATCACAGAAAATATATACTTGCTGATATGCCAGATTCTGAAGTCATTCAGGTTTTTTTGGAAGCATAATTCCAGCACGAAAGACAGCAGAAAGTGTGATGAAAGACTCACATCAGCAGCAGCCACAATGACTAAAGATTATAGGATACATACCAGGATATACAGCAGCAGATATAGAAAAAACAAGAACGGATAATCAAAGATCAAGATGAAAGGTGATACAGGACAATGATTAAAAAAGAATTTATTGGATTACTTAATTCTTATGAAGAACATTCTATTTTATAACACAATTTTTATGTTCATATGAGCATTCATTGTTGATACAATTCATAGTAATGCAAATAGAAGTTGCAAGTCTGACAGCATTAATTTGGCTAAACGATCGAGTTCTGATAATGCATATTAGCAGGATCTTTATTATGATGCATGGAGGTGCATGATGTCATGACCAGTCTCAGAATTAAACCATCGGATGCCAGATCCAAGAACTACAGTAAGTCTTTCATATTTCTTCTAGAGAAAGACTATGATTCAAGGGAAAGGTACTGGTCAATATTTTAGCGCTTCACGTAATCTCAGCCCATGCCAAAATATTCTAAACGCTGTATCATAACTTTTCTTGGCCTCTTATCTGTGCATATTAAATTTGTTCATTTCCTAATTTTTCCTGAATTTTTATGATTGAAACACCAAAACTTGGAGCAAAACTGTCAAAACTGAAACTCCACTAGCCTAATTGATTCTGAAATCAAGTCTCAAACCTTGCAATCAACGAGGCACACTAAAAACAAATGTATAAAGTACAGAAATCAGGAAGATATCTTAATTTCTTAAGGTTGTGGCAGATTTGAACAAGTAGTTTGACACTAAGCAATACTTTTACATGTCTATGATTATTGCTCTATGTGAGAACTCAAACTATATCCATGATTATCGAGGGTTCTTCTCCTAGACATGTATCTTATTTTGTTGATGGTAAAATGGTTACTTAAGGTATCAACATAAAATCATCAACCTACCAAGCTGGAAATCCTTATGGGTCAAGCCAAGTCGAATCAAACAAATTGCAAGCACAAGTCAGCATGGAATAACTGCTGAAATCTCAAATGTGGTCCAAAGATTAGTGATTCAAACAAAATTATACGAATCAAGATAATGAAAACTAACACCCACCATGCTTACACTTATGTTGTGGTAGAAATCATGACTTTTCCACGTTATATGTAACCAAAGAAATATAATTTCCAATGAGATATAAATCTCAAACAAATAGTAACCAAAAGCAACGAATGGGGACATATAAATACTCAAAGTTAATTATATGTCATAATAAAACTTGATCCAGAAAAGAGACAACTCCAACGACAACTCTACCCGACAAACGTTATAGAGATCATACAGAACTCCAGTTGCAGGCATAATTGCCCTATCAACAAAACAAGTTCTACTCCAATGCAACAACATGATTAAATTAAAACATTATTATTTCTGAGCTTTCCAAAATGTTCTCTCAGTTTGGATTTGAAAAGAACTTGTTAACAGAGGGCATGATCTCAGGGGATTTGTTGCGGATAAATTTTCGGAGGCCATGCTCTGCATATTTCTCTCCCTCTGCAAAATTATCAAGCACTCCTGCAGCTCTGTTCTGTTTGGTAACCCTGTCAACAAAATTAATATAGTATTGTTATTCTATCATATGCTCTTTTTTTTTTACCTTCAGTTATGTTAAAATCACCACTTGTCCCAAAAGAGCAGAGGTCCTGAGTTCGACCCTGTCTCCGCACTCTTTAACCCTATTATTAAAAAATTTCACATGTTGAGCTCACCCATTAAAGGAAAGTCCGGCCCACATGTGAAGAGGAGTCTAAGAAAATATAAAATATATAAATAAATCTACCTTATCCTATCAGCTTAAGCATTTAGGACAAGTGGTGATTTTAACAAGTTATGCTCTAAAAATACAAGAAGGTGATTGATTTTTTATTAGAAAGATCAGAAGTGTTAAAATTCAACAAGCTGTAGATGCTATTCCCTTGCTCCCATCTACTGTACACTAGTGTGATAGCACAACCTAACACAGTCAAGCTAGATCTGAAAACCAAGCAACTGATTAATTTAGCAACGTCAGATACCTGTTTATAAAAAATGTGTTAAATTTAAAGCAAAAAAAAAAAATGTGTTAAATCAAGCCTTGGAAATGTCCGAGGGAATGAATCAGTTATTTTACTTATTTCTAGAAGTTGAGATTGTGAATGTGTTCTGAAAAGTCATCTGTCGATTCTCTCATTTGAAGTACATGAGTACAGTTATGCAGGCCAACAGTGCACTCTCAAATTTTCCAATAGGCATATAAACAACTTATATACTTGATCAATGTCGTGTTGCAAAGGTGAATTCGGCCGGAAGGAAGTTACCAATTCAAGATACCTGGATTCCTCTGTCCAAAGGTGAAACCAGCATTCCCTACATGTGGACATGGTAACCACATGATGTTTCTGGGTCTAAAAGTGAAAATTGCTCATCTGGGCTTACAAAATCATGTTACTGTGTTAGAATGCCCTCAAACTCGCATAAGCAGTTTTCCTTCTTAAATCTATACATCTTTACTCACAAAGAACTTCTCCACTTCCCAATAACCTGACCAAACTTCTATCAGGAAACTCAGAGCAAAATAAATTAATCTTAACCAGGAGAGATTCTTGGAAGCTCATAGCCTATGCCAAAGGACATCAGTTAAATTTGAAAGAAAAGGACATTGTTAAAAAAAAGAGAATGAAATAATTGAGACTTAAGCATTTGTGCCTTTGAGAAGTGCAACAGATTAACCATAAAGGAAGCCAATACAATAGAAATGAGTAAGAGCATTTTTATTCAAGTAGGTAAGGCATCAAGACTAGGATTCTTAATCCAGGCCTCTTGCTTCATCCATTAGTATGGATACTAATCCAGGGGCTAGAAACAAATATGGAGAATGAAAGCATACCTCACTTCAGGATTGGTGGTGATGTTGCGTACAAGCTGCATGCCACAGATACCAACAGCAACACCAACCGCAGCAAAGAGTGGATATACCTACAGATTCAAACATGAGAATAACATGAGACCTCATCCTCCAAGTAGAAAAATGATTAGTCCAATGGCACTTTCATATTTTTGTTAGCATGCATGGAATAGTAGGCATGCTGAACATTTTCCACTTTTTTCGATTATATTAGCATTGCTGAAGACAAACATGAAGTTGGTGATATTTCAGAACCTTTGAAGTTTCCTTGTCAGTAGTATTATCCAGCACCAATGGATTCGTCTATTTCTGTGCACGTGTGTTCCCATACATATGCATGCACATACAGGCACACTTGCACTTATGTCTGCACATGCACATAAACATGTGCATGCACACATGTATTTCATGAGGTGATGAGCAATGTAAACATCAAATCAACCAGCACTGCTTCTGAAACAGAATTCCAAGCACAGAAACTTAAATCCAAGTCTTGGTTTGTGAGTCCAATGTCGCGAAACTAGAGGATCAAACATTGGCTAACAATGCAGCATGTCATAATGGCATGGCCTGAAACATATGGAGATGATGTGGCTGGTCAAACTAAGGGTGTGAATACCATACTAATACATTTTTCTTCATGGTGCACTACTAGGCTAAGACAATAGAGGAAAAGCAGTTGTTAATTTAAATATTAAAATTGCAAAAAATAAGATTTTCAGGATTCTCAAACAGCAGTAAGTAGGCCCTTCACATGTATTTACATAAAGAAAGGTATAACATGATTTGTGATCTGAAGGCACGTGTTTCAAACTCGCTGCAAGTCAACAATACAGATAACAATGGGCACTATAAGAGTTGGAGTGCAATGGTTCATCATGACATGGCCCAAAAGAACCATCTACAAAGTATGTGTGATGACCTACAAGTGAGGAAATACCAAAGTAGTACATATGTGAAAGAACAATTTTAACGATTGCGCAATCCCTGACATCTTGTAACACATCGCAATAAAAAAGGAAACAATATTAATATAGGAGGCAGCTAAAAGTAATCTGGTTCAGACAAAAGAACAAATAGTTGGTGATCGATAACAATGATCACCTCAGGCTTCAACCATCTGCTTGTGGTGGAAGAAGCCATTGGAGCTGCAGGTGATGGTGGACAGGGGAGAACAGCCAAAATGCAGAGAAGAGAAACCTTGTCTCTTTTCCTTCCTCCTCTCATCTTCATCAGCCTTTTTATATATGGACACAAGAGGGTGTCTGACCCAAATTTGGTTGCTCGGGAAATGGTCAGAATAACTACCCAACGGTTTCATGATGGTCGTCAATTTTTTTTTTTTTTAGTTCAAATGCGAAGGAAGGGAGAGAAAATGGCGGGAGGATCCCTAGCCAAACATCCACCAACTACCTTGAACTTTGGAAGTCTCTGTTGCAAGGCACAAATTTATAATATGAAACTTTTTATTAGTATATAAAAACTAGTAAGGAAAGTATAAGTATTATAATGACTAAACATATACTTCCTCTAACCAATAATATTATTTGTATTTTTTCAACTAGGTCAACCCAATAATGACCAATCATTAAATTTAATTATTGAATAATATAAATTTGAACTAAATTTAGTTAGGAATTGTATATCATTAATTTATAATTTGTATTAATTATTCAAATTATGTAACATTAATAATTATTTTTATCATCACCTTATGATCATTAATTAACTAAATAACATGTTTTTTTATTAGTCAATGATACCATATTAATTCTAAATAATAAATATAATTAAAAATAGCATTTATTTATATATTTAATATGTTATTAGAAGATAACAATAGTATTATTTTTAAGAGTTATAATTTGTGATAACCAAAAATACGTAATCACAATGGTAAGGGTAAATAACACTAATTTTGTTTTATTACAAGTAATAAATTTGTACGAGTACGGGTAATTGTTCATCCCTTTGTACAATGCATGGTACATTTATATTTCTTTATATGTTTCGTCAAAGATATCTTTTGACTCTACAAAAAAAAAAAAAGAATACATTTTGAAAAAAACAAACAACCATTTTCAAGCACATGCAAAACAAAAGTAGAAAATATTAGGCACAAATACTAATATGTGAAATATGAAAAATATAATTTAGTTAATTAAGTACATATTTTAGGTAATACTTGAATAGTACATTCCTTTGAATGTAATGCCCGGATGAATATAGAAAATGATCAAAGCAAACAATAAAAACTTCAACTAAAATGTCTACAAAACTTAAGTAGAAAATAAGTACAATATCAAAGATCCAATAATAGTTGTATGAAAGTAAAATAGAGTCTCAAGACCTTCTCGAATATTTATGTCTCAACCATAAAGAAATCTAAATTCACTCAAAGATAGTTGATCCAGTTGTTCTCTTAAAACCACAGTGGTTCATCACGCTTGTATTGAGTGTTGCTATACTAATTGCTACCATACTAAGTTCTTTTGTATCGATTGCTAATTTTGTTACCAATAAAGCTAAATAGTGATGATGTAAAGTTTCAATTAGGGAAACTTACCTGAAAATATTGATCATCTAAAGGCTGACTGGTAGAATTTACTTCCTAATTGTTTGGCATTCAAAATCCTAAGGGAAGATAGATTATGCAAAATCATTACTATGCATCAACTTTTCGGTATCAAAATCTAATTCATGTAATGGTTGATTTGCTCCGTGTCTTGAAATTTAAGAGCAATTTTCTCTTCATCTTCTATTAATTTATCTATTGGTTGCATCAATAAATAATGTTTAAGCATTGTCTTTAACATTGTGCATAAGATGAGCATATTGGAAATGAGAATGTTGAGATGGATGCATGGTGATATAAGAAAAGATAGAATAGAAAAATAAAGTCATTCATAAAAAAAGTGATCATTGTTATCGATCACCACCATTGCCTGTGTTTTGTTTGGATGTCCATAAGCGATTCAAGTTTGGAGAGGGGTCGGGGTTGTCTCGAGCATTTTGTAGTCCACGTCCTTGGTTGAAGCCTTTCTTGGCTATTTAAAGGGATCCATGAAAAGCCTTACTACTATTGCTCGAGGTGTCAAGTGCGCTTACATGGCCTTCCACGTCTGGTTGGACAGAAATGTTCGAATCTTCAACAACAAAAAGTAGCATCCGAGGACCGTAGCTCACATGGCTCTACTGCATGCTATTGAAATTACCCAGTCTCTTTCTTATGTTGCACTTGGGACGACAAAGGATATCTAAAACTCCCATTCAGCTTTTACAGTGACCCGAGTGATCTTATCTCATAGGAGCCCCTATCCCCTGAGCTTTCTCAAGATGAACTTTAACCGATGGCGGCAGCAAGGAATGAGCTAGTTTTGTAATCAAGAGTCATGATTCTAGACTTATCGCGATTGGGGTTTGACGCATTTTTGATACTTCCATCCCTATAGTAGAGTTGAGAGCTGCCTGGAAAGGTTTTATCTATGCAAGGCTCGTTTTGGAAGTGGATAGCGTCCACCTTGAAGGACAACATAGGATCGGCAATGGGCACTCGCTTTTGCAGGACATCTGTAGGTTGACGAGAGATTGCGGCGTATTCTGGGCCGCTCGAACAGAGTTGCTAACTAGATCGCTTCCTTTGTTGCCTGGCACTCGAGTGGGGTCTTTTGGAAGGCCCATGAGGCTGGCTGCCCATTCCCCTATCAGTCCAGCTCTTTTTTTCTATTTTTTTTTGGGGATGTGGTCATGCTAGAGCAGTATGATTCTCTGTTCTATGATTTTTTTTTTCAACTACAATTAAAGCTATCAAAACAAATTGAAACAGCAGCAAATAAATACTTTAACGTAATCAAGTCAAATATAAGCTCGGATGGGCTAAGTTCAAATTAAGGCTTCAACAATGTTGGCTGGGCACAAATTAAGTCAAATTTTGCTTCTTCCCGTCACACTGTGGGCATTTTGGTCATCAGCGGCGCACCCAGATGCAGACCAAGACCCTTAGGCGGCGGCCGGTCGCAGACGGCAGAATGGCGGCTCCCACGCAAAACCACCGGCTCACCCCGGAAAGAAGCCTCCAGAAACAGAAGATTCCCTCTTGGATCCCGGGAGTCAAGTGGCATAACCCGTTATTCAACCGAAAATCTCGTGGCATTCTTCCTTCCTTCCACCACCTTAACGTATACTTATTGGATGGACCAGGTCCAATAGTCACTCGCCACATCACCCCTCGTATTTAAACAATTCAAGATCAAATGAGAAGTGCCCGTTATCCACCGTACATGTGCCCAGAGATTTGGATCGGTCCACTGGACCTGGTCTGTCTGCACCTTAACCTGCCGTCACGTGGCCTCTCGCGTTAAGCGGCGTCACGGATCACGTCTCCCTTGATGGTGACGTGGCAACCGGGGACGGTTTTCCCCATTTCCCGCGCTGCCGCAGCTCCGCTGCCACTGTATTCCTTTCCTGGTCTTCATGTTGGCAGCTTAAAGCCACCATGTCCTCCACATCTCGCTCCCCGTCGTCTCTCACGCACTCTCTATCTCCTCAGCATCTCTCTCTCTCTCTCTCTCTTTCTGATATCCGATCGCGATGGGTAAACCCTTCGATCTCTTGTCTCGTCATTCTTCTTCTTTGATCTTTGCTCTTCGATCGTTGTTGTCTGAGTTTTGGCGATTTCTTCTTATTTTTGTATTTTTTTGAGCAGCAACTGAGAAGAAGATCAAGATCGGCATCAACGGTTGGTTCCTGGCCCTTTTTGCTGATTTTTATGTGGATTTAGGGTTTTGATCTGGATGATGAGGGTTTTTGGGTGGATCTGGTTTGTGGTTTTAGTCTTGATTTCTTATGATGTGCTCCGATGGTGCTAGGGTTTGGAAGGATCGGGCGTTTGGTCGCCAGGGTTGCGCTCCAGAGCAGTGATATTGAGCTTGTGGCCGTCAATGATCCGTTCATCGGCACTGACTACATGGTATTAGGCGAAATCCTTTTTGTAACTTTACTGATCTATGGATCTGATGTCTGATGTGTCGAATTTTTATCGTCGTACGTTGATTATTTTGATAGATTGTTAGTACTATTCGTGCTGATTCTTGGTATCTTCTAATCCGTCGTCGCTTTGCTTAGCTGTTTAGAAATAGTTATGTGATTATTCGGTCGATCCGCACGGTTTTATGTGGGAGATCGTGATGCATGAGGTTTAGCTCGGATTTGTTTTTACCGATCCGATCGTGCTCTATTTAGATTTTAGCGTTTCACAGAGGCTTCTGATTTATTTAACAAAAAAATCCGACCTTTTTCTTCCACAATATGATATTAAAGCCTCGACTTTTGAGAATTCAAATCGTCTGTAATCATGGAAGTTTGGCTGTTTGTGTTGCAGCATCTAATTTTGTATCTAATGAACTTTTTTTTTGTGGGTGTTTTTTGGGTCATGAACTGTAGACGTACATGTTTAAGTATGATACTGTGCATGGGAAGTGGAAGCACCACGATATCAAGGTCAAGGACTCGAAGACCCTTCTCTTTGGCGAGAAGGAAGTCGCTGTCTTTGGCATTAGGTAGGCTGATCTCTGCTGCCCTTTCTGATGATTTTTCTTTCTGTCTGTATGTTCTTTGTTGATTTGGTCTGGTAATAGGAGTAGTTGTAACTGTTGCTTTTGTGTAGAAACCCTGAGGAGATCCCATGGGGTGAAACGGGTGCAGAGTATGTTGTGGAGTCCACTGGTGTCTTTACTGACAAGGAGAAGGCGTCTGCTCACCTGAAGGTACTCTATCATTTGTATCAGTTTTATCTAGTTGGGTTATATTATTTGACCATGCTGGTAATAGATCAAAATAGGTTTGATTGTTCATGTATTTTAATATCTTTCCCTGGATGGTTGATTTTCTTCTGCATGTTCAAATAATAAACAGATATATGACATCTAGGTGTTTTGTATGATGTTTATGGTTTTATGTTGGTCTATGAGCGGCTCTCTGCAAGGTTTCGGTGTATTGAGATCCTAGGTTGTGAATTTTACTGTTTTATCTAGAAATTTGTTGAATATTTTTTTCTCAGTGTTACTGGACTTGTCAAAATGCATTTTTGACACCCTATAAACACCGCATAAAAGTAAAATGCATTTTTGGAGCTCAGTCAGCGTTTGCTTTTCAACATGCGAATATTTCTTGTGCCTAGATTTTTTTATTCTTTTTACCTCATGTTCAAGAGGGAAAAAAGTCAGAGTACGTTGTTTAGTTGGCATTATGTTATTTTTTTAATGATTTAATAATGAAATTCATGAGATTCAGCTGATCATTCTTGTTGGACAAATCTTGTTTAACATCAGGGTGGTGCCAAGAAGGTCGTCATCTCTGGTCCTAGCAAAGATGCTCCTATGTTTGTGGTGGGTGTGAACGCGCATGAATACAAATCTGACATTAATATTGTCTCCAATGCTAGCTGCACCACAAACTGTGTAGCTACTCTGGCCAAGGTAATATTTTGCCTTTATGGTTTTATGTTTTTATCATCCATTCGTACTATGCAATGACAAATGGCTGATTAGATTATGTTGAATGTTGAATGTTGAATGTTGATAGGTCATCCATGATAAATTTGGCATCATTGAGGGTTTGATGACCACAGTCCATTCTATCACCGGTATATATTGCTTGAAATATATGCTTGATTTTTAATTGGGTTGCAATTATTTCAATGGCTGTAATTTGATAAGATTTCTTCTTCTGTGCTTCAGCTAGTCAGAAGACTGTTGATGGGCCATCCAACAAGGACTGGAGGGGTGGACGAGCTGCCAGCTTTAACATCATTCCTAGCAGCACTGGTGCTGCCAAGGTATTTCCACTAACATTGATATATTCTATCACTTCTTTTGATCAATTACTGCTTGTAGCTTCATGCATTTTGTATTTGCTCCTGGAGGAGATTTGCTTTTTTATTTCAGCTCTCATTTAGGGATGATGGACATACCTTGGGATGTGGGGAATATCAGTGCATACCAATGTTCAGATTTAGTTGATCCATTCTTTTCTTTCATTTACAATCATGAAATTTTGGGTTTCTAAAGCAAATATTTTGGAAGTAATAAAGCTGGGTATGACTTAATTTTCTCGATCACCATAGTTTTTATTAGTTAAGTTGGTTTCCTTTTTTCCCCTTAGATTATGTATTTTTATTTTGCTATAGTTAATTTGGCTGTATAATTGGATGTTTTAACTTGGGCTGACCATGAATTCATTGAGGTTGCCTTGTATGTTTGATCGTGGGTTGATCACCTGTTAGCCTTTTTAACTGAAGAAAAATTTGGCTTGTAGAATTTTGTCATGTTGAATTGAAGGATGCATTATTGTTTTCCTTCACCTCTAGACCGAGCGAGCGGTGATGTTTATTCGGTGGGAGTGAATACATTCAATAGAATATTAGGCATGTTTTTTAATTGGAGGCTCATGCGAGCCATATATCCTCACACGATCATCCTTACACACCACAAGTAAAACTATGTCGAATCTGAATATAATTGTCTTTCAAATATAATTCCAATATTGCTGTTTTGTTGTTCCCCCTTCACCTCTAGACCGAGCGAGCGGTGATGTTTATTCGGTGGGAGTGAATACATTCAATAGAATATTAGGCATGTTTTTTAATTGGAGGCTCATGCGAGCCATATATCCTCACACGATCATCCTTACACACCACAAGTAAAACTATGTCGAATCTGAATATAATTGTCTTTCAAATATAATTCCAATATTGCTGTTTTGTTGTTCCCACAGGCTGTTGGCAAAGTGCTCCCTGTCTTGAATGGAAAGTTGACCGGCCTGTCTTTCCGTGTTCCAACCGTGGATGTGTCTGTCGTGGATCTCACTGTCAGGATCGAGAAGTCAGCCACGTATGCGGAGATTAAGGCTGCTATCAAGTAAAGTCTTTATAGCAAATAAATTTTGACAAGATTATTTGTTGTTCTACTTAAGAAAATCTACAACCTCTCTAAGTTTATTAGCTGCTTGATCCTATTGTCCTGCCCATTCTGGTTGATGCAGTTTTAATGTTTAATTCGTCCTGTTGCATTAGAGGCTATATTTGTCCTGTCCTAATGCCAGGGATCTTTCTGTGCTATATTCTTCTTCTTCTTCTGGCTGATACCCTGGTTTCTTATTGGCATCCTCTAACCAAAGCCAAAGCAGAGGACGATTGTATTTATTTGTCTTATTTTGTGCACCACAGGGAAGAGTCTGAGGGAAGGCTCAAGGGTATCATGGGTTATACTGAAGAGGACTTGGTGTCCACCGACTTCATTGGTGATAGCAGGTATTACCATTCTGCAAATCTTGCTCGGAAACAATTGGTGTAGTTGATCTAATTGCTTGCATTTCGATTGATGAATGGATCACAGCATTTGAAAAATGTTATTTTAATTGCGCTGTTGCAAATGTTGCAGGTCAAGCATTTTCGATGCCAAGGCTGGAATCGCTCTAAATGATCACTTCGTCAAGTTGGTGGCTTGGTACGACAATGAATGGGGCTACAGGTAATGTCTTCTTTACTTATGCATTATGCGGTACCGGACCAATGGACCGATGGACAGTGACCGTCTTGGGTTGCATTTAGCTTGCTCTTTTACTTCTAATATTATGAGATATATGACAATTTTTCCCTCTTTCCAGCTCACGAGTTGTTGACCTGATCCGGGCAATGGACCGCAAGAAGTAGAATGCTTCCCTGGCGTTGATGTGTTGATGTTGGTGGTCAATAGGTGTTCGGTGATGTGTTTAAGAATAAATGTTTGATGACGTGTTGTAACAGTTTCTTTATGTCACCTCCGAATTTGGGGTGAAATAGATGCCGCATATCTGTAAGACTATGGACAATAATAATTTTTAAAAATTTATTTAATCAAAGTTTATCAAAATAGTTTTTATCATAGTTGCAAAGTGACATAAGTTAATATATGCTCACAATTAATTAAGACTCAAATAAAATATTCTAATTAGGTTGACTAAAATTTTAATGATTGAAAGTATTTTTAAAAGAACTGGCGCATATATTTTTTTTGAAATTTACTAAGTATTTTTATAAAAATTATAATATTAGAATTATGGACTCTGATCGGTATGGATCGCATAAAGTGCCAAAAATTATTATTTTTATTTTCAGTGACAATGTTGTCGACTGACTGATGACCGATGGAGCCTGTTTGGTTCCCCGGTTTTCCGTCTGGGAGCAGCCGCTTCTTTGGTCGGAAGTGGCCTAGATTATAATTCTCGAATCAAAGCCCGTTCCTGCAAAGAGGCCCGTTCTGGCTCCGGCCTGTCGCTCGTTCCTGCTTGTATAGTTATTTCGAGTACTGGGTAGTGGAACGGGTTATTCTTGGGGGTTTATGGGCACGGCAGTTGGGAGCTTGGGTGAGGGGCTCGTCCGTGTGGCGGAACATGCATAAAATATATGTTGTGTTCTGCAGAGATTATCACGAGAAAGTATCACATGCATAAAGAATCAGATACTTGGAATATCAAGATTTGGAGATTTTGAAAGTTCAACATCAAACAGATCAGAATATATTTTAAATAGCTATTTTTAATTCTTGTTAACTATTAAAATTATCATAATATATTTTTATAGACACGTTTAATTATTTTTTAATCTTAAAATAATTAAAAATACGTTTAAATATTTAAAATAACTATTAAAACTATTTATTGGGCCGAGTTTTTGGTTAAAGTTAAACAACTATTTTTTATATTGTAATTTTAATAGTTATTAATATATTTTTATATTAAAATTATCATAACCTTTTTATATTGTAGTAATTTTTTAACGATATATTTTGAACAGTTTAAAATTAACTGTTAAAAATAGCTACTAATCGAGTCGCTATTGGGCTTGTTACCTAAGCTCGGAACCAAACGAGTCCTTGGACTGTTTATTTGCGTGCAAATCACTGGGCCAGAACCATTCCTGTCCTGGGAAACAGCCTTGAGACAGGTTCAAGTTGCTGAAATTTGTGGCCATATAGGACCTGCTACCTACTTCTCTGGGCCAAGCTTTAACCATGCATGCTTAATTAGGTGTTGAACCCCCCGTTCTTTCCGACTGCGAGAAATGTTTGTTATTTTATCATTTTTCTATAAAGTACAAACAATAATATTGTTGCTTAACAGACACCTATGTGTTATGGTTTTTTCTTGTTCTAAAACAAATTCTAATTTATTACATTTTATGTTTAAACCATACAATTGTTTTAAATCACATGACTCGTGGAGAAGTGAATCCTCACAGAGTTCTCCAGTATTTGATGCGAAGGCCGAGAAGGCAGTAAAGATGAGACCGATAGGCCACTACCCTTAATTTAGGGCATGTTCCACGAACACCCGCTCGGCTTTAAAACGTTTCGAACCGTTTCTTCGTATTTCTAATTTGTTCCAAATTAATCCTCTAGCTCTCCGACCAACCGACGATGTTAGGAGATAGTAATCTGGTTCAGACAAAAGAACAAATGGTTGGCAATCGATAACAATGATCACCTCGGGCTTTTTTTTGTGTGCTGAAAGTAGGAGTATCATACATAACGTGTACGGATACAACCAAGTAAATAAAAAAAACAGTACATCATGGAGTGCACTGGGCAATTCCGCTTCTCCTATCCAGAGGTGGTCCTCCAAGTGGTCGGCAACAAAAGAGGCCACCCAATCTGCAGCACTATTAGCCTCTCTAAACATGTGCTTCGCCTAAACCACCATTCCACCACAAACCATAGTTCGGATATCTCTCAGTAGCGGATGGTAATCACCGACCCCCCTCCCTCCGGAACCCTTGCAGGATCCATCCAATGACCGTCGTAGAGTCACCCTCAAGAAGAACCTCTCTCCTCTGCAGAGCATGCCGAACATAGCACAATCCTGCCCAGGCCGCTCTCAACTTCGACTCTGGCACTGAGGTGTCAAACAAGTGGTAACCCCTAGCAGCAATCATCTTGGAGTCCGAGCCTCTGACAATAAAGCTCGTCCCACCCCTTCTATCTTCATCTAGGACGCATCCATCGAAATTGACTTTGAGGAAACTCGGGGGTGGGGGCTCCAAGGTGAAAAACACCAAACGGGACGCTCGACGAGTAGATGAGGAACCCTAGATATTTTGAGTTGTTAAAGATTTATTCGACCGGATCATCTCAGGCTTCAACCATCTGCTTATGGTGGGAGAAGCCATTGGAGTTGCAGGTGATGGTGGACAGGGGACAACAGCCAAAATGCAGGGAAGAGAAAGCCTTGTCTCTTTTCCTTCCTGCTCCCATCTCCATCAACCATTTTATATATGGACATGAGGGGGTGTCTGACCTAAATTTATTATTAGTATATAAAAACTATTAAGGAAAGTATAAGTATTATAATAACTAAACATATACTTCCTCTAACCAATAATATTAATTGTATCTTCTCAACTAGGTCAACCCAATAATGACCAATCATTAAATTTAATTATTGAATAATATAGATTTTTAACTAAGTTTAGTTCAGAATTGTATATCATTAATTTAAATTCATAATAATTATTCAAATTACCTAACATTAACAATTATTTTTATCATCACTTTATGATCATTAATTAACTAAATGACATGTTTTTTTATTAGTCAATGACACCATACTACGGGTAATTGTTCATCTCTTTGTATAGTATATTTATATTTCTTTAGATGCTTGGTCAAAGATATCTTTTGACTCTAAAAAAAATGATATATTTTGAAAAAAAAAGCGACCATCTTCAAGCACATGCAAAACAAAAGTAGAAAATATTAGGCACAGATACTAATATGTGAAATATGAAAAATGTAATTTAGTTAATTAAGTACATTCCTTTGAATGCAATGCATAGATGAATAAAAACTTCAAGTAAAATGTCTACAAAACTTAAGTAAAAAATAAGTACAATATCAAAGTTCCAATAATAGTTGTACAAAAGTTAAATAGAGTCTAAAGACCTTCTCGAATATTTATGTCTCAACCATAAAAAAGATCTAAATTCACTCAAAAATAGTTGATTCCGTTGTCCTTTTAAGACCACAGTGGTTCATCACGCTTGCATTGAGTGTTGCTATACTAATTACTACCATACGAAGTTCTTTTCTATCGAGTGCTAACTTTGTTGCCAATAAAGCTAAATAATGATGAATTAAAGTTTCAACTAGTGGAACTTACTTGAAAATATTAATCATCTAAAGGCTAACGGCTAGAATTTACTTCCTAATTGTTGGGCATTCAGAATCTTAAAGGGAAGATAAATTATGCAAAATCATTAGTATGCATCAACTTTTCGGTACCGAAATCTAATTCGTATAATGGTTGATTTGCTTTGTGTCTTGAAATTTAAGAGCAATTGCCTCTTCATCTTCTATTAATTTATCTATTGGTTGCATCCATAAATAATGTTTAAGCATTGTCTTTAACATTATGTATAAGATGAGCATGTTCGGATGAGAATATTGAGATAGATACATGGTAGTATAAAAAAAAAAAATAAAAAAATAAAGTCATTCATAAAAAGGTGATCATTGTTATCGCTCGCCACCATCGTCCATGTTTTGTTTGGATGTCCATGGGCGGTTCAGGTTTGGAGAGGTGTCGGGGTTGTCTCGAGCTTTTTGCTGTCCACATCTTCGGTTGAAGCTTTTCTTGGCTACTTGAAGGGATCCATAAGGAGCCTTACTACTATTGCTCGGGGTGTTAGGTGCGCTTGCATGGCCTTCCACATCTGGTTGGACAGAAACGTCCAAATCTTCAAAAACAAAAGGCAGCATCTGAGAACTGTGGTTAACAGGGCTCTACTGCACGCTATTAAAATCACCCAGCCTCTTTCTTATGTTGCACTTGGGATGACAAAGGACATCCGAAACTCTCATTCAGCTTTTACAGTGACTCGGATGATCTTTATCTCCTAGGAGCTCCCACCTTCTGAGCTTTCTCATGGTGAACTTTGACCGATGGCGATAGCAAGGGATGAGCTAATTTTGTGATAAGGGGTCATGATTCTAGATTTGTCGCGGCTGGGAGTTGACGCATTTTTAATACTTCCATCCCTAGAGTAAAGTTGAGAGCTACTTGGGAAGGTCTTATCTATGCAAGGCTTGTTTTGGGAGCGGATAGCATTCACCTTGAAGGATAACATAGGATCGGCAATGGGCACTCACTTTTGTAGGATATCTGTAGGTTGATGAAAGAATGCGGCGCATTTCGGGCCGCTCTTATCTATCAAAAGACGAACAGAGTTGCTGACTGGGTCGCCACCTTTATTGATTAGCACTCGAGTAGGGTCTTTTGGGAGATCCATGAGACTGCCCATTCTCCTATCAGTCAACTTCTTTTTTATTTTTTATTTTTTATTTTTTTTGGATGTAGTCAACTTTTTTATTTTTATTCACTCGTTCTATGATTTTTTTTTTCCAACTATAATTAAAACTATCAAAACAAATTGAAACTGCAGAAAATAATACTTTAACATAATCAAGTCAAATATAAGCTTGGATGGGCTGAGTTCAAAGTAATGCTTCAACAATGTTGGCTGGGCTCAAATTAAGTCCAATTTTGGTTCGTCCCGTCACACTGTGGGCATTTTGGTCATCAGCGGCGCACCTAGATGCAGACCAAAACCCTTGGGCGGCGGCCGGTCGCAGATGGCAATGGCGTCCCCCACGCAAAACCACCGGCTCCCCCCGGAAAGAAGCCTCCAGAAACAGAAGATTCCCTCTTGGATCCCGCGAATCAAGTGGCATAACCACAAAATCCAGTGGCATTCCTCCTTCCTTCCCCGAGCTTAACGTATAATTATTGCATGGACCAGGTCCAGTGGACCAGTCCAATAGTCACTTGCCACATCACCCCTTGTATTTAAACAATTCAAGATCAAATGAGAAGTTCCCGTTATCCACCGTACATGTGCCCAGAGATTTGGATCGGTCCACTGGACCTGGTCTGTCTCCACGTTAATCTGCCGTCACGCGGCCTCTCGCGTTAAGCGGCGTCACGGCTCACGCCTCCCTTGGCGGTTTTCCCCATTTCCTGCGCCGCCGCAACTCCACTGCTACTGTATTCCTCTCTCTTATTGGCCGATTAATTCAAATTTCAATCAAAGAAAACGATCCACGTTAGTGGACCACTTTTTAATATAAAGGACTAAGGTATATCAGAACCCGACCGCTCAGGTCCATACCGGCGGTATTCGTTGAGCTTCTAGAGAAACGCTTGGTTTCCATATGTACCTTTCCTTTCCTGGTCTTCATATTGGCATCTTAAACCCACCATTTCCTCCACATCTCGCTCCCCGTTGTCTCTCGCACACTCTCTATCTCCTCAGCGTCTCTCTCCCTCTCTCTCTGATATCCGATCGCGATGGGTAAACCCTTCGATCTCTTGTCTCGTCATTCTTCTTCTTTGATATTTGGTCTTCGATCGTTGTTTTCTGATTTTTGGAGATTTTTCTTATTTTTGTGATTTTTTTGTGCAGCAACTGAGAAGAAGATCAAGATCGGCATCAACGGTTGGTTCCTAGCCCTTTTTGCTGATTTTTATGTGGATTTAGGGTTTTGATCTGGATGATGAGGGTTTTTGGGTGGATCTGGTTTGTGGTTTTAGTCTTGATTTCTTATGATCTGCTCCGATGGTGTTAGGGTTTGGAAGGATCGGGCGTTTGGTCGCCAGGGTTGCGCTCCAGAGCAGTGATATTGAGCTTGTGGCCGTCAATGATCCGTTCATCAGCACTGACTACATGGTATTAGGCGAAATCCTTTTTGTAACTTTACTGATCTACGGATCTGATGTCTGATGTGTCGAATTTTTATCGTAGTACGTTGATTATTTTGATAGATTGTTAGTACTATTCGTGCTGATTCTTGGTATCTTCTAATCCGTCGTCGCTTTGATTAGCTGTTTAGAAATAGTTATGTGATTATTCTGTCGATCGGCACGGTTTTAGGTGGGAGATCGTGATGCAGGAGGTTTAGCTCGGATTTTGTTTACTGATCCGATCGTGCTCTATTTAGATTGTAGTGTTTCACGGAGGCTTCTGATTTATTTAACAAAAAATCCGACCTACTTTTGAGAATTCAAATCGTCTGTAATCATGGAAGTTTGGCTGTTTGTGTTGCAGCATCTAATTTTGTATCTAATGAGCTTTTTTTATTTTTTGTGGGTGTTTTTTGGGTCATGAACTGTAGACGTACATGTTTAAGTATGATACTGTGCATGGAAAGTGGAAGCACCACGATATCAAGGTCAAGGACTCGAAGACCCTTCTCTTTGGCGAGAAGCAAGTCGCTGTCTTTGGCATTAGGTAGGCTGATCTCTGCTGCCCTTTCTGACGATTTTTCTTTCTGTTTGTATGTTCTTTGTTGATTTGGTTTGGTAATAGGAGTAGCTATAACTGTTGCTTTTGTGTAGAAACCCTGAGGAGATCCCATGGGGTGAAACTGGTGCAGAGTATGTTGTGGAGTCCACTGGTGTCTTTACTGACAAGGAGAAGGCTTCTGCTCACCTGAAGGTACTCTTATCATTTGTATCAGTTTTATCTAGTTGGGTTATATCATTTGACCATGCTAGTAATAGATCAAAATAGGTCTGATTTTTCATGTATTTTAATATCCTTCCCTGGATGGTTGATTTTCTTCTGCATGTTCAAACAACAAACAGATATATGATATCTAGGTCTTTGATATGGTGTTTATGGTTTTACGTTGGTCTATGAGCAGCTCTTTGCAAGATTTTGGTGTATTGAGATCCTAGGTTGTGAATTTTACTGTTTTATCTAGAAATTTGTTAAATATTTTTTCTCAGTGCTACCGGGCTTGTCAAACTGCATTTTTGACACCCTATAAACACCGCATAAAAGTAAAATGCATTTTTTGAGCTCAGTCAGCGTTTGCTTTTCAACATGCGAATATTTCTTGTGCCTAGATTTTTATTCTTTTTGCCTCATGTTTAAGAGGGAAAAAAGTGAGTACATTGTTTAGATGCCGTTATGTTATTTTTTTAAATGATTTAATAAGGAAAATCATGAGATTCAGCTGATCATTCTTGTTGGACAAATCTTGTTTAACATCAGGGTGGTGCCAAGAAGGTCGTCATCTCTGCTCCTAGCAAAGATGCTCCTATGTTTGTGGTGGGTGTGAATGAGCATGAATACAAGTCCGACATTAATATTGTCTCCAATGCTAGCTGCACCACAAACTGTTTAGCTCCTCTGGCCAAGGTAATATTTTGCCTTTATGGTTTTTTGTTTTTATCATCCATTTGTACTCTGCAATGTCAAATGGCTGATTATGTTGAATGTTGAATTATGATAGGTCATCCATGATAAATTTGGCATCATTGAGGGTTTGATGACCACAGTGCATTCTATCACCGGTATATATTGTTTGAAATATATGCTTGATTTTTTAATTGGGTTGCAATTATTTCAATGGCTGTAATTTGATAAGATTTCTTCTTCTGTGCTTCAGCTACTCAGAAGACCGTTGATGGGCCATCCAGCAAGGACTGGAGGGGTGGACGAGCTGCCAGCTTCAACATCATTCCTAGCAGCACTGGTGCTGCCAAGGTATTTTTTTACTAACATTGATATATTCTATCACTTCTTTTGATCAATAACTGCGTGTAGCTTCATGCATTTTGTATTTTCTCCTGGAGGAGATTTGCTTTTTTATTTCAGCTTTCTCATTTAGGGATGATGGACATACCTGGGATGTGGGGAATATCAGTGCATACCAATGTTCAGATTTAGTTGATCTATTCTTTTCTTTCATTTACAATCATGAAATTTTGGGTTTCTAAAGCAAATATTTTGGAAGTAATAAAGCTGGGTATGACTTAATTTTCTCGATCACCATAGTTTTTATTAGTTAAGTTGGTTTCCTTTTCCCCCCTTAGATTATGTATTTTTATTTTGCTATAGTTAATTTGGCTGTATAATTGGATGTTTTTACTTGGGCTGACCATGAATTCATTCAGGTTGCCTTGTTTGTTTGATCGTGGGTTGATCACCTGTAAGCCTTTGTAACTGAAGAAAACTTTGGCTTGTAGAATTTTTGTCATGTTGAATTGAAGGATGCATTATTGTTTCCCTTCACCTCTTGACCGAGCGAGCAGTGATGTTTATTTGGTGGGAGAGAATACATTCAATAGAATATTAGGCATGTTTTTTAATTGGAGGCTCATGCGAGCCTTATATCCTCACACGATCATTCTGATACACCACAAGTAAAATTATGTTGAATCTGAATATAATTGTCTTTCAAATACAATTCCAATATTGCTGTTTCGTTGTTGTTCCCGCAGGCTGTTGGCAAAGTGCTTCCTGCCTTGAATGGAAAGTTGACCGGCATGGCTTTTCGTGTTCCAACCGTGGATGTGTCTGTCGTGGATCTCACTGTCAGGATCGAGAAGTCAGCCACGTATGCGGACATTAAGGCTGCTATCAAGTAAGTCTTTATAGCCAATAAATTTTGACAAGATTATTTGTTGGTCTACTTGAGAAAATCTACAACCTCTCTAAGTTCATTGGCTGCTTGATGCTAATGTCCTGCCCATTCTGGTTGATGCAATTTATATGTTGAAGTAAAGTGGTATATGCTTTAATTCGCCCCGTTGCATTAGAGGCTATATTTGTTCTGTTGCTGCCATATGCCAGGAATCTGTTTGTGCTATATTCTTCTTCTTCTTCTGGCTGATACCCGGGTTTCTTGTTGGCATCCTCTAACCAAAGCCAAAGCAGAGGGCGATTGTATTTATTTGTTTCATTTTGTGCACCACAGGGAAGAGTCTGAGGGAAGGCTCAAGGGTATCATGGGCTATACTGAAGAGGACTTGGTGTCCACCGACTTCATTGGCGACAACAGGTATTACCATTCTTCAAATCTTGTTCGGAAACAATTGGTGTAGTTGATCTAATTGCTTGCATTCCGATTGATGAATGGATCACAGCATTTGAAAAATGTTATTTTAATTGCGTTGTTGCAAATGATGCAGGTCAAGCATTTTCGATGCAAAGGCTGGAATCGCTCTGAATGATCACTTCGTCAAGTTGGTGGCTTGGTACGACAATGAATGGGGCTACAGGTAATGTCGTCTATACTTATGCATTACGCGGTACCGGACCAATGGACCAATGACAGGACCTTGATCTCTCAGTGACTGTCTTGGATTTTGCATTTAACTTTCTCTTTCACTTCCAATATGTTGAGACATATGTCAATTTTTTCCCCCTTTCCAGCTCCCGTGTTGTTGACCTGATCCGGACAATGGACAGCAAGAAGTAGAATGCTTGCCCTGGCGTTGATGTGTTGATGTTGGTGGTCTGTAGGTGTTCGGTGATGTGTCTTAAGAATAAATGTTTGGTGGCGTGTTGTAAGAGTTTCTCTCTTTCAGTCTTTCTCTAGTACCGTACTTGGGCGTCAGGTGTGCCCCCATTTTGCTTGAGATGTGTTAAAACTCAGCTTAATTTGAAGCGGAAAACTATGTTTAAATTTTATTAAAATTTTGCTTTGGCATTCTCATCGGCTCTGCTTTTGCAGCGTGGCTCAAGCTGCTCTTAAGCTTTTGTTATTTGTGGTTTCTCGACTGAAGGTTCCAGTACCGTGAATATTCTTACACTGCGAGATGGTGGTGTATTCACCCTCAATGGTTGCTACTTTAAGGTGCTTATGAGCTTGATTCAGTGGCCGACTAAGTGGAAGGTGATGAGTTGCAGTTAATGTGAAATTGGATTGTCGTCTCTATCTTGAATTCCGGCCGACTACAGGAGCCTGTTTGGTGTTAGCCTCTTCTTTGGTCTGAAGTGATTTTAATTCCTGAATCAAATCCTTTTCCGGCGGAGAGGCCCGAGCCGGCTCCGGCCGGACGCTCGTTCCCGCTTGTGTGGTTATTGTGAGTACTAGGGTGGTGGAATGGGGTATTCTTGAGGTATATGGGCGCGACGGTTGGGAGCTTGGGTCTGGTGGAACGTGCTCCGTTAAGCAATTTATCAATCTTGTTCGTTGGTTTAGGCATGCAGGCAGGATTAGTTTCAGGAACCCAGTTTCTTCCGGTTGATTGGTTTGAGGAATTGGAAGGCGTCTCAGTAGGTGAGTAGCACGCCTAGTTCCATGAAGTAAAATTTGTGAATGATTCTTGTAGTATCCGTTTGGGTAGTTGATGTCTTATTTTTTTTTATATATATTTGATTGATCACAAAAAAATAATATATAAAATATATTTTTTAGAATAATTTATATTTGGTTGAGTATTTATTTTATAAAAAAATTATATAAAATATGTGTTATGTTCTACCGAAACTACAAAGAGAAAGTATAACATGTATAATTTTGAGAATCGGATATTTCGAATATTAAGATTTGGAGATTTTAAAAATTCAATATAAAAAAATCAGAATATATTTTAAATAGCTATTTTTAATTATTTTTAACTAATAAAATTATTACAATTTATAATATATTTGGATACTTATCTAATTATTAAAATTACAACACTTCATAATATATTTTTATAGCCATGTTTAAATATTTTTCAATCTAAAAATATTTAAAAATATTTTTAAATATTTAAAATAGCTATTAAAACTATTTATTGGGTTGAGTTTTTAGTTAATAGTTAAACAACTTTTTTTTATATTGTGATTAATTTTAAATAGTTATTAATATATTTTTATATTAAGATTACCATAATTATTTTATATTGTAATAATTTTTTAAATATATATATATTTTTTTTTTTGGTGAAAACGGCTTTTAAATATATATTTTGAATGGTTTAAAATTAATTGTTAAAAATGGCTACTAAACGGGTCGCTATAGGGTCAGATACCTAAGCTCGGAAACCAAACGAGTCCTTAGACTGTTCATTTGCATGCAAGTTTGTGGGCCAGAACCGTTCCTACACTGGCAAACAGCCTTGCGACAGGTTCAACTCTGACATTGATGGCCATATAGGACCAGCTACCTACTTCTTTGGGCCCATCTTTAACCATGCATGCCTTAGTAGGTGTTGAACCCCCCGTTTCTTTCTGACTGGGAGACAAGTTTGTTATTTTATCATTTTTTCTATAAAGTACAAGCAATAATATTGTTGCTTAACAGACACTTATATGCTATGGTTTTTTCTTGTTCTAAAACAAATTCTAATTTATTACATTTTCTGTTTAAACCATACAATTGTCTTAAATCATATGACTCGTGTAGAAGTGAATCTTGACAGAGTTCTCCAGTATTTGATGCGAAGGCTGAGAAGCCAGTTAAGATGACCGATACGCTACTACCCGAATATCTCAGGTGATGTATTACCCCAAAAATATGAAAAATTTGTACCAAAAGAATGTCTTAGGTGAAGTAAATGACCAGCGATCCATCCCCTAGTTGGACGGCCACCTAAACGGGGAGCTGGGGAGCACCCACTTCTGATAGTTCAAATGGATTGCAATGAAAAATCCTCAAATGGTCATTTGGTTGCTTAGATGAGTTATTCAGATAAAATAAAATGAGATATGCTTAGCAAAAAAACATTTAAATATAAATATTATATATTATAAATAAAATAAAAAGTATAAAAAATTATGGAAACTAGAAAAGTATAGGATAACTATAAAATTAGAGAGGAAAGGAAAATTATAGGGGCATCGGGCACCCCCTCAATTTAGAGCCTGTCCCAGAGACACCTGCTCGACTTTAAAAAGTTCCGAACCTATTCTTCAGGTTTCTAAACTATTCCAAATTGTTCCTCTAGCTTTTCGACCAACGGACGACGTTAGCTTGCAATTGCATATGACCAAGATACCCTCACCCTCTTTAGAGTGCAGATGAATGAAGGAATTTGGAGTGTTTTGGCATCTATGCCGTCGGTGATCTTTAATTATAGGCCATGTCTTAAGGATGCTTTGAGATCTGAGCAAGCATATGGATGAATAAGTTCATAGCGCTTTGAGATCTATGTAATGGGTAATCCTTAATTATGAACCATATACTAAGAGTTTTTTTTGAGATATATGCAGGTGGATCAATAAAGGAGTTCGGTGTGATTTGAGATTTACACGGTAGGCGATCTTTAACTATGGATCATATATTAAGGATGTTTTGAGATATATGCAGGCGGATGAATGAAGGTGTTCGAAATGCTTTGACATTTGTGCGATGGGTGCTTCTTAACTATATGCCATATGATAAGGGTGCTTTGAGATATATGCAGGTAGATGGACGAAGGAGTTTGGAGTGCTTTGAGATCTGTATGATAGATGATCTTTTACTATAGGCCATATATTAAGAGTGCTTTAAGAATAAATGAAGAGGTTTGGAGTGTTTTGAGATCGGCACGATAGGTGATTCTTAACTATAGGTCATATACTAAGGATGCTTTGAGATCTATGCAGACGGATAAATGAAGATGTTCGGAGTACTTCGAGATCTGTGCATGGGTGAACCTTAACTGTGGACTATATATTAAGGATGCTTTGAGATCTGTGTAGGTGGATCAAAGTGTTCAGAGTGCTTTGAGATCTATGTGGAGGTGATCCTTAAACTATGGGTCATATGCTATGAGTTTTTTAAGATCAGTGCTAGAACTTCACCCTATAAACAATTGATATAAAGGGTATGTTGGTCATAATACAATTTATGCTATTATGTGATTGTCACATAACATCATTCTATTAACAGAGATGAAGGCCAAGACAAACTTAGAATAATTTGGAAACTTGAATGACCCGTTTGGAACTTTTTAAAATCGAGAGGTACTTCTAGGACGAGACCTAAGTTGAGAAGGTGTCTCTATAATTTTCTCTTTTTTTTTTGTAAGAAGGAATTTACGTCTAATATAATATGGATGGGTAGGAATCCAATATAAACAAATTAAATTCATTAAAATAGATTCAGGTTTCACATAAACAACCTTAGATGATAAATACATCATTTTAGCAAACCCGTAACTAACCGGATCAAATTCACCTTTTCAGAGTTATGATTCATTTAATTTACTTAATAATTGGATTAAATTGGATGAACTTGTTTAGAATCCATTTATGATCCATTTACCGCCCATTTATCCATGTCAAATCAGGTTAACATATTATCACGGACCAATTTAACATGATCCCTTTTTTCTTAAAATAAAAAAAAAGTGCGTCAGATTGTGCAACTTGTTAATCAAATAGATCATGTACACATTTCAATTTTTGAACCATTTCATAAACATGTCAAGCTTAGAATGTCAATTCTTCTCCAAAACCAGCTTCTCAACCCTATCGAAACAAACTAATCATCAAATTACAAGGCATGAATATCTATCCTTCCTTGGTAAGATATCTCTTGCAAATGATATTAATTCCGTTCCTGGTTATTGGTTGGCTAGGTCTTCAATGTATTAGGCTGGATACTATAAGGTTGCCTAAGCAGCTTGGCAGGGCGCCCCTTCAAGATTAGTGCTGACTAACCGGCTAAAGTGGCCTGGAATTGTATAAATGCATGCATTAGACTTGTTCACAAGCCGAACGGCCGGCCCGGCCTGCTCCAACTCGGAGCTTTTTGGATGGGCTTGACCCAAAACTTTTAGGCTGCCGGACCAGGCTAGACTTAGAAAATTAGCCCCTTTTGATAAAGGGACCGGCTTGAGCTTGGAGATTAAAGCCTGGCCTGAACCTGGCGCGACCCAACTTAATTGACGGTTATTATTGATATATAAATTTATTAAGATGATAAACATGTTGTAAGTTAATATTTAAGTATTCATATTTACCTTTTTTTTAAATTAAAAAATATTTTTAAACAATATCTTCAAATTTTTTTTAACAAAATAAGGTATGAAGTCCGAGCTCTGGCCTAAAGTTCGAAGCCTAAGAAATGACCTCTGGAGCCCAGCCCATAAGCAGGTCTAGTCTGCATGCTAATCGCCCCTCCCAGCCACTCTTGGCTCCACACAAGTGCAGTAAGCTCAGCATTTGGTTTTATGGTGCTGGAATGCTATCTAGGCTATGGAGAGTAACAGTGTGGGAGGTTGTGTTATGTGACTGAAGAATTAGAGAGGAAGAAAAAGATCATCATCTTGGCTGTTTTGAGCGAGCCAACCTCCTAATTTCAAGAATGGGTTAATACTTTGCTATGTTTTTTCTTCCAACATATCAGCATCCATAGAATACGTCATAAGACCTCGACATCATGTAACCTACCTACCCACCCATGTTCACCACAAAAGATAAACTACTCCGACACCAAAAGACCACCAATATAACACCTCAAAACTCCAACATAACGACCAGAAAATAACAAAGATAAAAAGAATTGTACATAATAAACTAAAGAATAATAATGAAAACAAGGTAATAGATAGCAACAAGTAGTTGGGTGAGTTGACATACTCAATATCTTGGATGATAGTGTGGGAGAACCCACAATTAGATTCATTAAAAAGAGAAAACCTCCGCCCAAATGAAGGAGAGATGCAGCCCCCTAGTTTGTGTTGGATGAGTTCAATTGAAGTGTGAAGCGAGTGACCAATGCCAGCTTATAAATACTTCGCTCCAAAGCTATCAGTGTTATGTTATATGAGTAAATTAAGATATTCGAAGCTGAAGCCACTAATTTGAAAGCTATAACTTGCCTTCTAGCTTTTTTATCAGTTGGTTATTTGGCATGTAATCCAAAATGTTTATTTTTCCCCTAATGCATGCAATGTTTTTATTTCTTTATAGAAGCATTATTGTCACGTCTATATATACTTATGCTTCTATTGATAGCTAGGGTATCTTTTTCTCTTGATCCGACATCAATATTGAAGTTTCCAAATCAAAGAGAGGAATGGTAGGTTCTTTCAATTCAAAGCCAAACTCCCATGGCAAAGTTCTCCAGCAAAGTGTTTTCCTTCTAGAGAGTTGGACTTCCATTCTCTCCGAAAGAAGGTATTTCAGATCTTTTGAAAAACATCAAACCAGCTATTGCAGACGTGAGAAATCATAGAAATAGAGAACCATGATATATAGTAATGTTTTTCTTTTTTTTTTTGGTACGACGACGACTCTCATGTAACGTATGTGGATGCGGCCAACAAAATCAGAAAGCAAAATGCTACATAGTAACTCTGGCACCTGTCCATGGTCTACCCAAGTGAGGCTTCCTGAGTGGTGCGTTGCATAGGAGGCAACCTAGTCGGCCGCCCCATTCGCTTTTTGGTAGATGTACGAAGCCTGATATATAGTAACGTTCAATAAGTGTTATGAAGCTTATTTTGTGTAGTTGATTGGTGGGACTTTCTCCCAAAGCCCATCTTCCACTCCTTTTTCCTCTTTTCCTAGCGGCTAACTTGTAAGATAACTCCACAATAAAAACAAAATGGGTGGCTAAGCCACCCTTTTCATCAAAAACAAAAGAGGCATCAAAATCAAAGGCCCACAATATTGATTATGATTTATACTATTAAAAATCCTAAAAACCAAAAATCATATATCTTCACGCTCTATGATTTACACATCATGTGGCTGCAAAAATAAATAATTAAAATGACATGAACCATATTTTTGTTACGATCAAAGCATTAAAATCTATTAATTTTCAATTTAGAACAACTATAAATTATGATTAATAAGATGAATTCTCAATTTAAATATTTTATTACATACTTTTATATATCAATACTTTTAGTAGCATAAATCATGATGGACCATGTGGATCTTTGATTTGGATGGTATTATTACCTTAGGAGCTGAGAAGGTATCCTCTCCTCTCGCAGAAGAGTCTAATATATCTCACATACATGTGCGTGCATCTTGTACATCCATGTGCATACATACATTACTATATTTCTTTGGCCTACTTGATGTCACATTGATGACTATTTTTTCCCTTTTGTTTTTTGAGAAGAGTACTAATTTAGAGTTTATCTTCCATTATCGTATCTAAGGTCATCTAGCATTAAAAACTGCTACCAGCAACATGATACTAGTGGAGTCTACTGCAGAAAATAATATTTTACAGTGATAAAAAAAATTAAAAATATCACTCTGTATAAGATTCTCGGAGTTTTGTCCCTGGGAATCCGCGTGCAATTTCCACACTACAACATGAATCCCACCATCCATAACATTCATTTCATGGAGCTATCATCCTTTGTTCCATCCACTATATATAAGACAAGTGCTACTACCAAAGTCTAAGTCAATCTCTCTCTCTCTCTCTCTCTCTCTCTCTCTCTCTCTCTCTCTCTCTCTATATATATATATAAGTCAGAGAAAGGCGTGTGAATCCATGAAGAATAGTATCATGGTGGCATGGAATGGCCGGTCGATGTGGGATTATACATATAGTCTAAGTATACCTCAACAATCTCCTCATAATTCTCCTGGGTTAATTTACGTACACTACAACAATAAAGGGTTTTGGCAACTCTATATTGCCGACGTTGCATAAAAGCGTTCGCCAATTTCCGACGCTTTCCGAAGCGTCGGAAATTATTTTCTCCACTGTAGCATTGGCGGCACCTTACCAAGCGTCGGGATGATTTTTACTGACGCTTAAAAGCGTTGCTAAAGGCCAAAAAAATGCATCGCTAATGCCCAGTTTTCTTGTAGTGGTAGTACGTACGCTTGTGCCAAAGCTAAAGATATTATAGTTCACGCATGGTAGTCATTGGCTGGAATTGTATGGATTTGGTTTGAGGTCAGAAGTTGCAAGCCGGCAGAGGTGTCTCCTTCGTTTAAAGGAGTGGGCGAGCAAGCACGGCAACCTTGAATGCTACAGCCGGAGAAGCAACCGAACTTGACTTTGACCTCCCAAATTTCTGGGCAATTAGCAGGGTGATGGAAGAGTACACCATCGTTTTCGTTGTAGATGGCTGCACTCAACTTGCTCTTGACTATTCCTAACACGAGCTGTAGTTTATAAAACAAAAACTCTCAAAAATTTTATTTTTTGATCTCGATATTTTGTCCGTACGCACCTTCTGCACCTTAAAAATTTTAATCAGATCTTTCAAGTTACTTAAAATCTTAAATAACCAGATATGGTAAGCCCGTCCAACTTCTTGAAATTGTTATCGCGGATGCAACCTTCATATGAATTTTAAAATATGTAAGTATTTCTAAAATATCTTTGATATCCAAAATAAAAAGAAAGAGCGAGAAGAGTGAGGTCTTCATCAGGGCCGGCCCAAGGCTTAGGCGACCGCCTCGGTCGCCAAAGCCTCGGGCCAATGGAAGGCCTTCGGGAGGCGAAGGGAGCAAAGAGATTGAGAGAGAAAGAGAGACTCGGTCGCCTAAGGCCTCGGGCCAGTGAAAGCCTCTGGAAGGCGAAGGCCGAAGGGAGCAAAGAGATTGAGAGAGAGAGAAAGATAGGGAGGTTTTTTGCGTCTGACGGTGACCAAAAGGAAGCAAAGGCCCAATATAAAACGGGAACGGGAGCTGGCTACGAGTCTTCCCCCTTGATGGAAGGGAGGTGGAGAGTTTCCTGGCCTGCAGAGGGGCAATTTGGAAAGTTAGGGATAGTAGTTTTGTTTTGGGTGGAGAGAGAGAGAGAGAGAGAGAGAGGGATTTGGTTGGCTGAGAGAGAAAAGGAGGGAGGGGGTTGAATGGCTGCTGTGCTGCGATGTTGCAGTTGTTGCTTGGGTACTCACTTGAAGGGAAGATGGTGGGATGGGACTTTTATTAATTAGATGGTGGCCCTTCTTTTAGGGTAATTACTTTTCTGTGCTTCCATTCAAAAATTATATTAAATTGAAAAGGCTTCTTGTCTATCTTTGTTAGATTTATTTATCTTTGTTGAAATAGTGCACGTGATAGCTATCTATTTTCATATTATTTTTTTAAGTATTTTATACTTAGTATAAAAAATTATTATTAAAAAAAAAGAAGCCTTATTCATTGGATTCGTCTTAAGCTCCCAAATGTATTGGGCCGCTCCTGGTCTTCGTCATGCCAGCTATTATCGAAACCCTGAGCTTCTTCTTAGTGGCCCTTTTCTCCTCATCCACATGGTTGCCGACACTTCACTGGGACGACTATGCCAGCCTTGTCTCCCCTCGTCTCCATCGGCGCCACCGATAGCTTAAGGAATAACTTGATGGTTAGAATTCTTGGATGGCCAGGTGGTAAAGTCGTGTTTGTTTTATATTATGGACCTTGACTCCATGGAACAATGTGCTACAATAAAAAATATGAATGTCTGATGAAATAATTGTTGCTATCTCCTCCATTAAGGAATCTTGACTCAGTCGCTTGATCTAAATGACCTATACCTTCTTGAATTGTGATAAGATTTGTCATAATAGTACATAGATGTAAACTTGAACCATGGGCCATCCAACACGAAATTTTGTTGGCTGCTAAAACAACATCTCTCCCATGTTTCAAAGCTCATGCTCATACTTGAGGAAAGACACCAACCGCGTCATACCATCTTGCATCACCTGTGACATCTCCTCGCAATGAAGTAAGAGCAGATGTTTGATGACCATTCTTGCGTATCCTTATGTATGTAAATGACATGGAAGGAATGCCAAAAGGGATGAAGCTGACGAGTTTGGCAAAGAATCTCACACATCATTAGGAAGGGAAATTCAAAGAAAATCTGGAGGGTCTTCAATGGGAAATAAGGTAGCCGTGGTGCTTTAGCCAGTCTCCACGTCAAAATGTGACCCTTTCATTGATGCCAACACCCCTACGGCGACCTCCTCCCTTCCTCCCCGTCTCTCTATCTGTTTCCTAATGCTCTCCATTTATTCCATCTTATCCTTTCTCACATTCAGTATTATCTTTTCCAAGTACATTAAAGGCATATTTCATTGGGCTTTAGAATGAGAATGAAAATGTGTGACTTTCCTTTTAGCTATTTGGTTGGAGAAGTTCTATTCTGATTTCTGGCTGAAATCGGAAATGCCCCAATTCCTCAAAATCCAATGCGGACTCTCCCTTAATATGCAAATTTCTTTTTGATTCCGACTCCGATTCTAATTACAAACCAAACAAATCAGGTGAAAGGGCAATATGGCCATTCTGATTCTCATTCCAATCTATTTCAATTTTGATTTTAGTTACAAACTATATACATTATAAGGATATGTTTGGTTGTGGGAGTTGGAATCTAAAATGAGAATAGGAATGAGTGACTCTCGTTTTAGTTGTTTGGTTAGGAGGAGTCCAATTTCTATTCTGGCCGCAGAAGAAAATAGAAATGCACCAATTCCCAAAAAATCAGTCCCTACTCTTTTCTAATATTCAAATCCTATTCCAATTTTGATTTTGGATATGAATCAAATGCATTGGAAGATATGGTCATTCTGATTCTCTCGTTTTTTCGATTTTTGAGATTTACTTCCAACACCTTATCCACTTCAAAATATAAACCTATCCTCGGTTCTTAGTCCTTATACCGATTATTAACATAATTTAGATAATCTATATTTGAACCAAAAGTGAGAAGGTGTTGTGCACTGCTTGAGAATTTTATAATCTTTTACAAGAGGAATTAGGCGACCAACCAATCGGCTCATAAAAAAAACTACTCTTTTTTCCAGAGGGAAGGAGGTCCACCACCATCTAAGAATTGAATCTAGAACTCCTGATTGCCAAGTAGAGGTTGTAACACCAGTGCAAGTCTAAGTTTGTACAGGCACTACTTTGAGGGAAACAAAAAAATGTAAAAAAAATTAAGGACTTCTATGTTGATACTTGTGATCTAGCTTACATAAACTCCACCAGTTATCTATTGATATACGTTATCTAACTTAAGTTCTACTAGCTATCTTTTTATTCATTAGGTCAACTAAATCGTATTCTTCATTCTTTTTTTTTGTGACAAATAATAAACTTTTTGATGATATAACATTATAAGCTCATTGCATGATAACGATCGTCATAATCTCCATTAAGCTGGAATTGTGAATCCTGTCCAGTTGGAGAGTTTAAGATCTTAGTGCAGTTTATGGCCTACAAGATTATTAAAAGTAAAGTCAACCTATAAAAGTTGTCCCCTTGCTTAGTGCTCATAATGTTGCTATTAGGTTCATCTATCCTGGCTTCAATTCCTATTACAAATGCATCTATATGGGATTAAGCCATTAATAACAAGGCTAAAGCATTGCACCCTTATGCTGTGGGAGGAGTTGTATTGCCAAGTGTTTGGCATACATAACCCTATTTTTGTTTGTTTTTTTTTAGAAAAAATTCAAAACTCCACCATTACTCTAAATGAGAAAAAAGGGCTTTAGATTATCGACACAAATGGTTATTTAACCGAGCTACTTAATGCCATTGAAAATAGGCATCCAATTCTGTTTTGAATTGATCCAAATAATATAAGCAAAGGTGACAATATGCCGAAACACAAAGCCATAGAGATATTTCTTGATCCAATGTCCATAGATCATGCTTAAGAACCCACAAAGGACTTTTAGCAACCCATTCACATTATAGGCATCAATTTGTAGGACCACAAATATTCTATATACATTTTCTATGGTGCGACCGGTATTGCTCATAATATCATTTGTTTGGTCTCTCTTAACTTCAATTTCTTAATCAAAGCGTGCGTGCAAATGAAGTTAGGCAGTCAAATATAAACTACTTCTTTGCAAAGCTAATGCTTCATTTGTGCCTGAAATCGGGCATTCGATTCTTAAATTTATCCAAATAATACGAATAAATTGGGAATGTGGAAGCCAATAAATATGTATTCCTAATCCAATGCCTAGGGATCAAGCTAGAGAATATATGCAAACTAATAGCCAATCAAATCACAGTATAGACATCAATTTCTAGGGCCAAATATATTGCGATGCTATATTATTAATAAATGATATGAGTGCCCTTGATGTGAACTTCGAAAATTTCTTGGGTCCATTTATGTTGGCTTGGCAACTTAACATTCAACTATCTTTTGTTTAATTAGTATAGTAATTCTTGGAATTTAAACCAATTTACTTACACCATGCGGCACGAGAACGTTTTGGTTTTCACAAAATATGTTTGTCATAGGATTGCTTTATTTATTTTTTTTTTTGCTAAAACAAAAGTATTATACCATGCGTGTACGGATACAATCAAAAAAGTTAAAAAGTAATACATCTCGGAGAGCACTACGCAATTTCGCTTCGCCCACCCGAAGGTGTATACCCGAGTGATAGGCAACAAAAAAAGCCACTCAGTCAGTGGCCCTTTTGGCCTTCCGGAAGACATGCTTGGCCTAAATGACTAGTCCATCCTGAGTTATAGCCCGAATATCTCTCAGCAGCGGGTGGTAATCGCTGACCCCCCCTCCCCGTCGCCCATCGTATCCACCCAATGACCGTCACAGAATCACCCTCCAAGAGGACCATCCTGGCCTGCAAAATATGTCGCACATAACATAGTCCAGCCCAAGCCGCTCTCAACTCAGCCCCGAGCACCGAGGTGTCGAATAGCTTGCAACCCTCGACAGCAACCACTTTAGAGTCTGGGCCCCTCACCATAAAGTCCGCACCTCCCCTCACGCTGCTTTGCAGGATGCAACCATCGAAATTGACCTTGAGAAAACTTGAAGGTGGGGGTTCCTAGGTGAAATACACTAAATGGGGCGCTCTATGAGCAGATGTAGAGCCTAAGGTGTTCCGAGTTATCAAAGGTCTATTCGAGTGGTCCGCCTGAGAAACCTCCACTGCAAGCATCCTAGCCCTCTCCACCACCACCCCTGGAGGTGGGCTCGACTCTCCAAAAGTCCACCATTCCGCGCAAGCCATATCTGGTAAGCGGTGTAGGTCGCCCGCATCGCCTCCGGTCTAGACTGTATGGCCCCTGCTAGATGACCCAAAACATGCAAAAAGGACGCCGCATGACACCAAACCTCCGCAGGGAATCATGTTTGCCTCCAGATCCTCCTAGCCCGACAGCACTGGAAGATAGCATGATCCAACGACTCATCTAATTGGCACTTCGAGTATTGAGAGTGGATGCCCATGTCCCTCTCGAACAGTAGAAGCCTCGTCGGTAGGTGACCCCATGCAACCTTCCAAAAGAATAAGGCCACTCTAGGGTGCAACCCAAACTACCAGATCCACCTAAGGTCCACTGCTCGCAACTCGCACCTTGCACTACGTGGTAGACATCGGCCACTATGATGGTAGAACTGCAGGAGGTGCTCCAAATCCTGACATTCGCATGCGCCGAAACTGAAACAGACTGAATCCGCTCTGCGAGTGGCTCGCTGAACAACTGACTGATCAAATGGGTATCCCACATCCCACCACCAGGGAGAAGCAAGTCACATACCCGTAATCCCTCCCCAATCTCAACACTAACAAAGGTCGGCCACCGCCCCATGGGGAGCTCATCCACCCAGGCATCCTCCACCACGTCCACACTCTGGCCATCTCCTATCAGCCACCTGCATCTCGCCATGACCATGGGCATATACCTACGAATCTCATGCCAAATCGATGATGCCCTCCGACCCCCTATAGGATCCACTCTACTGCCAACAAGACCATACTGGGCGGTTATAATCAGACTCCAGAAACACTGCGGCTCCAGAATAACCCTGACAGCATGCCGAGCAATCAATGCCTCCCTTCTAGTCAGCAGGGACTGGATACCAGTCCCCCTGCCCTAGTCGGTCGACACACTGACTCCCAGTCCACCAAATGCACCCCACGGCCACCACCCTGTGTCCCCCAAATGAAACTCCGAGCTAGCTTCTCAATCCTCCTCAGCACCGACTTCGAAACTACGGTGTCAGACATCAGGTAAACTAGCATAAAAAAAAGCACCGACCTAACTAGGATCACACTATCCATCATGGAAAGTGAAGCTGCCCTTCAACCCTCCAACCTCTGTTGCACATGAAGTATCACATCCTAGTAATCAGAAACCCGCAACCTCCTCCTAATGATAGGGACACCCAGATAACTCCATGGTCCATTAAAACATATATTTCCCCTTGTTGAAGGCTTATCCGAACAAGTTTGAAGAAATAGAATTTATATAGTAAAACAAAAGGATTTTTGACATCGGATTAGCGAAATAAATGCAGGAGATAATTGGGGTCATTAAATTTTATGATAATTTAAATTTTCTCACAAAGATGAAATTATCCTCACTCACTCTCTCTCTCTCTCTCTCTCACACACACACACACACACACACACACATAATAGATAGAGAAAAAAAGGTAATTGGATGGAATAAGTTTTTCTTATTTATGGTACCACTATATTCCATCTAACTGGTGCATTCCACCAAATTGGTGCAATAGAGCTCTCTTATACAACCCCCACCCTCCCTTTTTTTTGTTTGATAGATTACATCCGTATTTAGCGGGATATCCCTACTTATTTTCCATTTAAACAAGGCAATTAGGATGCAGATTAGGTTGGCTGCAAGTTTTCATTTTGCACTTGCCTTTAGAGTTTGCCATGGATATAGAAGGCTGACTCAAAAAGTTACAAACTTTAGTTTTTACTTCATCGTGGACCTAAACTATAAGAAATTATTATCATAGATTTAGAGTGAAATCATCCTAGGTGAATTTATTTCACGGTAATTATTAAGTCATTCATTTTATTTTAGATTTATGGTGAATCTAGTCCGTCCATTAATTTTTTTCTAAACTAATTTTTTTGGATTGCAGTCCTTTTCAAGGATGTTAAATCGTCTCCTCATACTTCAAATTTTAAGTAGAATTGTGGCGTAACTAATTGAGAAAAGTACAATGAGTTGCCATCAACCTTCGCCTAAAGTCAAGCCTGGGTCCCACTAAATACGTCTTTCAGAATAAAAAAATAATCAATATAGATTTTAAAATTATTCTCCAAGAGCAGGATTACTGTTTATCGAGATTTGACTTTGTCATATCGTGGAGGAATTTGCGACGAGTTTTCGAAGAAGAAACCGAGTTCATGATTAGCTCGCACGCTTCCTAGGCCAATAGAAAAAGTTGGGTTTGACGAGTTTAATGTGGATTCCAAGGCACAGGTGTCAATTAGGGTTGGTGGTAGGTCAAGCTACCCTGTTCGAAGGAGGGAACGTGGCTTTGATCCAATAAAGACCCGTTTGGTACGAGAATATTTTTTTAGAAAGATAATTTTTAAAAATATAATATTTAAAAAAATAATTTTAATTGATCATAAAAAAGTTGGAAATTTGAGAGCGGCTTATGTTTGGTTAAACACATACTTTTCTGAAAAAGTTGTATTAAATATCTATTATATTCTTAATAATGAAAAAAATTTTATCTATGAATTTTCATGGCTTAAAAATATTTTTGAAAAAAAACTTTCAATTTTCAACCGATGAAAAAATAACATTCTTATGTTCATAAAATTTTTTTCAATTAAATATGTGAATCCTATTCTAGTAAAGCTTTTGGGCGAAGAAAGTAGGTGGATTAGTTGGACTCTGAGGGTCGAATATGAGAACAATGATATAAACCTAGAAAAACAACTTCGACCAGCAGCTTGTTTTAAGTGATTTTATCTTTATTTTATTTTATTTTATTTTTTTAATAATTAGAAGGGCCTAATTCTCATCTTCTTTCTTATCCTCACCCCATCTTTCAATGATGGACTCCGATTGGATTCAAATCTTTCACCCTTTTATCTAAGTACTTAGGGGAGATACGATCGGAACAAGCACGATCGCTTAGAATATTTGATCTTTTCTAGCAAAAATTCTGAATATGGTTTATTTTTTGCCCTTTATGCCTTTTTTTAATATTTTCAAAAAAAATACACCCTTTACAAAAATCTAAATATCTTTCTATTTTTTTATTTTCTTAAACTGAAGGTTGTAGATGAAAAGCAGGCAATTATAATGATGATTCTCCCACTCCCAGTAAATGGGATTACTAAGACACCAATAGATTATTGTTTAATTATATTTGGGAATGGAAAATAGATGTATTTGATTTGGGAGTTGACCCACTGGTTTGATTAGCTTAGAGGCTTGGGTTCCGGTCCACGCGCAACGAGGTGAGTGCGCACGCGGGAATCGTGGGTCAAACAATGCGCCAAAAGTGCTGCTTGCGGAGGGTTCAGAGTTCAGACACTGCTGCCGCAATTACGCAGCAATGCTGCTGCTTTCATATACTTTGATTTGGAGGAAAAGATAATATTAGAAAGTTCAATGGCCAGCACACGAAATGTTCAAATTTGTTTTGGACATTGACTAGTGTAGTCTTTGATCATTTTTTGAAGTCTTTCAGCTATGATTGAAAAATTTCCTCCATCCCAAAGCATGGTGGTGGTTTTGGATAAGTTAAAATATTTAGATGAAAGTTCTTCTCAAGAAAATAGTTAAGAAAACATCTTTGAGATACCTTGAGACTTGTTGATGTTTTAGTAGGTATTTTTGCGATTTCGTTTAAGCAAGGTCGTCTTTTCAGGTATTTTTGAGAGATTGAGATTATGGGGCAAAAGAAGGAATTTAGGTCACAATTACAACGAGGAGGAGATCAAAATTAAAACAACTTGTAATATCTATTGTTATAGATGCATATACGAGAGCATGGATCAGAATATATAAAGAGATTAGAACTTTTAAAAGCATACATGATAGGTTGCAATGATCGAGTTTTCTTGCTACTGCTGTGCTCATGGGTAGAAGAACAACATCTATCATCCTCGTACAAAACCATTTTAGAACTCTTTAGACTCACTAACAATCTCTGTGCTCATATAGTAGATGGCCATATTTTGTGTTGGGTACCTTAAGCCACTTTTTTTGAAATTCTGATTTTTTAAAAGAAGAAAAGAACTAGTGTATGGGACGGAACTTGTCACAACGATTCTAAATTAACCATCTACTTACACACAAGAAGCTTTTCAGCTCTAAATGATAAACATTTTAAATCTCACATACTGAAAGATAAATTTTGCAAATCTCTCATAATGCTTTTCTTTAAATAATCTATAAAGCTAATGGCAAGACGTAACTATTTCAATGTAAAAAAAATATAATGATGGGAGAACTCCGGCAGCAATGAAAGCGGCTCGGATTTCGGCGGCGAGAATTCCGACGAAGAGAAGAGAGGGAGACGGGCTGTCAATGGTGGAGAAAAGAGTCGAGAGAATGGTTTTGATTCCGGATGGGAGGAGTGAAAGAAAGGGATCTAGAGAGATTGAAAAATTTTCAAAGAAGGTAGAGGGATTAGGGCGATCTCGAGCAGAAAAGAGTATTGCATGGGAACAGGAAAAATCAATGCTGATTGCAATGCTGCTGCTTTCATATGCTTTGATTTGGAGGAAAATATAGTATTAGAAAGTTCAATGGCCAGCATATGAAAGGTTCAAATTTGTTTTGGACATTGACTAGTGTAATCTTGATCATTTTTAGAAGTCTTTCAGCTATGATTGAAAAATTTCCTCCATCCCAAAGCATGGTGGTGGTTTTGGATAAGTTAAAATATTTAGATGAAAGTTCTTCTCAAGAAAATAGTTAAGAAAACATCTTTGAGATACCTTGAGACCTGTTGATGCTCTGTCGGTATTTTTGAGATTTCGTTTAAGCAAGATCGTCTTATCAGGTATTTTTGAGGGTATATATGTAAATAGTAATTTTATGAAGGTACTTCTATAATTTCATATATTTAGGAGTGTATACATTCAAAAATAAATTTAGTTCAATTTATGATGTTGACAACTTGACAACTTTTTTTATTGTATGAAAGCTACAGTGACCTACTTGATGATTTTTTTACCTATCTCTCTCATGCAACTCTACAGAAATTTCTATATGAATGTGCATGCTATATATGGTCACTGTTGTTCTATTGTGCTTAGGATAGAAATTGGATGTTTTAGGTGTTCTGAAAAGAAGAAAAAAAGAAAAGAAAAATCTATTCTTTCATCAAACCTGGAGCACATGCCTCATTTCCTAGGCTGGCCTACTAGTTTCATGGGCTATAATAAATAATCCAACTTGATATTTTTTTATTTTTGCATGAGCAAACCTTGTTTTATAAAAAAAAAATGACAAAAATAACAGATATAAAATATAAGTTCTTACAAAATAGAATAAATAAAATTATATAAAAATATGTGCAACAAAAATTTCTAGTAAAAGAAAGAAATACAATATGAAGAATAAAATAGATGAACAAAAGAAATAATAAAAAGATAATGATCAAGCGAGAATATAAGAAACAATCTATTTAAAAACAAATAAATTCATAAAATAGAAATATGATAAGATGGAAAAGTAACAACAAATATAAGAAATGAAATGATATAAACATAATTGACATATAATGAAAAATTATTACCAAATATATATTAAAATAAAATATAAAAATGCAAAATGAGAAAAAAATTAAATATAAACATATGAAAAATATAAAACATGAAATAAATAAAAAGATTATATATATATATATATATATATATATATATATATATATATATATATATATATATATATATATATATATAAAAGGTATATAAAAGTAAAATTATATATGAGAATTTTATAGATGAAAGTGTGTATGGGGAATGGTAGAGAGGAGAGATGCGAAGGGAAACAAAGTGTTCTGAGTTGGTGTGAGAATACATAGGATTGAAGAAAGAGAAACATAATTAGATAGAGAAAGAAACATAAATATTTTTTAATAATTTGACCTACATATTAGTTTTTTCTTTTTAACTAAAATAAAAGGATAATATGGATAATAATTTTGATAGTTGGAACATTTATGACATGCTTCTTTCTTATTTAATGATATGAGTATAAATAAGCAGGCGTGACCCGAGTTCCTTTTCTGTGATCTCCTTTATATGTGTGATACTGCCATGAATAAAGGCTGGGAATCCCAGCTGAGAAGCTCGGTAATTGGGATTCCCTGAATCTCCAGCCTTGCACTCGCCACCTTTTTTAGCCAATGCTTTATAATTCTTGCCACAAACCATGGCTACTCCCGTGAATTCCAAGGTCCAAACTTCTTTAGTTTCAACATCACTTTCATGCTTTCTTTTTTAATGTCTCCAAATTTCCCCCACCCAAAGTACACATGAGCACAATTATACTATCCTAGTCGGCATCTCCTATATCTTGCTATTGGCTAAAGACAAAAAAAATATCGCCCAAAAATTTGGCTCCATATGTACGTGGACACTGCTTTCACAACTTGTTTTAACTTCTAATTTCATATATAAAAAACTCTATAAAGCGCAAACTTACAAATACATAACGGAGAAGGATAAATTAAAAGAAAACTTTTATTAAGTTTGGTCATGCAGGCCCACATGAGAATCACCCATATTTATAGCATTTATTTTATTAGTGGTGAGATCAACTAAGGGTATTTGGAAAATCGAAGAGAAGTGAATTTTCTATAGAAATCGGGCTTGTTAATTTACCCAACCTTTTTTTTTTATATATATAAAGGTCTAGGTTAGTCTTTAGAATAATAAATTTTTTTGGATGAATTGTATTGATATGGGCCTTATTTGAATAAACCATATAATTCAGGAAATACAGCAGGATCCAGCAGGCCCTAAACGATAAACATCTAAAAAGATACACTCCATTAGATGAAGTTAATCTTCATTAATTAGATAAAGATAAACTTTATCAACTAAATAAAGATAAAAGATGATGATATTTTTTTTTTTATGATGCAAGAATAAATTAGAAATGAACAAACTAATCCCAAAAGATTAATCCTCATAACGACTGACTTGATCTACTGAACAAACTAATCCCAAAAGATGAGGACACTTAAAAAACATGGAAACAAGGGAATTATGGTTCACGAAAAGGGTGTGATATTATATATAATATGAGGAGGAGTTTTTTTCTGTTTGGGAGTCCTGGAGTCAACCAAAACTTCGCATCCGTATAGGAAAACGCGGTGCGTTCGAACGGCAACTTCGTCCTTCCTTCCCTTCTTTCTCTATATATCCATTCTCCCCTCCACCCTCTCGTCTTTTCTATATATCCAGTCTCCTCTCCATCCTCTTTTCCCAACACTCCTTCACTGCTCCTCCCAACCTTTTCCCCTCCCAGTTTAGTCCCAGTTCTTTGGGCCACCGTGACTTGCAGATAGATATTATTGTTTGCAGCCATGGGAACACAAGCTCCTTCTACTCCCCCGGAATCATATGATATAAGCAGCAAGGTATGTACAATCCCATAATCCTTTTCTCTTCTCTCTCTCTCTCTCTCTCTCTTGGTTCTTGGGAAGAATAGAAGTCACCCTCCTACAAGTAGGAGTTTAGGACTCATTTAGCTCTGTCTTGAGATCTTGTGCTTCAGTTTTTTTATTCTTCTCTGAATTTGGTTTCTCTCTTTACTGCTGCAAAGAGGCCTATCTATCTTCACAAAAACGAGACAGAGAGATAGAGATAGAGATAGAGATAGAGAGAGAGAGAGAGAGAGGGAGAGAGACAGTAGATTACCAACCGGACGGGGCTTCAATTGAAGGGAGCCAAGTATTGGGGTCCTCCATTTACGCTGTGGACACGTGCCAGTCAACCGAGAGTTGGATCTATGCTCTTAGTTTCAGCAATTTGTTATTCAAATAATTAGCTAATTGTAGAAGATGTGCACTTGCAATTAGTAGTTAATTGGGCTCCAAATTTAAACTAATAGTCATGATGATGCCATGTTTGACTAAACTGGCTGCTATTTAATATCTTTAGCTTATCTCAACAAAAAAATAAGATAAAATAATTTTATTATCTTTGTTTAGCAAATAGTGACTTCAGCAAATAATACTAGTATTAATTTATAATTATTTTTTTTCCAGATATTCTCAACACAAGTATATTTTAACAAATTGTACTTTTTATTTTTTTCATAATAGTAAATAATGGTAGTAAATGGGTCCTATTATTCGCCTTTTATCGAAAACTCGGTATGATCCTAAGTTGCATTGCTAAATTGTTTCATAATTCATTGCATAGATAGTAGATGTACATATAATATGCATATTAACTAATTAAGTTCGGTAAAGAAATTCAAAGATGTGGCATAAGAATTAGAGAGATATATTAGTTTTTGTTCGATTATAGATGAGAAATCTAATATCGAATCATAATCATTAATTTAATTGTGATTATAAAAAAAAGATTTTAACTCTTTATTTACTCAGCCTAAGTTGTTTGCATGGATGGCATATGTGCATATAATATGCTTGACAGCAGTGATTTTTTCTTTTTTTTCTTTTGCTCTTTTCTGAAAGAAGAAAGAAGAAAACTGGGTCTAGCTCTTTGGTAACTTAGTCCAAGTTGATGTTGGCATGAGAGGAGAAAATTTAGACTTTTCTGAATTTTTTTTAAAGTGGATTATGAGTTATTGTTTTTTTTTAATAAATAATTAATAAATATCTTGCAAGATGCCGTCATTGTTGACTTGAAAAGTCAAGATCCGGTGGGATGCTGCGGTCCACAACTTGACTTCGTGGCCGCATTGATTCCATGTCTACGTAGTGGCCTTCACGAAGAAAAAATAAATAAATATTATATAAAACTGGGAGGCGATTCAAATTTAGACAAGAGACGATTCAAATTTAGACAAAGGCAGGAATTGGATCAAAGTTTTTTTCCTATTAACTGGTTAAAAATTTTACCGAATTGAGAGGAAAATTCGATAAGTTATCTAACTTGCATGGAAGAGTTGTATTTGCAGATAGCAGTCTAAGGATTTTTTTAGTAAGAAAGTAAGAAATAGAAACTTTATCGACTTCATCGTTAAAACCTTCATCAAATAAGTTATGAAAAGATAAAATGGTAGCTGTTAATTCCATTATATAACAGCTACTGTAATCAAATAATAGCTTGAAATGCTTGTTATAAAACATATCATTATTTTGCAGCTAGTATAGTGTAAATGCACAAGGGGGACAATAAAATTATAAATATGAATTTATGTAATGGAAGAATAAGTAATTTCTTAGAAAAAAAGAATGGCATATAAATTTTAAAAATGACAAAGAATGAATTCTACTGGCCTTCTCTCTCTAAGACAAGTATCCAAAGACTACACGTCAAAATTTGTATGTAAAAAAGAAAGCATGTTATTATTAGTCATTCTAATGAGATAGATTGTTATTTTCCTTTTTCATAATTTTCTTTTTTATGTATTCTTTAAATTGTAGCACTATCATTTTTTTTTCTATTACCAAATATATATTTATTATTAAAATATAAAAATAACACTTGTAATCATAGCTAAGGTTTTTAACCCAGGTTTTAGACTTATATCCTTAAGCGAAATATTTTTTTGTAACAATCTAGAACATCACCCAAAAAAGACTAGTGGAAGATATTTTTTGAATTCCTTAGTGCTATATAAATATCCAAATCTCCTCGGAATAACCAACGTGGGACTAAACGTCCTCATATAACCATATAATGTATCTGAAAGCTCTTTAATCTATAAGATACTAGCTGATACAATATCAATTTATTAGTCATTTTATTCTTAATTTTATTTTATGATTGTTATTTTGACACCAAAGTTACGACATATCAAATAATTAAAAAAATATTTGACATATTATCATTATTTTCTTCTAAATATATTTACATTTTCAATGTGAGCCAAGATAAACCGAGATAATATGAGATCACATTCATCCCGGTATTAGTCACCCTCACCCGCCAAGATGACCTGGTTCTTGCACTTGAAACCTTTGACATTACATTGTGGGATTCCACAACTAATCTTTCGGTTCTCTGGTGCAATTAACCTCTTGGGTGCAACTGCCTTTATGCAGCAAGGCACTGTAGCAGATTCACTTAATCTTCTAAGATTCATAGAATCATCTATATATATATCCTCCTCCAATTCAGTTAGATCCGCACCAAAGATTCTCTCCATATAGATCTCCTACTAAATCTTCACATTAAAGCTAATAAAACTTTGCCAAAAAAAAAAGCTAACCATTGAATATATATATATATATATATAACAGTAACTGAAAGTAAATGAAAACTATTCTTCGTAACATAGTTTTTGATAAGATTTTTATGCGTAAGTATGAATGCAGACATAAAGGAAGGACAGTAATAATAACATAAGGAAGGAAGGGGAAGGGTTGCTTGGTTTACGTATTGTGTTTTCTTATTTGAGTATCTCTAATTCTCTGGCCTCTGGTTTCTGATTCTGTTGTTGAATTAATTTGGCATGATGAACCTTCAGTCCCAGAAGGAGAAGTCGGTCGATGATTGGCTTCCGATCACGTCATCCCGGGATGCCAAGTGGTGGTACTCAGCATTCCACAATGTCACGGCCATGGTCGGAGCCGGTGTCCTCAGCTTGCCATATGCTATGTCTGAACTTGGATGGTGAGAAGAACTCTATATTGAAATCATAGCGTTAAAGTTCTGATGTTTGATTGTTATTCTGGAGTTCTCATGTTTTAATTTTGTTACATTATTGTCCTTCCGCTGTTATTTTGGATAATAGATTGGTGTCCTCAAACCAGTACCTATTGGTTGTTTCAGAGATTTTCCAAATGGATGATCATAATACCAACTCTTGCAATAAAAAACGGTTCATTTCCTTTGGTTGTGGATACTGAACAGGGTCATACTATTGGTGATTATATAATATTTTGATAATTTTCTGGAACTAATAATTTTGTTTAGACATTAGGATTATGATTCTACGCCAGTAGCTTTATGTTATTATTTCTCTCTTGTAGTACCAATATTGTGGTCTTCTTTTCCTGTGTCTCTTTTTTTTTCCTCTTAATTTTGTGATTCTTGTAATTTTCAAGCATCGTAACTTCCTGTTATGATTTACCATACAGCTAATATCTCTTGCAAAGGAGATTTATATCTTCCATACACAAAGGATAAAAGTCTGCATGCTATTCGATTTGAAGAACTCAGCTGTATTGGCTTACAGTTGAGAGATAGTATTAGTGTTCAAGCCAATGGACCATGTCTTGCTGAAAGATGTGTTCAAACTTTTCCTTTATATTATAGAATATAAAACAAAGCAATTTTTCAGTAGAATCTATTTCTTGGCTTAGAATTTTTGCATATTTTGCTAGCAACCTAATCTGCTAAATCTGTTTGCTAATATTTTCTTTAATAGAGGGAAGAGTTAACTTTAGATGTGCTGAAAAGCTCTGCAGCCTCTCTATGATTGTTTCAATTATTTGCCTCCTCCTTGCCTATGTTCTTAACTCCGTAGATCGATGTAATTACAAAACTGCAGATTTGTTTATTGCAAAAGCTTCATGGCTTAAGATCTATTACCTTGCATGCAATTGAACAGGGGGCCAGGCATTGTAATCCTAATTCTATCATGGATCATCACCTTATATACTCTGTGGCAAATGGTGGAGATGCATGAGATGGTACCTGGGAAGCGATTCGATCGCTACCACGAACTGGGGCAGCATGCCTTTGGAGACAAGCTTGGTCTTTGGATTGTGGTGCCTCAGCAGCTTGTGGTGGAGGTGAGCGTCGACATCGTGTACATGGTCACAGGAGGGCAATCTCTGAAGAAGTTCCATGATCTTGTCTGCCCTGGCTGCAAAAACATCAAACAAACCTACTTCATCATGATCTTTGCCTCGGTGCACTTCGTGCTCTCCCAGCTGCCCAACTTCAACTCCATTTCAGGCGTCTCTTTGGCCGCTGCCGTCATGTCTCTCAGGTGCACATTCTTCTCTATATTGCTGCCTGCTCTGTAGCATTAACTTAGAAAGCATCAACTTAGAATGAATATAGCATGAATGAGTAAAATTTTAGCTTTTGCAAAGCTTTGATAGAGATTAATATCTGCAATTGCATTACTATCTTTATAACTGATTCATCTAATTGTTTATCAGCTACTCCACCATTGCTTGGGGAGCTTCTGTGGACAAAGGTAAGCAAGAAAATGTTGAATATGGATACAAATCTTCAAGCACAGCAGGAACGGTCTTCGGCTTCCTCAGTGCACTGGGAAACGTTGCTTTCGCATATGCCGGTCACAATGTGGTCTTGGAGATCCAGGCAACTATTCCTTCCACCCCTCAGAAGCCATCAAAGAAGGCTATGTGGAAGGGTGTCATTGTTGCCTACATCGTTGTTGCTCTTTGCTACTTCCCGGTTGCCCTCGTTGGTTACTGGGCCTTTGGCAATGGGGTCCAGGACAACATCCTCCTTAGCCTGGACAAGCCAAGGTGGCTGATTGCCGCGGCCAACATGATGGTTGTCATCCATGTCATTGGGAGCTATCAGGTATGACTGCCTGCAATTGATATTCAAAAGACTTGATTCACATTAAACTTCAAGAAGGAGGAATTTCAGATGTCTTTATAAGAGAATCAAATGAGTGACATCTTACTAAAACTTGAGAAACAATTGTGCAATTCATACATTTCACAAAGAAGGAAAAAATGAAAGAATTAAAAGGAAAGTGATCTAACGCATTTCAATGTCAACATGATAAAAATCACTGTATTTGAAAAAGAAGTATTAGTATGTCACCTCCAACTGTAAATGGTTGCCATTTTGATCGGTGATTACGACTGAGTCTTTGTTGTTGATGTTTTATCATTCATCTTGAACATGGTTTCCAAAAATATATTTTGCTGATTCTCTCCTACTTTTTTATAATCGCCTGCAATGGTTTGTAGGCTGACTAATTTTTTGAACTAATCATGCAGATTTATGCCATGCCTGTCTTTGACATGATGGAAACTGTGCTGGTGAAGAAGCTTCATTTTCCTCCGGGTCTTATGCTTCGCTTAATTGCTCGATCTGTATATGTCGGTAATGACCCTTTTTCCTTTAGGTTACTCACACTTGCAACATCTTTTTTTTCTTCTGTGATAGATGTTTGCTGATTTTTTATTATGATACATCATGCGCAGCGTTGACAATGTTCATTGGTATAACCTTCCCTTTCTTTGGAGCACTACTTTCATTCTTTGGAGGATTGGCATATGCCCCAACTTCATACTATGTAAGCCCCTAAAACCCTGTGCAGTAGTAGAATATTTCTCATAAAACAGAACATAACTCTTTTATGAACCATTGAAGCAGTAAAGTAGAACAAGGAGTGTTTTAGATGCAGAAATTTCAATAAGTTTTTAAAGTTCCACTATCACAAAAGAATTGCTTATTCTGACCTGTAATCTTTTTACACAGCTCCCCTGCATCATATGGCTTCTCATCTACAAGCCTAAAGTGGGTAGCTTATCTTGGATCGCTAATTGGGTAAGCTAGCTAACTTCAGTCAGTTTCATTTCCCCCTGCTTTAGGGACATCAAGATGAGCTTATTTTGTCTTCTTGGTCTTCAGATCTGCATCATACTCGGGGTCCTATTGATGATTTTAGCACCCATTGGTGGATTAAGGCAAATCATACTCGAAGCAAAGACTTACAAATTTTACTCATAAGCTGCCAGTCAAGAATATAAAGGAATGGAGTAAATGGAACCAGTTGAAGTCAGATGATGGAAATGATGACAGGTTCCGCATGCCAAAACAGTGCCTTCATGTTAACGAAAGTCATTTGTCTGAGGATTGATTTGGCTGGTTTGATTTGTTTGATAAAAATCAGTGTCAAAATAAAAATAGGTGGAGAACCATATCTCAAAAGATGCATCCTTCTGCTATTTAAATATTACTATCTTTTGTTGTCCTTCATGCGCACTATTAAATGCAATGGAACATAATGCAATGTGGCTCCATTAGAATCTTGTTGGGAAAATGCAATCAAGAAACAATAATACCACAAACTCATTTTCCTTTCTTCTGCAATTAAATGGGATATCACTACAATTCACCAAGCAACAATAATCCACAGTCTACACAAGCAACCCACAAAAAAAAAATCACGGGATCTACTATTTAGAATGACAATAGGTTTTTTCTAGTTCAACTAGAGGCTGCATAAACATCATCATCAAGATTGAATCAACAAGATGCTTGAAATAAGAAGGCTTTTCAAAGATCCAAACCGTTTAATCTATAGTACCGAAAATAGCATATTGAAATTTCAGCAAAATCTGGATAAAATTAACAAGTAACATCCTTTCCTTATTTCTGCTTTTTCCACCATCTTGTTACAGCACACCTCTCCCCCCCTCCCCCCCCCCCCCCCCGACCACCAAGCCCGCTCTCTCTACAAGCAATAAATTTTTCTCTAGCAAGGTTTTAGTCATCATACCCGATCTATTGTCATTAGTATAGGCAACTTCATCTCTAAAGCATCCCGAACTCAATAATATCTCACATCAATATGCTTGGATCTCAAAATGTTGGATTCTTTGAGAGATGGATAGTACTTCGACTGTCATAATAAAATATATATTTTTCTTATTCTTGGCTTAACTCTTATAGAAAACTCTTCATCCACAAGTTCTTTGCAAGCGGACAAAGCAACATATTTTTGTAACTTAGATTACCATGACACTACTCCCCCTAAAGAAGTCATCAAGTACGCCGATGTGGACTTCTAGAATCTATATCACTAGTTACAATCCAACATAGGTTTGCCATTACCAAAACATAGACAGACTCTAGAAGTGCCTCTGAGATATCTGAGGATCCATTTAACAATTGCCCAATATTCTTTACTAGGATTAAGGAGAAACAAATATACAACACTAACTGCATGAGCAATATCTAGTCATGTGCAGACCATGGCGTATATCAAAGTGCCAACTGTGGATGCATAAGGAATCTTCTTTATTTCTTCATCTTTTTCTCACTTGTAGGATATTGCTTGGAACTTAACTTGAAGTGACTTGTACGTGGAGAACAAACTAGTTTGGACTTGCTTATATTGAACCTTTCTAGCACCTTTTCAATATATCTCTCTTGAGATAACCAAAGCATTCCATTCTTCCTATCACAAGTAATTCTGATGTCGAGGATTTTGTTTAGCCAGCCCCAAGTCCTTCATGGCAAAAGACTTGCTTAACTCTCCTTTCAAGCTTTCAGTCTTCTTAGCATCATAACCAATAATCAACGTTATCCACATAAAGCAAGAGAATAATGAAATCTCCATCAAAGAATCTCTTTACAAACATACAATGATCAGAAGTGGTTTTGCTATACCCATGGTCCATCATAAAGAAATTAAACATTTTATACCATTGCCGAGGTGCCTGCTTAAGCCCATACAAGCATTTTTAATCTGCACACAAGATGCTCTTTGCCTTTAACTATAAATCCCTCTGTCTGCTCCACATAATTTTTCTCCTCTAAGTCACCATAGAGGAAGGTAGTTTTCACATCAAGTTATTCAATCTCCAAATTCATGTTTGTAGCTAAACCAAGAATAATTCAGATTGAAGACATCTTGACCATAGGTGAGAAAATTTCTTCAAAGTCAATATCCTTTTTTCTAATCAAATCCTTCCACAACCAACCGTGTTTTGTACCTTGGCTATGAGTTCTTCTCTTCAGTATTCAACCTGAATACCCACTTATTCTTAAGTGCTCTCTTATCCTTAGTAGTTCCATCCTCTCGGTAGCATTATGGTTCTCTCATATCAGTGATCATCACAAACTCCTGCGAAGAATATCTCTGAGAAGGTCACCAAAGCTCCTCACCACTCTCCAAAAGACCACCAAGGCTTACTAGTGGGCTGATAATGAGGTCGTTTGTCTTCCAATGGAAAGGGGAATGAAAAGAGTGTTGCCAGATAATTTTTTCTTCACCATCTTTTTTTTCTTTTTGATCTCTTCTTTCGGGAAGAAATAAGATGTACTAGAATCTTATATGGCTTCGTTCTCTTTGGTGCAAATTGCAAAATGCTTCTACTATCCATAATCAACTCCAATTGGTCTAAAAAAGGTCACTTATGTCTATTGCAAACTAGGTATTTTCTAACAATTAATACCAATTAGTCTCTTCTTAATGGTAAATGATATCACATTCTCATCTTGGAATAATAATGTTGCACAATAATCTCTTATTTTCTATGTTAAGAAATGTAAATGAGTCAAATAAACTAGAAAATTTTTTATCCTAGTACTTATTACTCTCATGCAACAATATTATGCATTATGCACATCATTTAACCTGTGCAACTGAGGATTGCGTTGCTTTACATTAACATCTTCATATAAAAGAATGTTTTAAAAGGGGTATATATCTCATTAGAAACCAAAGGTAAGGAAATAATTTTGACTAGAGCTGCATAAAATATGTTGGATTCTTCTAGTGAAGAACCAAAGGTGGAACGAACTGTGAACTGAATGCAGTTATACCTTTAATTTTAGAATTCTCAGCGAGCAAGATTTTATCTCTACATGTTTGTGTGAGGTATGTATATGGTGGATTCTATTTGGTTATATGAGTGGAACTGAATCTCTCTCTCACACGCAGAAACACTGCAAGAGAGAGAGAGAGAGAGAGAGAGAGAGAGAGAAAGAGGAGGTGAAGATTTGACATGTTTCTATTCACAACTTAATTTATTTCTGGAAATGTATCAAGCTATTATTGAGCTTCAAAGTAGCAACTTCTATCAATCAATTGTATAAAAATGATCTCAGTTGAATCAAACAACCATTTCAATTTGTATGAATCAATGATATCACTTGGATCAATGGTTCAAGTCAATGCAATTGGTAAAATATTACATATGTAGATTGCATCAAGTGTTTAAGTTTGAATCAGCAGTCAATTGTATTAATCTATGTGCATGAATTAATTGTATCAATTGTATCAGCAGTCTGTCAACTAAAATGAGACCCATAAGTGGGGGAAGACTTAGTCAGATCACTATAATTTATATCAGGACAATCATGACCTAAGACAAAAAGGTGAGAACTTTAGTTTTGGAAGGTGCCAATGGGCCAAGTTGATACAGTCACAGAGAGAGAGAGAGAGAGAGAGAGAGAGAGGAGTACTAGACAATTGAAAAAGAATAAAGCAGTAATCAGACTAATATGTAGATTTACATTAAATAAATTTGTAAAATAATAAATATATAAAATATTTAATATGAATAAATATTAAATCGGTAAAATATAAAAGAATAAATTTGCATGAATCAATCGTATCAATTAGATCAACTTCAAGTTAATTCAATTTGTAAAATATTAAATATATAAGCAAGGTACAATCCAAGATTTACTGTACCGACTGTACCAACGGACACTAATGCCGGTATGGTACCAATTCAATACCGGTTGGAACTGCTACCGAACTGGCCAACAGAGCTCCGTGGACGCGAAAAAAAAAACAACGTCTGCGCGCGGATGCGTTAAATGCTTTAATGCCACTTTGTGGCATTAAATGGCCCACGCAGGGCAGCTTACGTGGGCGTGATTTCCTGCTAAGGGAAAATTAGTTTATAGTCCCCGCATATTTATAGGACCTCCAATAACCGTCGAGTAAAACTTATTTATAGAACCTCCTATTATCAAAATCTTATTTTTCAGTTCCTTTGTAACTAGCTGCACACCGTCCACAAAAACCATTCCTCCTCTTTACTAACTCCAATCTATATAGAACTTTAATGCCGCATGATGCTCAAAAATAATAATTGTATAAATAAATAATAAACAACAATGGAAGATCCGAGCTCATAGTTAAACTGGGGATAAAAAGAGGTAGGATAAAAAACAAACAGATATATGGACATATGAAAAGAGTCGGTATACAATAGAACAAGTATATAAAGTGAAAATTACTTCTACTCGATGATTGACTATTAAATTCTTATAAGTCCTTAAGCTATGACGATTAATAACAGCACATAGGGTCACCATTGCTCCATGTTTATATTTAGTATCATATGCTTCTCTTCTTGTTTGTATTTAATACAATCTTCTCTCAACGAGCCCACACATGCATATGAGCACCAAACCCTAAAGATGACCTTGCCTAGTCTGTTGACAATTTATGATAAGTGAAATCATTGAAAATACTGCAAACATATTTTTGCACCCTAAACTAGCATCACAAGATAGCAAAAGTTTCAACCTATATAAATACCACTACCAGTTCAAATTAATACAATACAAAAAGTCTGTAACTGTCTTATCTACCAGAAAAATTTATCTCTATATGAAAAACAAGAATACTTAACACACAAAAAAAAATAAAAAACAAAAACCAAATTGAATCCGTATCTAACTACTAACTACAGAATTAAAAGATCACAACACCATACTCTCCATGTAAGCCCAATTCATACCACACTACTATTGTTATAGGCGAGGCTATAGCAAGTTTTAACGCTATCCAAATATACCATTACATAGATAAGGTGCCAAGATCAAACCCTTTTATTGCTATGATCATCCCCCTTTTTTTTTTTTGCTGTTAAAAATGGGAGTATCATATATAACGTGTACTATCTCTCTTATTTTTCAACATCCCATAAACACACTCATGCCTCATCCTACTAGACTTACTAATCTCTATAAACTAAAAGAAACAATCGTAGGCACAATACCATGCATCTTAACTATGTGCCTCACCCCATATACAAAAAGAAGGTTACTACACCCCATATAAGCTAAGCTTAGCCCAAAGCTCCAACCACCTATTATGGAGAAGAAACTATTGCTATTGTCTTTTCTTATAGCTATTTCCACCTTTTGCCTTTTTTTCTCTAACTTTCATAGCTTCCAAGGACCCCAAGAAGAATGGAATACCTTCTTCAAAGAATAACAACTCACATTTTTTTCCCTAGAGTACTTAACTCCTTGGTCAACCTTTAGATGACCCATAAAAGTGTTGGTCTTGCATGATTTGTTGAGATTCTTTATAAAAGAACATTTTCTTGAAGTATATAAAAACTAAGGTTTTTCATAGGATTTTAGAAATAAATTTTTAAACTCCATCTTAATTTTCAAATGAGAATAGTTGTGGTAATTTTCTCAAAAAAGATTAGATCATCGTAACGCCTATTTTTTAGTATAGCTTGCATATAGTTTTTGACAAGAGCCCTTGTAATATGAACAAAGAGGGTCCAAAAAGCAATTAGCATTTGAAAACTAATATCATGATGTTATATATTAAATGGCTCAAATAGTCCATTAAAATAAAAAATATTTTCAAAATTCCAAGTATATCTAAATTTCTTGTATAAACCAATTTATCAAAGATCATGTCTTGCAATAGAATTTCTAATACAAACTAATGATTATAGTTCAAGCTATTGTCTTAAAGTCTGCAAGTAGTGACTGAGCTAAAATTTTGCATTAGGTACCAAATAAAATCATGTTCTATATTAAAAACAAAAATCATATAATAAAACATTTTTATTTAGATGAGCATATTAAAAAAACAGAATACATTGCATTACATATATAACAAAAAAGAAAGTTTTAACATTAGATAAACTTGCAACTTCAGTCCTGCCGATCTTTACAAATATCTTAAGTGTTAAGGACATAACAAACAATACATTTTGAAAAAACTAACAATAAAATTAAGGTATATAAAAGGCAAATTAAATTGAAAAACAATTCTTTGTTTCCGTCTCTTTGTTCATTTTGAATATAAAATTATTTTTTAATTATATAAATAATAAAAATATTAAATAGGGATGCTATTTTTGTCATGCAAGAATAGATTAGAGCAGAAGTCACGATATAATAACCGCTGCAAGGTTGCAAGGCCGCTAGTTTAACCCTTCTTCCCTAACTTCCGTACAAAGTGGGTAACCACACCTTGAATGTCCGTACACTTCACCCCTTATCCATTCAAAATCGTTAAACCCAAAACCCTGCAAGCCAAAAGCTAACGGAAAAAAAATGCACTGCTTCCAGCTTCACCACCGCGGCCACCACCTCCTCCCTTCCGTCCGCCTTCCTCCTCCCCGCCCCCTCCGCCGCCCCAAAACCCTAATTCCTCCCCCTCCCCGGAACCCTAGAATCTCGCTCCTCCTCCTCCCTTCATGGCGCCGCTCCCCTCTTCCCTTTCTCCCTCGCTCTTCCTCACCCTACGCCCCCGACGAGCTCCCCGCCAACGACGATGACGACGCCGCATACCTCGAGAGATTCCGTCCCCGGGAGAAGGAGTCCGAGGACGAGGCCCGCCGCCGCAACTGGATCGAGCGCGGCTGGGCCCCCTGGGAGGAGATCCTCACCCCCGAGGCCGACTTCGCCCGCAAGAGCCTTAACGAGGGCGTCGAGGTCCCTCTCCAGTCCCCCGAGGCCATCGAGGCCTTCAAGATGCTCCGCCCCTCCTACCGTCGCAAGAAGATGGAGGAGAGCGGCCTCTCCGAGGAGGAGTACCTCGCGAAACAATTCGCCATCAAGGGCGAGATCCCCGACCCGCTTGAGACCTCCTGGGCCGGCCCCGTCGCCGTTAGGATGGTTCCGCCGAGGGACTGGCCACCGCGTGACTGGCAAGTTGACGCCGCCGAGCTGGAGTTCATCCGGGAGGCCCATAAGCTACAGGCGGAGCGGGTGGATCTCGACGAGGAGGTGAGGACCGATGTGGATAACATGTTCTTGGAGAGGTACCAGGTGTTCTTGAAGCAGTACAAGGAATGGGTCGCCGCGAACCGGGAGAAGTTGGAGGAGGAGTCTTACAAGGTGAGCGCTTGAAGTTGTGATAATAACGGAGAAAAAGCATGGCATGGACTCGAAATCAATGTTTTTCACTTAATTATTTTGTATGATAAAAAAGAAATCAGGATTAAAAATCTAATTGGGGAACCTCTTGTTCCCTCTTGCTAATTGTTTCCTCAACTCCACCATATTCTCGCTAAAGTAGTACTCTGGGGAATATGTTTTGGTCTAATTAATATGTCCAGATCCTGATCCATTTCTGAAGCTGATTGTATCATTGTTTTATAGATTTTACTTTCGAATTTAAATGGCATATGTTAATTACGTAACAATTGGAAGAACTTATTTACTTCAAAATCCGTGTTTCTCACTTCATTACTTTGTATCATGAAATGAAGTCTGGAGCAGAAGTGTACTTGGAGAATGTCTGGCCTCTTAATATTTGCATCCTGGACTCCATTTCTATTCACACTAACGTGTTATTCTATGTACCATGTTTTGGTCCAGTTATTATTTAAATCCTCTGCACCTACAAACACTTGTATTTTATCCATAAATTTCATATAATGTGCACACCTTCCGGTTCTCATCAATCCCCACCATATCCTTTGCATATGCAGTTTGACCAAGATTACTATCCTGGTAGGAGAAAACGAGGCAAGGACTACAAAGATGACATGGTATTTGGACTAGCTCTTGGACTCCCATACTAAATCTTTGGGACATTGACTCATTTGTTGATTAATTATCAATAGTGATTGTTCTTGCAGCTCGAGCTCCCATTTATATATCCTGGACAGGTATGCTTCTCCTTTAATTTCAGAAAGGTTACATGCCTTCAATATGTGGTGTTAAATCTGTCCAAACAGATAATCGATAACTGAGGTTCCAGTTCTTTTTATTACACTATTCGGCAAGCCTTCTATTTGAATCACAGATATGTCGAGGGAAAGTGGTGACTCTACACCTTCACCAAGGAGCCTTTGTCGACATTGGATGCGTCTACGATGGGTGATTCCTTTATACTTTGGAAGCTGCTATTTCTTTGCCATCTTCCAGATATCTAGCTGTGCTATTTTATTATAAGTGAATAAGATTGAATATATCATAAAAGAGAAAACCTGTCCCAGGTTGTTGGTTTTTCCCTTCTCTCTCACACACACTTGTTTATGATTATCACTATTTCAAGGGCTTATAATGGGTTTACTCTCGTCAACTTGGACAACTTGTGTATTGAACTATTCTATTACTGTGACTGTTTTTATATATATATGTAGATATTTTGACTGCTGAAGTTCTTGTATAAGTTGTTTTATTTCTAATACACTCAGTACTACCTATGTCGAGCACTCAACTTGCAATCTGGTTGATTTGAAGTTGTTATCATGACTGAACAACTTTAACAACTTTAAATTGAAAATTGAAAGCCTTGCTTGCATATGAAGTAAAAAACTTTGAGCATCTCTTATAATTGATATGAACTATGTGTATTATCAAAATTTCATGATTCTATCCCCTGCTCACATTTATCTGCTATTATCTCTTAGGTGGGTCCCCATAAAAGGAAATGATTGGTATTGGATCCGTCATCACATAAAAGTTGGCATGCATGTATTTGTTGAAATTCTGGTAAGTAACAAATTATTCTGGCTCTGACCTAATCATTTTATCATTGCTGAAGCTTGAAAGTATTTTGTACTGAATGTGGTACGTGCTTGTGTGCTTACATTTGCATTTGAGTTATCTTGTTAGTTGCCTGTAGAATATTGTTATGTCTATGCATGTATGGAATTATTGTTGCATTCCTTTTCAACTGACAGACAATCAGAAATCTGGGTGTTTCTGTCTATGTTTGCTCGTTGTCAGCCAATATATATTGTAATGCAGTTTTCATTTTCTCATGTATCATATTTATATGTTTTTATTCTTCTCCATTGTGTTTGGTCTAAAGCTTTCATCTGTGTTGTTTTGCAGGCAAAACGAGATCCATATCGTTTTCGTTTTCCTATCGAAATGCGCTTCTTATACCCTAACATAGATCACCTTATGTGTGTACATTCTTGCTTTATTTTGCCCGCCTTTTAATATTTGTAACACATCCCACCAATTAATTTAAGATTTTTTCCACTTCAGATACTACTTCATCTTGCTAATAAACGTCTCATGACTAAGTAATTATTATGTAAAACTTTAGATAAGTTAATCCATATGTTGATGGTTACCATTTTGTTCTAACCCCATCAAATTGCCTTTACATCTGCAGATTCAATAGATTTGACTTTCCACCAATATTTCATCGTGAGGAGGATACAAATCCAGAACAATTGTGGGTGAGAATTGACTTTCAACTATGCTATATTCAGGATGATTCTGCTGCATTTGAAGTACCTTTCTGTTATGTTTTGCAATGGTTGTGCATTTGTCAATTGCTTGTAGATGGGCTTAGAGCTAATTAGTTATGATTTATGACTATGATTTTAGAAACAAGAATCTAGAAATCCTTTGTTTAATTATTGGTACTAGCATTTTGTACGTGCCATGCATGTGGGGCATGAGGGATAGATATATGGAACTGCCGAACTCGTGATGCAGTAGGAAAAGAATAAAAAAGTTTGAAAAAAATAGTGGAGCTGAACTTGTTCTGTGTTTGAGATTCACAGTGGATCAGCATATAAAAGTGGAGTCTCAAGGAAAGAGGTTACTGTATGAGGATGCACCATGTCGTGGATACTTGTGCGATGTGGTGCAGCTCCACTGTCGAGTCATGCACACTTGGTAGGCTCTGTCAGAGTCGCACATGTCTGAGGAAAAAAAATTAAAAGCTTATATGTGGAGTCGAACTCAAGGGTGGCATCAAAAACCCCGAGTTTCCATATAATAGTAGAGATGAAATTGTAATTCAACTTGTGGGCCAGAATACATATTTGGTGATGCACCTCTTTTTGGAACTTCCAATCCAACACGCCATCTAAAATTTGATGTTCTCTAGGTTTTTGAAAAGTTCTATTGCTAATTCTGGTTAGCTTAGAAGTACAAAAGCTAAATCAGAGTTTTAAATTCAGGAAGCACCATATCCAAATTTATGATACGACTAGAATAAATAAGAAACCAGCAATGTAGAGGGTTAACTCTCATTCTAGCAGGTACTAACCAATCAATAGAATTGAAATTAAAGTATAAAACAGAAAAATTAGCACAGAATAATCTTTACCCTTGCACAGAAATCTGAAATAAAAAAAAATAGGGCAGCACTGGAACAACTCCGACAAAAGCATTGGATGCACATGTAGAACTTGGGTTAGAAGAATTGATGCACGTCTCTTCATCATTGTTTGTAGCAAAATGATACGAAAACACATTGACTACTTTGTGTTATCAGAATGTATCAATGTATGTATCTATAATTTACTTAAATTTACTTAGGACCAAAGTGGTTGCTCTTATTCATCTTCAGTCAGAACTGATGCACGTGTCTTCAATATCGTTAGTCTTGGAATATTGAGAAAGCATATTGGCTACTTGGTGATGTTAGATAGTGTTTATATTTGTGCAGTTCTTTCATAAAAAAAAGGGTTTTACTTTACTGAAATTTTCTTTTGTTTTCTTTATTTTCTCTATTTTATTATTTTTGAGCAGATTCTTATTTTTGAATGCTTGACCTAGTCCTTCTCTCTCCTCAAGCGAGTGAGAGAATGTGATAAGATTTGATGGGTAATGGCTGCAATTGCTAAAGTTAGTGGGAAATAACCCACATTTCCTTGTGCACATTCTATAAAAAACCTCCATATTTTAATTGCTAGTTTCCGCTTTTCCCAGACACATCTAAGAACCTCTCTTTTCTGAAAAACCCCATTCCCCCATTGTTCTCTTCCCATCCACTCCTAAGTTCTTTTTCATTCCACTACTAGGCAAGTTAGAGATAGGTTGATCATGTTATTCTTTTCTTATGTCCATCCTTTCAGCAAGAAGATTGGTTCAAAGGCTTCTTCATGCCATTCATATAGGAAAAGTATAGGCAAGGCTTGGTCTTCATTTCAGAGAAGATCGCCGAAACCCTGTGCACCCAAGGGGACAAGTATTTCTCTTAGGACAGCATCCAACATGCTTTGATCCTGGCTTTCCTATTTATTTTCTCTAGTTTTTTGACTAAAATTTCTGAATTTCTAGTAATATACTGGTCATGACCCAGAACTTGGGTCAACCAAGTCTTAGGTCTTACTACAATCTTGGTCAATCAACAGCCTAGATCAATCATTGGTTGTGGAAGCTAAAAAGTCATAAAATTTGTCCCAAAATCATTTATTTATGAAACATCAGCCATCTGATCACACAGAAGTGACAGAACAAACTAAAGTATCATCCAAATTAAACTTTACATCTCATACACCCGAATGGAGCAAGATCCACTTATTACCATTTTCTTACAATACAGATATAGCTCTCCTTTTGAGGTAGTGGCTCCAATATTTGTACAAAAGTACTTCAAATCTTTGAGTAGCTTGTGTCAATAGACTACTTAATCTGAAATATAATAAATGAATAGGTGAGCTACAGCCCAGTAAGTAGCCAAACATAGTGAACAAGATAGGGTCAAGCATATTAAAACAATAAAAGTAATAAAACTTGGTGCTTAATGTCACTCAGATAGTTACAAAGTGAGATTTCCAGGGAGCTATTAAAGTAGATACATTTTTCCAGATGGCTCATTCCGAAAAAAATGAAAATAAGAATAGGTACATTTACGAAGGTGTTTTATTTTGAAAATACTGCAAAACACTTGTAATCACTTTGTAGAATCAAATTGATACCAAGGGGCAGGTAACCAACTATTGTACTTGTTAGTCAAAGTTCGTCGGTGCACCAACTATTATACCCAAAGAATGTTGAACTGGCCGGTACCGGCCGATTCAGCCCGTACCGAACTAGTCCAATCTCTGACCAGTCTGATTTGACGTTAAAAAACGGTTCCAATCTCTATGGGGCTAGAACCCAGCGGTACCGGGCTGGAACTGACTAGTACTAGATCCATACCGGATGGAACTGGACAATTCCATCCAGTATGGCTGGAAACTGGTGCGAACTGGTTCACACCGACTCCGGGACCACAGCGGCGCGCTGTGTTATGGCAACCGTTCGGTACCGGTTCGAACCGGTCCGGTGGCCGACCTGTACATTTACCGGTATCGGTTCGGCGATCTTTGATTGTACCTGTTGGTCAGGGTTCACTGTCTGACCAGATGTTTTAATTCAATCCATAAAACATCAAACTTCTTAATCACAAGGATAAACATAATCTAGTTTTGGTACAGCAAAATAAATTGCCAAAATTTAGATCAATAAGACGATTCAAACTCAAATAGGAGCCAAGGCTTTAGAACTAATTGTGAGGAAATAGTTGGATGCCACTATGTGAGGAAACTTACATTCATGTGTATTTCGGATACAAAAGCTTCACACCACCAATTCTACTTTGCCAGTTACTTGGCTTCCACTTCTTTCTTTTTCATTTCCTCTCTTTTTCTTCACTAGTTCCTTATATAAATAATTGAAGTGTTCCCTTTTTCATCCACTTATCTCTTAATAATGTCCAAACAGCATTTGTTATCAACAATCAGCATCCAAATATAAATAAAAAAGGTACAATTACTACTTGGCATGACAACATGGTATTCCAAACAGAAGCTTTGGGTTGAGTTCTCCTTTGAAATTACATCTTCACTTTTATCTTTTGCATTCCCCACTTCTCTTTTCTTGTATGTCCCAAATTCATTTCTCATTCAGATGATTGTGAGTGAAATTATATCTGTATTGTTGGCTCAGAATGAGACTAGCTGGTAGATTCTGTGCTAGAAATATTTGTCTTTGTGGAAGCTTTTGACTGGCAGATCACATTCCTTAATTACATTAATGTTGGAAATCTAGTGGCGCAGAGGTTTAGAACTTCAGCATTTGTTGACTCACTATGGGACTTGTTGGTAGGATATTTGCTTTCTTTTATCATCTTCCATCTTTCTGCATGATAATTTGTTAAAGGGTCTAATACTGTAATTGTCAATGATGTAATGAAAAGTAGGTAATAGAGAAGTCTTGTGCACATATTTGCTCATATTTGGACTTTTATGATTTTTTAACTAGATCACATGTACTGTCATTCTGTTTTTCTCGTCAGTTATTTCAGCATTTAGGATATGGATTATTCATATTTTGTCATGGTTTCTTTTACAGCGGGAAACTGGAAGACCACCCATTCCTAGAAAAAGGCCTGAAGTCAAAATGGAAGAGCAATCACTGTTATCCGATCACCCATATGTTGATAAGGCATTTTCTGAATTAACCTCTCTACCCAGTTCTTTTGCTTATTGCTCATTTCTTTCTTCTTTCAACTCTTCACACAGTGTCTACAGATTATCTTCTTTTATTGTTCACTCTGGCTATAATTCCTGATAATTGTACTAACTATGTAATAAATCTGTAACTAGTTATGTATTCATATTCTTTGTTTACACTGTTCAATTGGAGTCTGTTTGCTTGGTGTGCACTGTGCAGTTATGGCAGCTACATAATGCAGAGCAAATGATTCTGGATCATGAGGAGGAAAACCCTGATAAGTATAAGGACAAGAAATATGAATCAACTATTGATGCAACTTTTGTTGAAGAAAATAGTGTTGAATATACACAAGATTACTATAAGAAAGCTTTGCTACCAAAGGTTATTCTGGTGAGTAGTTATACATAATTTTACCTTGACTGGACAATTTACTCAAAGACTGCTTCTAGCAGATTGTGCATGGAACTAATTTACTGATTCTCTTTAATGAATATTTGTCAGAATACAAATGTTAAAGAACTTGACATGGATGCTGCTCGTGCTGAGCGTCAGGTGATCTAATGTGCCATGACATCATTTGCACAGAATTTGATCTATGCAGTTATATCTTTGCCAAAATTTATATCTATACAGAGACATCCATAAATTGTTTTGCTAAAAACTTGTTCATGCATTAATATGATTGTACTTGCAGGTATAGTATATATTTGGCATACTGAAAAAGATATATGGTGGTCTATATGTTTCATTTGTTGCATATGCGCATCAACTTTTAACTGTCTTCAAGTTTTTCCTTATTTTATTATAAAGAAAAGTAAAAAAAAAAAAAACTTTCCTCAAAACTGGGGGCAAATAACTTCCCAATCCAAAAGGCTCTGAGCCTTCAATTCTCTAATGTGAGCCTTCGTCATGAGTCCTTTCGTTCATTCTTTCTATCTTCGATACTGGTTTGTGAATCATAATAAAATAGTGAAAAAATCCTAGCAGTATATGAATCCAATATCATTCTGCCATCTTTGAGTGGGATGCATCTTAGCTACCATTTCCCCATCCATGAGCTTTCTCATGGACTCCATCGTCTCATCATTTGGTCTCTGCTTCTATTAGAGCCATCAATACTTCCTCTTACAAACATCACAAGTGTCCAACATGAATTTCTGAAATAGAGGGAATACCATGAAATGGAGGGAATACCAGCCCTGGTAGCCAAAACCAGATATGAGAAAATAATGCACTGACGAATCTCAGAAAAAGGGGGAAAAGATGTGCCTGCAGTATGAATGGCACAATCAACATGTGTAATTATTGACATATTTCAAAAGGTCCTCTTTTGGATTGCAGAATCTCTGAAGACTTTATATTGACATATTTTAAAAGATTTTGTAGTTCAGGAGTCAAATAAGGCATTGTAATTAATATTAAAGAATCTATACAGATCCTTAAAGGGCTATTGAACTTCAAACACAAAACCTTAGCACAAGAAATAGGAACCTTATAATCTCATCTGCAATGATAGAATAGTTTCAGATTATCAATCGCTAAACCTCTAGAAAGCAACTGTCAACTATTTTAGTATTGGGTTTTAGGCCTTTAAGAAAATGACAGCAAAAAGGTTAGGACTTGGATACCTGAGTCAACGGTTTGTTTGAGAAGCAAGGATTCAAATGATGGTATATGCCCTACCATCTTGTAAGGCTGTCAAACAAGTGAGCCATTTGCAAGATTAGCAACTGAGCAATCTAGAGCTATCCTTAGCTCGCTTAAAGTCAGCTTAATTAAACTCCAAATAATGTACAAACCCTATACCCAAGACAGAGTCCTTAATATAAACATTTTATGATGAAAAAATTGTTATCTTATTTGAGGTTTACTTTAACAGGTTGATTATCGTTTAAGCTCCTCTCTCTCTCTCTCTCTATCGCACGCATGCACATGCGTTCGTGCTTGCACTCTCTCTTTCCATGTGTGTATCTGCATGCATTTTTATTAGAATGGTGTTGTCTGATGCAGCTGCACAACAGATTAAAGAAGGAAGCAAAAGAAAGAGGAGAGGAGTATAAAATTCCAAAGTTGAGACGTAACATAGAGATGGATGAGTATGACCTGATGCATTGGCGACGTTCTTTAGAAGAAAGAGAAGCTCTAATCAGAGATATCAGTTGGTACGTTTTTAACTTTTTGGTTAGCCATGCATTCTGGATCTTTTCTCGCTCCTGTGTTTACTCATATCTAAAAACAGCTACATCTACAACTGCATGCGAATTGTCATACCATAATTTTGGATGGTGGGGCGTTATATTTGTTCGTATACACATGGACTTTATAGGAACTGGAACCTGTGCATCTAAATTTTACACAAAAATTTATCAAAAATATTTAGGTTCTCTTATGCTGATGAGATCTACAAATCATGCTTGAACTCTCTATACCCTCAAACAATTGTACTTGATTAAAAAATACTAGTTGAGATTTGGGTCTTTCAATTTTGCTTCTTAAAAAGCCATTAGTTTATGTCGCACAGAATTTCTAAGAAACCTATTTTTTAAAAGATTATTGAAATCAGTATGTTGAAAGGAAAAAATACATATCCATTATGATACCATTGTCCATGTTGTTATTGATTTTTTATTAGATGACGATAATGCCTGCATCAACGTCATTACCTTGTTACTCTTGGATAAATAATCCCATGCTGTCATTGAAATAGGCCATCTATTTCAGGCCTTGTTTGGGGGAGCTTTTGGAGGGCCAAAAAGCACTTTCTGGCCCTCCAAAAGTACTTTTAGATAAAAAATGGTGTTTGGTAAAATTTTCAGAAAGCTGTTTCAGCTTTTACGGGAAGCTGAAAACAGCTTTTGGGGAGAAGCTCCAATTTGGAGCTTTCCGAAAACGCTATTTTCAGCTTTGTCGGGAAGCTGTTTTTTGGACCAAAATACCCCCATTTAAATCTCACTTTTTTCTCCCAAAATCCTCATCCCACCTCTTCCTCTCTCACCCATCCCCTCCCTCTCCCTCTCTATCTTCTTCTTCCTCTCAACGCCGCCGCCTCTGTTCCTTCTTCCTCTTCTTTTTTTTTCTTGTTTTTTTTGTTTTAGGAGCTCGTGGCTGCCCACGGTGGCAGCCACCATGTCGGCCACCACCCATGGCCGGCGACCCTTCTATATTTCAATGAAATAAAATAATAAATAACTAAATAAAATAAATAAAAAGAAAAATAATGAATGAGTGGCAAATAATCTGATCTAAATAAATAAATAAATAAATAAAAATATTAGTAATTATTTAACCAATTTTATCATCTAGCTAGAAAATTTGTTAGAGAGATAAATGGTCATTAGAAGGATGAAAATTAATTTACACTAATAATTATAATATTTTATATATTTATTATTGTATTATACTATAAATATAATATTATATTACATTATAACTTAATACATTGATATGTTATGTTAAATAATTTAATATTATATTAAATTATTATTCTATAATATATAATGTTATAGTAGTATATTATAATAATATTATATTATATTACATTAATATTATACTATATCGTATATTATGTATTAATACATATTATATTTTATTATGCTCTGTTGTATAATACTGGTAATGTTCTTTATGGTCATTTTGTCACACAAGTATTTTCTCAGTTTGTTTACCAAACACATGTTAAAGTGTCACAGCACTTTAGAAATGTAGTTGCTAAACAGCAAACAACTTTTTATAAACGCTCTACTTCAGACAGCTCTACTTTCAAAAGCTCTACTACTAACAGCTCCCCCAAACAGGGCCCTAGTGAACTAGACGTTTTCCTATCTTGTTTGAGCAAATTGGACTTCTTTATAGCATTTTTCCAATATTAATATCTGTAGATGGCAAAAGTGCCTGCATCAATATTGTTGTTACTTCTACAGCACAAGTAGTCCCATCAAGTGCAGCCTTTTAACAACTAACCTTTTTTTTCCCTTGGTAATGTTTTGACAGATCAGATTTCTTGAAAGCATTTCTCCATTATTGATATTTATTGAAATTTTTCACTTTGTTCTACTAAAAATACCAAAGGGAAAAATCAAAATGTTGCAGAACGAATACCTCTAACAGTGTTGTCACACGATGATTAAAATCCAATATTTTCTATTTTTGTCTCTTTTTCATTTGCCTGTATTATATTTATCTGCAAAGGGTTGAGTCTGGCAATGCACAGCATCGAACATCATGAAAGTTATTTTTTAATTGAGATATTGAGGTAACCGAAAATGTAGAACTCATCCTCCTTTATCCAGTCCTCTCACCTCTAGGAGTGTCCATTGTTATCACAGCCATTAAACTTCCTCTCACATGAATGGCACATGCCCAACACTGGGTACAAATGGCATGGCAGAAGACAATGTTTGCAACTGCTACAAGAGTAACATGATCTTGAAGATAAGATAAACTTAGTTTTCCTGGAACAGAATTTTTTTTGCATGTATGAACTTTTTTCTGCAATGTGACATATATTTCAATCCAGCAGTGCATTAAAAACTGGAGATAAATATGTTTTATTTTGGCAGCCGGAAAGCTCTTGGTCTTCCTCTGGAGGAGCCGGGGAGATACACTGATGATAAGAGAGTTTGGGGAGGGGACCGCTATGACCCCTCGGATCCTCTATACCGTTATGATTACTGGGGAGAGCCCAAAAACTCAGAGAAGAGCAAACAGGAGAGAATGACGGAAGACCATAATCGATCGATTGTTGGAAGAGGTACCGTTTGGTATGAAATGTCGTATGAAGAGGCCATCAAACAGAGGATGCATCGTGAAGCCCAGATGAAGGCGACCCCAGAAGAAACAGAGGAAAGTGAAGATGAAGATGAAGATGACGACATAGATTTTGACTACAGCATATTTAGCAGTTCTAATTCTTATTCAACAAACAAGCCACTTGTCAATGGTACCGAGTTGCCTAGTATGTCAGATGAAGGCATGTTTGAGAATTAGTTCATGATAACATGTTTGTTTGTATAGTAGTATCGGTTGGCAATATCTGAGTCAAGATGCTGATGAGCCCCTTTATTGCTGAAGCTACTATTTGTCCTATACCACATTGTTACCAAAAAAAAAATCACCTGTGTCATGATGCCCTGCAATGCGTGATATGGCTTTGTGGCCGATGGCCAACTTGAAAGATCTCCGGAGACTTCCCAGGGCGAGTCAGTGGTATAGCGTACAACTACTATAGAGTGCCTAGGAATGGAACTGTAACTTTTGTGATTGTAAAAGTAGTAGAAGAGTTGTTACTCCAGGATTAAGAAGGACCAAGCTTCCCTGTAACTTCATGGAGGGGCACATCGCCATAAAGCCATAACATCAGTCATTGCTAGAACATGCTGAGCAAGATAATGATGGCAAAATATGTTATTGCTGAGGAAAAACATGACTCAGTTGCAAACAAGTACAAGCACGCATCTCATCACGTCTTGCTGAGCAAGAAGAGAAAAAATCTGAGAGAATATCAGAGATAGCTATTCGTAAGATTTCTGTTAGCAGATCAGCATCTCCTGCCTGTTTGCATCTCTTTCTCTCTCTGTTTAACCAAATTACATCGTGGTGTCATCATTTTATCCACAAATTGCTCATGATTCCTTTAGTTGTTTGTTAAAGAGTTCTGCCAATTGAGTTATTCGCACTCATTATTTCCTATTGCTCGAATTTGAGCATTTTCCATTTCCGCATATCAGCAAGTTCTCACCTTCCAGCAACCTGAGCAACAGAGGAAAGCAGGAGCAGAAGCCAAACTACAATGAACGCAATTGAACAGAAATTTTAGCTAGAAAGGCATCTACAAACAAACCTAGCATGCATCAGCAGAACATAACTGCACTAAGAATGAAGGAACTTTGTTTTCATCTATCAGCTGTCTTTGTACAGTTATGGGGAGCACATACGAAAAAAAAAAAGTAAATTATCAACAGCAATCTCCAAAACCTCCTACAGCTCCCACATTGTAATAGATGACATGGAATGCAATCTGATGCCTCAATCAGCTTATAAATATCACCTATTTTGAGTCTGCAGCACAAGTGTCAGACTCACCAATTTCCTCTTAACCAGTCCATATTGCAGTCCAACGCTCGTATAGAGTACACAAGCTTCCCAACGGGATCAACCTGCTTCTCTAACACCAAAACTGATGGCCACTTGAATACAAGCCAGAAACCAAAACAGAAACCAGCATAGCACAACATCAGCAGTACCCTTGGCAACATTAATCATGACGATCTTGACTGTGGTTGGCTTAGGCCAGACAAACACACTTGGTACTGGGGACGCATTTGGGCCCAGTCTGCTACCCAACAGACTACACCGTGGAGACCACAGCCCATGGGCGTGTATGTAGCAGGAAGAGCTGAAGATGGTCAATCAATTTCTCCTTCCTCAACATCATTTGCAAGAACAGTGCTTGGCTCACCATCTTCCTCCTCTTCGTCATCGGCTTTCATGTACAACCCAAGCTGTTCTAAAGGGTTACTGCCCCCAAATTTAAAACAGTCAATACCCTCCTGTAAGTCAGCAGGGCTTGTCTCGCCAACAGAACTAGGTGCATGTTCAGCTGGAACAGCTCTAAGCAACTCTAGATCTTTTAAAAATTGACTGCTCTCGATCTCCGCAGTCTTCTCCATCTACATAATGCATAGAATATCCACCATCAAATAAAAGATCAAAATAACAAAAGAAAGCCATTATGATGTGCCTGAAAACAAAAGTTTACATGCCTGAAGCAAGGCCTGACGTGCTGCTTCTCTCTCGAGTTCACGTTTGTGCTTAGCTTCTGCTGCAGCTTCTGCTTCAGCTTGCTTTCGAGCTTCTTCAGCAGCCTTGGCTTCTGCTTGCAACCGAGCTTTCTCTGTTCATATGATTATAGGTACATCATTCACAACATGAAATGAAAAAAAAAAAACAATCAAAAAGTATTAACAATTGCCTCGTTGCTTCTTACCTTCCCTTTTTTTCCTCTCAAGCTCCCCCTTCTCAAGCTGAAGTTTCTCTGGATCCCTCTTTTCACCCTAGTCTCAGAAAAATGATTACACAGATCATGTACATGGTACAATCCTTGGGCAGTATACCACATGATCAGAAGTGACAGCAAAAGTGATCACACTTCTAACCAACCTGGTCAAGCGTCTTCTCACGAGCTTTGAGGATTGTGTCAGCAAAGCGATTTCTCAATAAAGCTGCACGATAGAGCTTTTTGGGGGAGACGGGCCTCTCAGATGGAGTATTCCCCCCTAAATTTTTCATAATGCAAAGGTGAGGGGGTCCGTGCATAATATGTGCTTAAGATCCTTGGAGTTTCACAGTATTCTTCTTGGAAATTCATGCTTACCCTTTTGGTGGCTATTTGCCTCGACAGATGCAGGTATAGGATCAGCATCCTGTTCTGGTTGATCTAACCCATTAGAAGATCCTGTAAGTTGCTAATAATACAAGCATTTAGACAATAAAATGATGAAAGAAGGAGACAGTATTGATCTCCAGAAACAAGAAAATCTACAAGCATACCAATTTCCATGGATTAAAGGTGTAGCTCAATAACTTACTGTTTGCATCGAGCGGGTTTAAAACATCACTTTTTTCTTGCTCCAAAGCTGCCCTAGATCGTACATTTTCCTGCATGGACAAACATGACAGACTATAATTTCTAAAGGATGATAAAATTTCTGAAGTATACAAACAGAAAGAGATTTAACAAGATATGATTCATATTGATAATAATATTGAATAGAAATGGAATGACAAGGCTAGAAAATTGCTGGCAGTCTCAAGCAACAGCTCATGCAGCAATTTCAAAAGCTAAAATACCTTGATAACCATTGGAGAACTAGCAACTTTCTCGTCTGACTCACTTCCTGAGGAACTACCAGAGTCTGAATCTGCAGAAGGATCAAAAGAGTAGAATCACAAAGTATATTTGCAAGAACAAGCATTAAGCATCTATACATACAAGGCACCAATCTTATGACAAAATAAAATGAGAAAAAGACCTCTGTTATGCAACAGAAAGTAGGATATGGAGTGTGCTATTTAACAGCGATGCAGACTTAATGTAGTTAAATTGGGAATTTGTACTCGACAGGGTAGAACCTTTTGTCAAAGGATATATCTCTAAATTATTTGAAACAAAAAAGAGGCTATCCCATCAATCACCATGGTTCAATAATACAGATAGATAAAAGAAAAAACAAATCAATAGCTCGAAAAAGTTAAAGCTTCCTCTATCTAAGGAGTAACAGATAGAAAAAACAAATCAATAGCTCGAAAAAGTTAAAACCTTCAATTTCCTCAACAACCTATAGCCTCACCCAGCAAATCTCATGCCCTTTCAGCTTAACCTGTATAATATGAAGTTCTAAATATTTGAAACAAAATTCTCATAAAGGGTAGTTGGTGTTCCCCAGTTTTACGAGTTTAACTTAAATCTATAGTTTGAAGTGCCAGTCCTACCACACCAACTGAAAATATGCTGTTATTGCCAAGGTACATGGGTCTGTACAGCTGTAGTATCCACCCTAGCCCATATTGCTGCATAGCAACCACTGCCTACGTGTATTCTTTACACATCATAGGCCAAGACACAGAGGTGAAGACCTGAATCCTACTTTCCTATTTTAAAAGCATGTTTTATAATCCCCAATAGCCATACCACCAGGAGTCAAAGAAACCATAAGAGACAGCATGTGGCTAGGATCTTTAATCCTCTAGGAGACATCTTAGGGGTAGAAGGCCTATAAGAGAAGCCTTTAGATGTCTGGGATGAAATCCATAAAAGACAACCAGTTGCAAGTTAAAAGGATTGGTGTATTTTTCACTTATGGAAAAATTCACGATTTATTCCACATGTGGTTCATCATCCTCCATATCTCATTATCAAAGCATGCCATGACTAGCAGATGCCAGGTATATATCCTGTAGCCTACTACCCATGTTATGGCTACCTCTCTCCAGACCAGACACATGCAGTAGGAATTGCTGTACTTGTGGCAGTAATAATGATAGTTTATGCCCACGATGATACCAAAAAGGTATATCGACTACACAAGCCAGCACCAAGACTGGTATCATAAGTATATCACTAGGTGCACAACAATAATGATATGCAAGCTAATGTGTAAACAGAGTTATGCCCACAACAAATATACCACAGCCATAGACTTTAAGCTTGTAAGAACAGTTAACATGGAGTATAGTAGTTATTTAACGTCAATCTGTATGATAGATTGCTTCAAAGTTTTAAACTATGTAATACATAATAATCATCCCAAACATTTAGGATGTTTTATAGTTTTACAATAATATGTGATCCTAAGAAATTACCTTTAGTTGTTCAAAACATATTTATATATCATAATAAAGAAGCCTTTATTGTTCTAAGGTTCAAACAAGAATTTAATAAAGAAGTTTGTGTATCTTGTGACAAGCTAGTGTGACTTTACATGCCAATGCTTACTGTTGGCAATGTATAACATAATAAATGTACCACACCAGTCCCGAGCCAAGAAAGGTACAATGCAAGATATTTTGGTGTGTTATCAATTTGTCATTACCGAATCTAGTAGGCAACAAAATCCTTAGCCAGCATGAAGATGAATCAATTTTGAGCCAACTAAAGCCAATGGCCAAACTTGTCAGTCTGTTTCAGGTCTTAAATTTGGTGGTTATCAATTTGTAATTAAGGGGACAAGCAAGCAGCAAAATCCATATCCGGCATGAAGTTGAATTAATTTTTAAACAACCAAAGCCCATGACCCAAACTTCTCAGTCTGTTTCACGTCTTGAAGATTTTATTCAATTGCATTCTACAAAGGTCGCCTAAGAACTGGACCAACCGCAGTAGACTCTACTCACCAAAGAATATTTCAAAACATAGAGTCTGATCCACAAACACCAAAGCTACATAAAGCATAAACAGAAACTGATCCACCATAACCTGAATACCTTCACCATGTGGTCAATTTTGGGTCCAAATAGACACTAACCAACTAATTCTGGTCAAGCATAGCCAATGTGAGTCATGTTGTGGCTGGCCATTCAACTTGCACCCTAATGACGATTGAGTCTAAGTTAAATCCATGCAAGGGATAGTACTCGCTAGTTTTTCCTCTTAAGGCTCTGTTTGCCGGTCCAATAAGATTCCCTGCAAATATTCTGCTTTAAAATTTGCTGGAAGTGGATTGGTGAAAAGAAATCGGGGCAGCTGGTAGCACAACTACTCCCTTTGCTAGGATAACCTATCCCTTTTCCAAAGTGATCCATCTTATCCCTTAAAAACAAGGATTCGTTGTGTTGCTGGCTGCCCACTCTCTCTTAACCTCCCGACCTCCAACATGCTTTTAAGATGGACCTCTCACGTGGAAGATCTTTATCGCACCAACAAGATCTTCTGGAGCCAAAATGGACCGTGAATGTCTACTCTAGCTAAGAAAAGGACTTTGTCGCAGATCTCCCCCTTGAATATTTCAACCAACCTTCCATGGTTTGAGCTCAAAGCAATCAAAGGTCATGAAAGTAGTTGAACATTATAAGAGATCCGTAAAACTAAATTCAATGACAAGATTGACTTCAATCATCTAAGCCGATGTGCAAGAAGTGGCAATTCACTTGAAAAAGAAGGGTAGACACAATTGTTATTATGTAGCTAGCACTTCAACTAATTCATGACACTCACTAGAAATTCTAGCAAATTAAATTCAATATCACTTCTTAGGAATACCAATTATATCAAAATAATCCATTCAATATCCCTACTACCAATTATGTAGCTAGCTCTTAAGTTGTCTTATTATTTCAGTTTTTTAGTCTTTTTTTAATATTTTAATGCTTTCTTATTGTATGCTAATGTGGTGAAAGATGGATCATGTAGCCACAACTTAAGCCATGTGCTACGATGCTAGACGAAGAGAATCAATAACTTCAAATTTAATTTTTCCTCTTTTTTGTAAAATTAGGAAACATGATTGGCGGAACCGTCCCGAAGCGCCCGGTTCGGAGCGTGCCGAGCCGTACTAGCGGCGGACCAGGACGGTTCCGACAACCAAAACGAAAAATCGGCGACAAAGGGGAAGAAGGAGAATGAAAAGAGAGAAAAAGAGAGAGAGAGCGGGAGAGGGGGAGGGAGAGGAAGGTGGAGGCGGGCTGGTAGAGGGTCGAAGAGCCGTGCGGAGGAGGAGGGCCGGCCAACAGAGGGCCAAAGAGCCGTGCAGAGGAGGAGCCGACTTCACTTAAAAATCGCGAAAATAAAAAGAGACCCCCTCTGGGACCTCTATTTCGAATAAAACAGGAGAACCAGAGGCGGAGCCCCTCCTTCGCCCCTCCACACGGCTTGTCGGCCTCCGCCCTCTCTCCCTATTCTCTCTCTCCTCTTCCTTTCTCATTCTCCTCTCCTCTGCCTCCTCTACTGTGTCGGTATGGGCCCAGCACGGAGCTGTACCGACCCGTGCCGTCGGGCTCTAGTTCCCACATAGTAATCCTTGTCAGGAACATTCTTTCCCTTGCTTGCCTCTACAACATAAACATTCTGCATCTTCCCAACTTTCCCCTCTTCTACTTTCATTCCTCTAGTCCTATTCTACAAAGGAGAACTATTAGGTGGTACCAAAGCACCTAATCCTAAAGCAAAGGCACTTTGTTCAACAATCAATCAATCAGGATATGAAGACAATGCATGATGAGCAGCTCCAAAGCACGAAGAACAACTAGGAGTGGAATAGAGACTTAGCTAACTGGAAATGCTTATGATGGAGAAGCAAGAAGTTTTTGAAGCCTTCAAGGACCTAAAAGTGATAGCAAGATTCACCATCATCCTCTAATAAATATCTCGGTAAATCATTTAAGTCACATATACAATCGCTGGTGGGCAGATCTGAAGCATAAAAAAACAATTAAGTGTGAAATAGCAACTCAGCAAACTGGAGGTAAGCAAGTCCTTGCATCCTTCAAGGATCAAAATGTAGTAAATCAAATTTGCCATCATCCTCTGATGAAACACACAAATACAATGCACAAAATGTCATGACAAACATGTTGATTAGAAATAGTTGTATGCGGTTTCTTAGCCAAATATCAATTATATGTTGCTTACAAAGTCCTTGGGTAGCAAGAAAGATATTTCATGTCCCCCACCAAATATGAGTCCTACAGGCATATCACATCAACACATAGTTTCTGACACCAGGGGACAACAATTGGTGGAGGTCGATCCATATGATCAGGAATTAAGGTATTGTATAACTGTGTTAAACAAACACATGCATGATAACGAGGCATGTATCTTCGTATTATGTGTTTGTCTTCACTGGTGCATGGCATGCACCACACACTCAAATACCACTGATAAAACTCATTTAATTGTTCCGAACCATGGCACATGACTGAACACATGATTAACATCGCATGACATGTTATATATGATGCCAGCCCATGACCAGAACAGGCACAACTTAAGATACTCCTTGCACGTAATAACCATAAGAGATGATCACAGCAGGCAAAAGGGATGAATTAAGGATCAAAATTCCATTGCATCATGAACCTAACAGGCTTCCTCCATAGAATTACCAGTTGTACTGACTCTTTATGCAAGGGAATGTATAGTACAACAGTTGTAGCCAAATCAAAAAGCACCACAAATATGTGGTGGAGCTGATTGTAAAAGCCCAATAGAAGATCTAGGCACAGTGTAATCTATAATTGGGAGAAGATGTAAACATTGGATAAGGAACAACCCTTTCAAAGCTTGTGTCACTTGCCAAGGTGAACTATGTGGATCAACCATCTATGGAGGAAACATGCAATATGTAGTGCCATCTGAGCTTGATGAGAAGCTGAACCTATAGATGGAGCAGCAAGAACCTCCTATAATACTAGCCTAGATGAACTATGAGCAAGTCATTCTCAAGCATCAATGCCTAGTGGAATGTTTACAGATCAAGATTCTATGGAACACATTGTGCACAACTAGCCTAGATGAACTATGAGCAAGTCATTGTCAAGCATCAATACCTAGCCACTTCTTTACATGTCAAGATTCTAAGGAATGCAATGTGCATGGGATGTGCAGATCGCACATCCCATTGGACACCCTTGACTCTAACAAGAATAAAGTCAAACACGATGCCTACAACAACACATGCTCCTTTACCACTGCAATGGACCAATCGTGCACCTAATGAAGACAGAATCATCACCAGCTTAGACCAAGTGGTCGAACCTGCACAAAAAATGGTGTGGACTAATGGTGATTGTAGATTCAGACCATATACTAGTTATAAGCCAACATAGCCAAGCCATCAAGCTTCAGGGTAGGCCAACAAGTGGCTGAAGTGGCTAATGCATGTGAACTATTGAAGATTTACTTCACAGAAGTTAGAACTTAGTTCCAGTTCCTCAATCTTTTATTTTTCATTTTTAGTGTTTTTCAATTGTATGGTGAAAATTTCTAAAATCTAAGAAGCATATATGAGCACTCATCTAACTACAACTTACATACACAAGTAATTCAATAAGTTCCAGATAAGGAATATAAAAAAGGAAGGTCCACAAGGGGCATCACTATGGTATTTCTACAAGGATAATTGGACTGAAACTAAAATTACGTCGCATTTAACATGGCTTAAAAATACACTTTCACAACTTTTTAAGCTAAGAAAAGCATGTATTCCGAGAAAGACGTTTGGTGAAGCTCAATGAAGCATGCTTCTCACATAGGTGGAAGTCTAAAAGCTGCTTTTGTTGCTAACTAGAAAAATTAGTTTATGGCTTATGCTTATATAAATCACCTACCTTCTTCATAAAATAATAAGTTGCATCTCTTGCGAGTAGCCATATTACATGCACAAATGGATTACGAAAAGTTAAGTTAGACCAACCCGGACCAAAAGGCATGAGCTTGTGGGATCATCTCAAAGTCTATAATCTAAACCTTAATCTCAACAAAGTTGGAATTAATAGAGTCAAATCAAACTTCATTGGGAATCAAAAAGGCTCAATAAGTGCTTTCATATTGTGTTATCAAACACTAAACAAGTCAAGAAAATATTCTCTTAAGAGTACTTTCACAGATTTGCTTCAAAAACAATCTTCTTTAGAATGCAAAAGCAACACCAAAAAAATGTCCCAAGTTTCTTCTTCTCTATAGCAAAATGGAAGCTACCTTTCCCACTTTCCCACTAAATTTATTAAAATGCCCGACTTCTGCTTTCTTTTTACTCTAACCTAGAGGATTGTTGCAGCAATTTATCCCCATGAGCAATTCGAGATCAAATCTAAAGTAGAATCAGCCATAAGCTGCTGAAATCAATCCAAACTTACACAGGCAATGTATCCCTTGATAAGTCTCATCAATCCAAGGCACCCATCAACCTAAATGCATGATGCGCAACTTATTGGTTCTCTTTGTGAATTTACATATAAGTTAAATTGTCCTCATCTATTACAATTTTGATGTGATGCACAACAATCATCCACTAAGGCTGCCTAGCTTGATCTCATATAATATCAGGTGCATATCATCAAAGCCATCCAGCCTCCTCCACCCCTTACTTCCCCATCTCAGGTCATACATACCCAATACCAATTTAATCGGTCATCTCTATACAAAATTGTTGTACCTTGAGAAGGCTGGCTAGTAAGGACATTAAGACTACCAAAAAATATGAAAGTATCAAATCAGTTAATCTTCTCATTTATTTCAGCTTTGTTTGATTGATCTATTTCAGCTTTAAAGTGTCATGAAGACAGTTTCACATAAGGAGTTTAATGAACCTCTTTAAACATGTCAGATTTCATGATGTAGGTTTGCCCAAGCACAAGCTCTGGACAAGCAACTAAATAAAATCTTGGATTTGTAGTGTGAGCAACTACAAAGCCATAATTTAGTAGAAGCATCAGCATTAGCTTAAAGCATATACATCTGGACGGAGAAAATTTTCATAAAAAGTGACAGGTGCTATGATAGATATTATTTCCTAAACTACCAAGAAGTATTAGATGAGTTGTCAGCATGAATATACCATCCAAAGTGACTCGCAACCCCACAGAAACACATTTGGAAGGAAATTAAATGACATATTCAAAGGAACTGCACAAAACAACCTAGAAAATGAAGATAATGTAGAGCTTCATCAAATACAAATAACCATTTAAAATATGGAGAATAGAACATTAACAATGCAGATATAAATCAATGCACAATAATCAATATTGCATGAATGCCACAAAAAAATAAATAAATAAAATTTCAAAATGACACTGCTGAATCAAACCATACAGTAATGAGTTAAGCAACAGAATAATATAGTAAGATACAAAGCAGGAAAGAAGAAGACTTAAAAACAGGCACAGACCACTGGAAGATGATCCTGAATCACTACTAGAACTGTTTGAACTACTACATTTGCTGCTTCTAAGTGCTGTATCTTTCTCTATAACCACTGGAGGATAGCTTGAAATAGGAGGGTCATTGCCACCAATATCCACATCTTCATCAGCTGGCTCATTGCCTGCACATAAACAAGAAAGAATGATGCAATTGTAAGATGAAGTATCTAACTCACAACTGTGTGTGGAGTTGAGAAAATCATTGGAGTGGAACAAGAAGTTAACCTTTGCAAGGATGCCTGGAGGAATTGCTAAGTCCGGATTCATTTAAAATCTGCAAGAGAAGTTAGTGCAGAGTTAGGTACATACATGGGGTAAATACCTTATTTATAAAGTCTAAAAAATCAATTTCCACCTCCATTTCACAAGGCTCAGCTTTTGCTTTCTGCCCTGACTGTTTCTTTAGCAAATGATCATCCAGAAGCTTCTGTAATTGAAACAGATTATCATCACCAAGAGAATCGATATCAATCTCTATCTCCTCCTCGTTAGTTTCATTTGCATTGCCGGTATGCCTCGTCAAAAAATCAAGGATGTGCACTGGAAGCTTGCCTAAAGTTTCCAAGCGCCTGCCCAGATTCTGCTTCTCCTCCTCTGTCATCATTGGCTTGACGGTCTCAGGCATAACAATATTGTGATTAATAGGAGATGCTTTCCTCTTCTTTGGCTGCAACACCGACTTGGCACCTTCTGTTTCTCTTTTAACAGCTGCATCAGCTGCAGCCAGTTTCTTTTCAATAGGTTTCCATCTTGTTTCAAAAAATTTGCTCATGATATCTGCCATGATATGTACATCATTACCAGGTGGATTATAGGTCATGGCATTGGTGAAAGTAAGCCTCACATCTGAGACAAAACCCCACAGGCTAGAATAAGCACCTGAAGCTATCCTACTCTTAATTGTTCCCAAATCCATTGGATGCTTAATAACATGGAAATAATCTGGGATATTCAACTTCACCACATCAACAGGAGTATTAAACACCCATGCATACTGGTGTGCCATCAAGCGCTTCAGAAGTGCCTCACACTGTTTCATCAACATGGCATAGGAGTTGCTAATAAGAGGAGGTGGACCCCACTTGGCAGATTCAAACTTTCCCGAGTTCCCACACTTCACTTGCGAAGCATTCTGACCCACAAGATCCCGTTTCTCCACACGCCCATCACTGGAAGATGAGAAGGCAACCCCATTAGCACCTGCCATGCTCTTAGAGAGTATTTTCTTCTGGCATAATTGAACCTGTTCAAGCTCTCCTCTCAATCTAATTTCTAACTCCTTCCTCTCTGGAACAGACAACTTTGACCGAGAAATGACTTGCAATGGGACATTGAAACTATCATGTCTTTCCATGTTTAAGCTTATACACTTCCTTTTTGGAGCACAGGAGTCCTCCGAGTCAACATGGCCTGGGCTACCAAACCCTTCTGACTCATCAATTGTCTCAACTGCATGCCGGTAGTCTGGGACAAAACCTGAAGCGTATCCCTTTGAGAACTTCTGCGTTTTCCCCATCATGGCGTGCAAAAAATCATCAGAGCTATTTCTTCAATTCTTTACAGTCACGCACTCTAAAATAACATTTTTCCTCCTAGGGTTAAAACATCAAATTTTTACAAGTCCACATGCCACATAATCCCTTCTTCCAAACTACAATAACTTATCTCTGTACAGTATAAATTCCAAAACTTGTCGGTGGATTTATACAAATTCTGGACCTTGATGGTACTCGATTCGAATTTCCCTCCAAAATAAGTTGCCTGGTCTCTGTCTTTCTGCTTCAGCATAGACCAATCAACACGCCCACCTTCAATCGGAAGTCTACGACAGGGTTTTGCTCTTTACCGAGAAAACCCAAAATTGAGCAGCAAAAACCTAGCTTCCACCCGAAACCCCAAAACCTAAATCAACGTCAGGAAAACACAAACCTCTTCTCCCGATTCTCATAAAAAAAACCCTAAACGTAGCTCTCCTCCACTAACAAGCCTTTGCACCAAACCTAAAGCTACGAGCAGTAAAATCCCACAGAAATCAAAACCCTAACCCCAAAAACCCACCCCTAGACCGAGAGAACGAGAAAGAGAGAAGCGGAGAACGAATTGAAGGCCGCAAGGTCGGAAAAACCAAAAAAAACACGGGAAATGCTTCCAAAATCCAATATGAAACCTGGATACCGAGCAGAGAAGCCAATCCTGCGCCGAAGAGAATCTCTAGAACAGAGACCCCTCTTTCTCCCCACTTCTCCTCCGACCCCCCTCTCTCTCTCTCTCGCTTTCTCTCCGCCTCCTGAGCTTCGAGAGTGAGAGAACGCGAAGCAGCCCCTCACGGAGTTCGGACAAAGGCGAACGCTTGAAGCGGCGTGTGGTCGCCCCTCGTGGCCCGGCCCGCTCGCCCGGTTGCCCCCCGATCGTGGCCGTCCGTTTCCGTTAGTCCAACGGATAGCGCTGTACTTGTTCTGCCAGTTTTGGGTTCATCGAACGGCTGCGATTCGTAGTGGTGTCTTCTTCGTTGGATCCCTGACAAATCAACGGTCATGGATAGCGAAAGGAGGTCATCCAAGATCACAGGTGGATTTGATCAATAAAAAATAATTTGCCTCTTTGTCTTGTATCTCTCATGAAATCCTGGCTATAAAAGGTAGCATTTAACACGTGTAATGTGGACATAACATGTCCTCAAAGGTGAAACCAGCGAAGGCAAAGTGAAAATTAACTAGTAGCTAATAGAAATAGCAACTGCATGCACTTGGTCATGCAAAAATTTCCTGCTATCATGCATCACAAGAAAATTGTGTGAAACATAGGATCTGATTGTACTAAAAGTTGCCAAGTAGGTAGGTTGGAGTATCAAAAAATTTTGTGTGATTCAGCACCACTTTTTAACTTTTTTTTCAATGAAAAGATATTCTCTTAAGAAACTCTTTCAATGTAATCATAATATATACTAGTTTATGCACTCGAAAATCATCAACTAGTGTTCTTAGTTTTAAGAGTAGAAGATGAGAATGATATCATATCCTTGAGCAGAAAACTTCTTGGAGCTTAGATATGAGCTGCGTATGATGCAAAAATAATTATGTATCGTGGTATCAGTTTTTGCAGGACAAAAGAGAGGATTTTATTTGCATGTTGTAATTAAAAAGCTAAGAGTCGACCTTGTCCATAAAAAAATTTATGCAAGACATCATAATCTTTATGATGCTATAATTTACTTAGTATGATACCTTGCCACCAAATTATCGTGATATAGGATTACAAAATTACCAAATCAAATAAAAATCATTAGCCCATGGGTCAATTGGTTGAATTAAAAAAGTTTACCCTATGGTTGTAGAAATGTTTTCTCCACATCTCCTGATAGTATAAAGAAGGTATTTAAAAACTGGCTTTTTTTAATAGTTTAAATAAATGTGAATATTTAAAAATAATTCAAATGAAAATAGATAAAAAGAAATATAGTTGTTGAGATGAAATCGAGAAATTAGTTTAAATGAGAATTTATTTAATTAATTGGGAGAAATACTTAGAGCAAAGGTGAAGAAATTTATGGAATTTGGATATTTGTTGAACTCAACTTAGACTTACATGATGAGGTTGAAAAATAAAAAATCTGAGACCGATGTGAAAATTAGATCGGGCCTAAGTTTTGAACCCAACCAAATCCATGAATCTTCGAACATGGATTTGACCGCGTCTAATCGGGCGGACGCGAGACGGACATCCAGGACCGTGGGTTAAATTCCAGTAGGCCCCTGGTCCGTTCCGGCCCGACCCATCGCACGTGCACCGCCACCGCGCGCATCTCCGGCGGCAGGTCACCGAAAACAAAAACCTGTGCACGTGAAACCATCAAACCCCGCCCGCTGTATTTCTCTCGCTTCCCCATGCCTTCTCCTCTCCTCTTATCGAAGCCTCTTCGCGCCCCCTTCCTCCCCCCTTCACCTCATCCTCCTTTTTCTTCTTCTTCCCCTCTTCTCGACTCGCTTCTTCTCGTTTGTAGGGTTTCTCCTGCGATCCATGGCAAGGTTCGGAGGGAAGCATACGCCGAGGAAGTACGTCTTCCTCTTCTCCGTCGTCATCCTTCTCGGGGTTGTCCTTGTCGCGGACTTCCTCTGGGCCTCTTCGTCCTCGTCCTCGTCCTCCTTTTCGCGCTACTGGTCCACCACCTCGGATCGCTCGCTCGATAGCGTCATCGGTCTGGACTCGGCAAAGGGTGAACAGGTGAGTTGGATCTTGATTCTTTATCACTTTCTTTGCTGGAATCTGCTGCGGAAATTAGATTCTTGAAGAACTGAATCATATTTAGGTTGTTGGTACCAATGTGGGAAGAAATATTGGGTTAGTTGGTATGCGGTACCTTTCTTGCCGAGTCGAAATCTTGTTGTATGATTACTCTTTGCTTGGTGCAAACGTTTCTCTTATTTTTCTTTATTTTCTATGCGATGAAAAGGTTTTTTTGTTTTTTGTTTTTTTGTGCGCGCGCGCGTTTTTAGTCAATTTCTTGTGAATGTGGATGGTAGTTATGCTTCATCAAAGACAAAATACGAACTACTGGATAGTTTTTAAGGCTAATGTGTTATGTTACTTATGTAGAGACTAAACGCAAAAATGTTCCCTATTCAATTAAGTATTGGTATGCAATAATGACATTGGATGTGATTTTCCGATGGTTGCATCTGCAAGGGGTCCAAAATATTATCTTTCAAATTGTTACCTTCATATAATAAACGAGAATCTAAGTAATTCAGCGTATCAGCTTTCAATGTACTTTTTTACTGTTCATTGCTATTAGATGCTAAACCCTCTGTAGGTATCTAATTAGCAAACATATTTGTTCACAGCTTCCATCTGTGTTATTGTGGGTTTTCAACTATTCCTTCATCCTTATGACAGAAATGTTGATCATTACTCCTTTTGTGGCATTTGCAGATCTTTGTTCTACATGCCTACACCATGTCATGTGTCTTCTCCCACATTATCTTTAATTTTGTTGCAACTCCTCTATGTTTGGCAATATTATCAGGATTCTTATTTCCGTGACAATAATTTCATGCGCTTCTAATATTGATATTGCTTAATAGCATTTTATTAAACACTTTGGTCAAAGTGCCATCATATGGAATCTTCATTTAATGTAAGGTATACTTTGATCTGGTAATGCCTCATAAGCACTTCTCCTCTTAACTAACCTCACTTTTAACTCTATTAAATATAATTTGTCTCTCTGTTCACTATGAATAGGAGTGATTGCAACTAGGTTATCTTGCCCTTCAACTTTAAGGGGTGCCTATTTGCATTTGTTATATTTCTTTTTTTCAATGAAAAAAGAAAATAAAATCAAACATTCTAGGCTGCATTCCAATTATATAAAGAAGAGAGGTCAGAACATTTTGTTACTTTGATATGTTGCAAGATTCTAGTAACTAACGTAAAAGCATCATGTATAAAACTCTGAAAAGAATAATTGAAGTTTTCACTACATTTACTTGGGTCATTTTTTGTGAATTTTGGATTCTTCAGTTATTTAGCAATAGGTAGCATGTGTACGAGGAGTTTTCTCTAGTAATGAACTCAAAGAGCTATACCTTCATGTTTTACTTGCTGAGTATTGGGTTAATTTCTTCCCAGAGCACCTAGTCTTCAGTATTCATTTACAGTACCAGCTAGGCTTTGTGTTTTAAATTATTCTCATAATTATTAGTGTGCCTTTTTTAATTAGATCTACAAGCTTTGCATCTTGGACAGGAAAGTTTTTTTATCAAGCATGTTTAGTGTTCCCTGTTTTGGTACTTGTTCGGTAGTTAGATGAAATAATAATCAACTTTCATTTTTTCTCTGCAGACCAAAGGAAAATTGAAAGGTGACAAAGCAAAAGTTTCCAAATATCTGAATGCAACTTTCGCGGATTTACCAGCTCCTCAATTAGAGTGGGAGGAGATGGCTGCGGCACCTGTACCTCGTCTAGATGGTGCTGCTATACAGATTAAGAATCTTTTATATGTGATCGCTGGATATGGCACCATTGATTATGTAAGGGGCCTTAATAAAATTAAGAACTATTTTTTATGCCTTCTAGTAGATTATATTAGATTGCCTTGTCAGGTCTTCATTGGTCCTTGACTTCTTATTTGAATGTTTTTTTTAATTCACATTTCACAAACAATATGGGGTTCTTGACTGAGCTTTAAGACGACTAGCTACTGTTTTTTTTTTTGTTTTTTTTTTAACTTTCTGGTGACTTTCTTTTGATCAATGTAGAAAAAGAAATGCTGAGATTTTTTTGCCTCCAGCGCTTATATGCCTGTGGTCAAATCAATTTATGATAGCTAACTCTTGACACCAACTGGAGCAACCATGTCAGAGATGATTCATAAACAGGGAGTGTGTTGGTTGAAAAATCATGTATCTGCAGAATAAAGTTTTAGATACATGATGAAAGGTGTATAATGCTTCTGATTATCATTGGTGAACCCTGAATCTTAACATACTTAATGAGATAATTAATGGTAAAACTTCCTAACATTTAAGCATTTCTCTATAATAAAAGAAACATTAAATGTGTAATACATATTGTTACAACCCAGGACTCACCCAAAATGGCTAGCCGGAAGGTATTATTTGGGTTCATTGATCCTGTATAAGTACCCAAGATCTATCCAGCGAATAACTGATGTGGGACTAAATACACGCCCGCACGGATCCTTACATACTCCCCCTGTTCAAGCCCTGACGTCCTCGTCAGGCTAAGGGTTCAAATCTATTCAAATCTAATAACAAACATCACGATTGGCCCGTGGTCAGTCCCAATGGATCTGTGCTGCAGTGTCCCCTAGTCCACATAGGTTATGAGCTGGGTTCGCTCTGATGCCATGTGTAACAACCCAGGACCTCACCCAAAATGGCTAGCCGGAAGGTATTATTTGGCTTCATTGATCCTGTATAAGTACCCAAGATCTACCCAGCGAATAATCGATGTGGGACTAAACACACGCCCGCACGGATCCTCACACATATGTTACTGCCAACCACAAACCTCGGATTAATTCATATTCATGCGACTTCTTAATAAACAGTATGCTGGTGGCTTAGCAATATGTTCCATTAAGTATCTCTAGTTTGCTGATTTTGAGGTCAATACAATAAATGTAAGTACTAATCTGCTCCAAGAAACGATTTTGATGTATAGTTTGGATGTCAGTTTTGTTACCGAGGTTTGGTCCTTGGGAGGAACATATGATGAAGATCCAATGAGCCACCCACATATTTGACCCCAATTAGATAAAAAAATGTTGGTAATAGTTGTTCGGTTTTCTGACAAACAAGTGTCAGATTTTACCATTTTTATGTCTAACTGTAGGATTGGTACTTATCATCATGATTCTTCATGATCTTATTTGCTTTGTTCTGTGCCTTTTTTCATGTTTTAGGTGCATTCTCATGTGGATATCTATAATTTCTCTGACAATACATGGGGTGGAAGGTTTGATATGCCAAAAGAAATGGCGAATTCACATTTAGGAATGGCAACAGATGGAAGATACATTTATGCTGTCACTGGACAGTATGGCCCACAATGTAGAGGTCCTACAAATCGCAATTTTGTGCTGGATACAGAGACAAAAGTGTGGCATGAATTGCCTCCCTTACCTGTTCCTAGGTATGTATAATTTAACATATATTTATTCTTTAGTTCATTGGCTCATTTTCCTCTTTACCCTATTGTAACCAAGTTTTTCCCCACAAATTCCAGCTCAATTTCTTTAGACCTTCCTCTATTCTGCATCCTCCACACAAATTCAATATCTGTGATTTTTCTTTCCCATTCCAAGAGGGAAAGTTAAACATATTAATGCAATTATTTTCAGGTATGCTCCAGCAACACAACTTTGGAGGGGCAGACTCCATGTTATGGGTGGCAGCAAGGAAGACCGCCATGAGCCTGGTTTGGAGCACTGGAGCCTTGCAGTGAAAGATGGAAAAGCATTAGAGAAAGAATGGCGAAATGAGATTCCAATACCACGTGGTGGACCTCACAGGTTTGTGTACCTTTGTTATCTCGTAATATAAAATGATACTTTGAGAATTATAATATAAAATGATTCTTGTCATGGCATTTGTATTGATTTGCCCTCTAGTTTTCCTTCATATAATTACATGATCATTGACCCCAAAATATAAGACTTTTTAAGATGTGGGAACATGTGGTTTCCATTTATCTTACTGTTTAATTTTTGCCTTGTAATATCATGTTTTTTGTAACTCTTTAATTGTTTGAAATACAAAGTCCGACTAATATGTTTTTAATAAATACTAATGCTGTGTTTTTTCGTTTTATTGATAACAAGAATATGTTGATTAATATTTCTCATGGAAAGTAATGAATGGGCACAGTCTCAGTGTTGGCTCGTCTTTCCTCAATTTTTTTAAGTTCCATGATGCTTAACAAGGAAGGAGGCGGAGAAGTCTCACCTCTAATGTTGTCCTACAACTTAGTTTTGGTGAAGTATATAAACTTTTCCGAGTAAGAAAACTATCAGATGACAAATTTGTTCAAAGTATTGGCATCTACTCATTCTTTTTTTTTTTTAAATGATTATGTTTATTGTTCTAATGTTGCATGCAAAAGTAATTTGGCCCTGGTTGCTGCTTTGGCATAGTTTGCTTGTCCATTCAAGCATTTGCCTGTACTACTATGGAGAAGGCAGCTTTCTCTTTTTTGTTATCTTAAAAATCATGGGATTTTTTATCAATGGAGATTGGTTGCAATTCTTTTTATTTTCATGTTATTTTCAGTCAAGTTTACCTATAAATCAGCAGAAAGTTGTACAATAATTTGGACCCATCAAAAGTGGTATAACTAGAATTATGAAAGTGGTATAAATAAAATTATCCATAGTTTTTTTTTCTTTTTTCTTTTCTTTATATACTTATTTTTGTCTGCATTCTCATGTACACTCATGGGCCCTTGTAGCTTTGTTTTGTGATGCACTCTTTCTGGATTTCTGGTACCTTGATTGCTCTAATGAAAAATGGTTTTGTGGTTGTTAGACTTTCTTCAAAGGTTCAATATGTACAAAAGGGAATGTTAGGATTGTTGAAAGTTAGACATGAGCAGCTCAACTTAATGTCATTTTGCTAAATCAACTCAATTCTGTTCTTGAACTCAGCTTGCAATCCAAAACTTTGACCTTCTGCTTGGCTTTTATTAAAGAAAAGGTGGTGGACTGAGATCTATGGTGGACTGAAGAGAGATGACATGTAGCAAGACAAAGCGGTAAACTAATTTTCTACTGGAAGATGCATTTGATCTAATGGAAAACCTTTTAATTCATTACAGATGACTAATTAGAGATTGATAGTTGAAGAGTTGATGGTTGATTCTTTGCAACGGAGCCATGCAAATGATAATTTATTTGTCTTACTGTTCAGGAAGCTAAAGGATCAAAAATCCTGATAATATCTCGCTTGTCCACTAATTTTTTCATCAATGATATGATATATAGCCATTATCTTGATTCATCAAAGGATTATCAGGTTAACCATAAGGTAGCCTCTGAAGCTGCAGTCTTTTGGACATGTCATGAGACAACCTATAGGATCGTACAGCAGGAATAAAATATTAGTGGATGTAGAGATAATTGTGACAAAAGCTATTTGATGTGATTAATAATAAGATGGAGCATAGAATTAGTTTATCTTTTTTAAATTTAAAGGTTAGTGTTCCTTTTACAATTGCTACATTGTTTACATCTTTATTATTTTTGGATTGCAAGGATTTAAGTCCTGGTGGGAAAGTAGGGTGTCCCTTTGTCCCGAGTGTCTAGATGGGGCACCATCCTGAGTGCCAGGATGGCATGGGTAGCACAGGGATTAGGATGGGAAGGCACATCCATCATGTCGGGATGCGGCATGCCTCGTTCAACAGGAATAACTGGGATTGCCTTGTTCCACATGCATTAAATCCTTCAGTGATTGTTTGTGTATTATTACTTGGTTGAGGTTTGGTTCTTATGGATAGGTGGTTTAGTAGTTGGAATGCCTGTGAAATGGTGGAACTAGGATCAGAGGTTTGCTTTTTGGAGATGGGGGGCAACATAATGCCATGTACAAATAAAAGTTCACTTGATTGCTTGATATGGAGTAGAGGGTGACACAAACTTGGATCTTTGATATGAAGAAGGGGCGCACAATTAGTGTGTAGAGGATGAAAGTCTTGTAGAAGGGACTGCCCAGGTAAGATACAGTATGAGATTCCGCCACATCTTCCCCCCTGGGGGCTGGGGGGTCTCATTGTTTGTCAAATCTGGGCAAGTATGTATGTGTCAATGTACTTCTATGGTCGCTAGTTCATTGGCAAACATATCAACTTGTTTCCATGTATAAACAGAAAATTAGTTTTTCTGCTAGATTGAGCTGAGATTAACAAAGTCTCATTCTTTTTCCTTTTATGCATGATGTGTCATCATTTTGCCAATAAAATAACTTTTAGAATCGAGGGTAGGATTTGCTCTGTCATGAATTCAACAAATCTTTTAACTTATATAATCTGTTTCTATTCCTTGTTTAATGCCGTCTTGTAGGTCTAACCTCATATATAACTAGGTTAAGCAAACCTACATATGTTTATTCATGGATGCAAACCAAGATTCTTACTTGGATGCAATATTGACCTAGAGATTATCTTGATTATTCAAGCACAAGCACTAAAACAACCAATGTTTCTTTTGACACCAATGATGCGATTGAATGATTAAATTGGCCCTTTGTCTTTTGTCCTAAGTGGACAAGATGGTGATTTTTGGTAATATAACAAGTACATGCAAATTTCATTGTATCCTCTCCTTATCTTGAAAGTTGGACCACAAGCTAAGTGTTATGCTAGATTTAAGAAATCACACGATCCTCATTTTAATGATTGACCACGTAGACTTTAATTACCCTACATTTACAATTTCTAATACTATCTCCTACAGCATGATGACATCTTTGATATTATGCGTGGATTGATAACTAAATGCATGGCTGAGCCCACAAAGAAAAAAGATCTTGCATACAATTTGTTTGATTCCCTCTCTATTCTTGCCAACTTCTGACACCCATGATCGTGGAGGTTAATAGGTCATTACACTCTATTTGTTTAACCTATTATATCATGCCACCATTACTATTTACAAAGGAATGTAGAATTATGTAATTGTGTTTAAGAGCAACTAAAGAACCATTGGTGGAAGGAAGCATATTTTCTCATATTTCTTCTTTTAGTGCACATCTAATATTGTTTTGTTCCTCATGTCAAAATATAATTTTTCTGCCAGGGCATGTGTTGTTGCTAATGACAAGCTATATGTTATTGGTGGTCAAGAGGGTGATTTTATGGCTAAACCAGGATCACCAATTTTTAAGTGTTCTCGAAGACATGAGGTATTCATACTTACTACTTTTGTTCTTAAATGCAGTCATTATGCTAATTGAATGAATTCGTTTTCATATTGATTTATCTGGAGTCTATCACAAATTCTTTTTCACTTCACTATTTAAATAAACTAATTTTGGATCTCATTCCTTTTTGTGCCATGATTATCTATTATGAACTTTATGCATCGATTATTTCTTTTTCTCTATTATATTCTGTATTGGATTGCCAACTTCTGCTATCAAGTAATTACAAGTGTTGGAGATAATAATATTTATAGATAATTAAATAACATAGCCCAATACAGAAAAGATAACTTACAATAGTAGTTTTAATAGTCTGGTGCATGAAAGTATTTAGAATTTCTCATCAAAATTACCGTAATCAATGAAGATTGTGACTGTAGTACTTTTAAAACTTATGGTGTTCAAACATTGTGTTTTGGATCAGTTTAAGGAATGAAGTTTTGCTTGTCATGCTAGTATCATTTGATAGAAAAGCTAGCATTTTTTGTGTGAATAGCAATGGGGTAGACTGTAGAGTTTAGATTGGGTAAACCCTCCATGTCCACCAATAAATGCATGAACTATACCTCCCTCTTTAGTGGCTGGTTTTATCCTTCGCATACTTGCCCCTTTTGAACCTAGTAGGTTATGTTCAATTCACATGGCTTGGTCTAGTGTTTCTCTAGTATATCAAACATTACAACCATGGCCTTTCAAGAAAATCTAGGTGATTTAAGTGCATCTAAACTAATGGACCTCCCCCCCCCCCCCCTCTCCCCCAAAACACACACACACAAAAAAAAAGACGTCAGACAATGAGTCTAAGATATTATATCCTTGTTGAAGATCAACCTTCTAATGCATCTTTTCCTTGTTAAGATCTTGTTACTCAATCAAAGTAATGCCTCTTCAACTTGGACAGTGAAATTAAAGAGGAATATCGCTTAAACATTAGGTCAATAATTTGCCAATATTTTATTGCCCAAATACATTGCCTTTTTTCTTGGCATTGAAAAGGGGATCACTTCCTAGATGGAGAAGTGAAATGGATTAAGCAAACCCTCAGTTTATTTCTATGATGAAATAAAACTGTTTCTGGCAAAAAAAAAATTTGTATTTTTGTGTTCATATTGAAAGAGGTTTGAAAAATGAACTATTAAAATATATGGCATCTTGAGTTTGCTTTGATTGGCCACATCAAATATATGGCATATTTAGTTGCAATGACATCTCACTTGTAAAAGCTGGGAGAGTCATCTTAGGAGCTGATTCACATTACACCCAGATTTAGATTTGTTTGTCCACTTAGTAGCTGCATAGGCACATTTTTATGCCATATGGGTATGGCTTATTTCCTCATTACTCACTAGCAGATGTTGGATAACTAATTCAAATTTATGATATCTCACATGTACTACTTGGCCAACGGCCCAACACATTCTTGACCAGCAGTCATGGACTATGATCTCATTATTCACATAAAAAAATCTATTTTATTTACTATTTGGCATTACGAGTCTCCACCTTATTTGAATGCCTTTGGTTACCAAGGTCCACGGAACTAGTACCGGTGAGTGGGCGAGATGGTATGGCACGGTCCATACTGTACCATTTTGGCCTGTATGAGATTTTTTTTTTTCCAAATTTTGAATTGAAGTCGATATATGGTTTGCCAACTTCAATTCAAAATTCGAAAATAAAACAAAAAACTAAGGATTTGTTCGTTCCCTTTCTCGGAAAGAGGGAGGAGGGGGAGACGGAGAAAAGGAGAGAGGAAGAGGGGAGAGAGAGGGAGGAAGGACTGCCATGGCAAAACCTAACCCTAAGCCGAGTGCATGCATGAAAGAGAGAGAGAGAGAGGGAGGAAGGGGGGTGACCACCTTGGCAAACCCTAACCCGAAGCGTGTGCGAGAGGAAGGGAGGAACCGATTGTCAGCGGGAGGGCAGACCATCAGGAGAGAGGGGGTGGTGTTCACGAGTAGGGGGCATGGTGCTCGTGCTCTCTTGATTTTTCTAAGTTTGGAGAGGGGGGGGGGGTGCTTTCTTATGCTCTCTCGATGTTTCTGAGTCGGAGAAGGGAGCGAACCGAATATATAGCCCAAACCATGGCGGTCCCTATTTGGTTTGGTTTGGTATGCCCCAAGCTAAATGGTTCAACACGGTTTGGCATTCCTTACTTGGCTCCATAGTTATCGGTTGTATTATCCGTCAATCACATCCATCTGCCAATGTTTGGTTGGCATGTATGATAAGGAGCTATTTGGAGATCTATAGTTGAAATTGCACTACAATTGAAGTTGCATTACAACTTAAGTTGTAGTATTTAACTTACAAGAAAGCCATTTTTTATGTTTGGAAGAGAAATTAGGAAAAGAGTGGCATCTCTAACAAACATTCCATCAAACACCTTGCTAGCGGATGCTCGATCGGAGCTCTCGACATATATGGAGATGAGGGTGTTCTGGATGAAGAAGTCGGCATTGAAGCTGTTGATGGTGAAGACTTGGGCATGGACTTGGGCGCCATAGGGAGGGAGTGGGTGGCAGTGTGGGCCTTAAGGAGAGCAAAGTGGGTGAAGGAGGGTGGGAGGGGGTCGTTGGCGATAGAGGAGGAGGTGCAATGGAGGAGGGTGGTGCAGTAAAGCCCAAGGCGGAGGTGGTGGCCATTGGCCTCCCAAGGGTGATGGGGGCTGGTGGCAGCGAGGAGGGATGCAAGAGCAAGGTAGGAGAGGAGAGAAGTGAAGGTAGGGGAGGAGAGGCCTATTATTGGTGAAGTCCGAGGTGGAGGAGGCCATTGGCCTCCTAGAGGTGATGGTGCCAGTAATGGCATTGAAGGCGGCGACAAGGAGGAACTTAAGAGCGGGGCTGGGGAAGAGAGGAGGTGGAGAGAATTTTTTTTTCTTTTAATTAGGATCTTACTCGAGCAACTGCGACTCATCCCCCAATCATTTTGACTGCAAACTAACTTACCACAAGATAGCTCGAAGTTGCAACCAAGCGAGCAACTCAATTTATTGTGCAATTGGAGTTGCAAGTATCCAAACAAGTGAACCGGCCTGCATCTGCAACTTGAGCTGCATGGGCCGCCACTTATGGGACTCCAAACAGTTCCTAAACACAAGATGACAAAATGGCTCTAGAGCTTCATGGAAGCTTTTATACATGTATCCACAAGATAGCATTCATTATTCAAACCCTTATAGCACTCCTTGGTCTGATTGACCTCCAACTTGGTTAATTGCCATGGTTTCTGTAATTATCATCTATGTTATTTGTCAAACACACCCCATTTGCCCATGTATGGTGTCATGTCTGGGTGTCAGCTTTTCTTGGTACTAAACAAGGCAGACAAGATGGATTTAGAGCTTCATAGAAGTTTCTTAGCATGTATCCACAAGATAGCATTCTCCATTGCAACCTTCATAGGACTCCTATATGGATATTTGCATGCATAGAGAATAAAATTGTGAAACTGTTTTCTGTCTCTTGGGTTTCATATTGACTATGATCTTGTATGCGAATGGAATGTCAAGTTTTCCTTTCCTTTTTACCTTTTGTGGTTTACATGTCATTCGTGTATTGAATTCTCAGATTTTGTTATTCACATTTACAATTTTATCTCTGTCCAGGTTGTGTACGGTGATGTTTACATGCTAGATGATGGAATACAATGGAAGCAATTGACTCCAATGCCTAAACCAGATTCCCATATAGAATTTGCATGGGTTATACTTAACAATTCCATTATTATCGTTGGAGGCACGACAGAGAAACACCCTATAACCAAAAAGATGGTGTTGGTTGGTGAAGTCTTCCAATTTCATTTAGATACCTTGGTATGAATCATTTTATCTATATCTACTTGCTATAGCTTAATTATTTGCTATTAATTAATTAACTGATTTTTTTTATAGCTGTGTTGCTTTAATATTAGTGTTTTAAAGAGTAGACTAGACATGATGGTTGAGCGGCTTGAGCCAGTTACAATCAAATCCAGGAAAAATCCTGGTTTAGCCAAACTTTTTCTGGATTGCCATTAAAACAATCTGAACCTATTGGTTGTGCTATCAAACAATGTATAAAACAAGAAAATAACTGGTAGAATTGGCATGAATTTGTGACATGCTAGCCATTGTTATGTTAATAAATAGTTAGATAGATTTATTGTGTTAAAGATCTAGGATATAAACCTAGTTATCCTACATGAAGAAAATAGATTTAACCACCATGCTACTAGAAACAAGTTTAAGAAATGCAGAGCTGTGCTCATGATTATATCTGGTTATACAATCCAAACTGCCCGGTCAAGCTGGTTTCAATTGGAAAGCACCCTTTCAATGATTTCTGGTCTGGTTGGCCAATATTGCTTCCTTATCCCTAGTCAATTTTGTTTTGGATCTACAAGTTTCATTCTTTTGGTTTTGTGCATAAGCTTAGTAGAATTCTGAGTGCAATCAAAAGGCTCAAATACTAGAAGACAGGCTAAAAATAGTGAATAGACTTTTTCAAAGGCACTTCGATTTCTATCATAGGAATTGCCTCACAAAATTTTTATTTGTCTTTTGTGTTATATGCAGTGGTATCCCAGTGGTAGTATGGATGGCTGTGGTATCCCAGTATTATATTTTTTATAAAATTATTCATTTAAGTTGGTAAACAGTTTGGGGAGGTGCGGTTCTCTTGTTTCTCTCGTTTCTCTCCCTCAAAGTAAGAACTGAGCTAAGTGGTGGTATGTTTACACAAGATGGGAGTGGTTATAGTTATATATAATGCGGAGACTAGTAGATAGAGGGGCAATCAGGAGTTTGGGTTTAATATTGCACTGGATAAAGAAGAATAATTGCATTTAGTTATTCTTTACAAATCTACTGGTGTTCATAATAAGGAACCAGAGACTGAACTTTCTATCTGGCAATTAGCCTCTTAGAGGAACCTATTGCTAAATAGGATCCATATCACTCAAAGTTGGTGTAATTAGGTCCCATTGTAATTGTATGTGTTAATGTTTGTTGTTACTTGATAACAGTGGGAAACCAGTTTCTTAGAACTGAATTTTAAAGCATTAAACAATAACCTACAGACATGAAGTACTCGTTTCTAGCACTGTTTTTAGTGCTCCTTGGCCTCAAGTGTCCTGAACCCATCTGTTGCCTCGATTGCAAAGGTTATCCTGTGTACAGGTTCAAGATAGGGGATTGAACGTGTGATCTGGCAAAAAAATTGAGAATTTTTATGGTCAACTCTCAACCAGATGTTGGCACCTGATAAATTGCTTAGTAAGGAATGGCCATATTTTGGTCATATATTTAGCTCGTCCACACCTTCATTTCGTCATTTGGTTTTAGAAGCTCTGACCTCAGGAACAAGGAATTGTCATTTGGTTAAATAATCCTTCTTGTCCTGTAACATGCAGCATGATGGCAATTCTGCTAATTCTCTTTGAGCTTACAGTAATTGCCAGTTGTTCAATTCAAAATGACAACTTCTAATATCTGTTAAAAAATCCATTTTATTGTAAAGAGTTCTGACACTAATAACTGTGATTATCACTTTTATTCCAATCCACTTAGATGCTGCTCCTTTATTTGTGCAGACTTGGTCGGTGATTGGGCGGATGCCTTTCCGCATCAAGACCACGTTGGTTGGTTTCTGGGATGGATGGCTATATTTTACATCTGGACAGCGCGATAGGGGACCAGAGGATCCATCTCCGAAGAAGGTTGTTGGATGCATGTGGAGAACTAAACTAAGATTATAATCCATTCATTAATTGAGATCCAAATCAAGTTTCTGGGAGCTTTAGTTAGTTTTCTATCTGTAGCTTGTTCATTGTTTCAGGGGTTCATCTTTTTGTCCCTGTATAAATGTATAAGTCAACTACTAGTATTTCCCAAATTTTTCATGTAATAATATGTAACATATGTAACTCCGTTATCGTATTTAGTTCGTGTTAATATGACTGCTTTTTAGGAAAATGTGCAAGACATGCCATTGTTCATAACTGCCCACATTTCGGAATTTTAATTTGTGGAGATTGTTTTTCCACTTCTCTGAGTGACCTGTAGATATATGTGGGAAGACTTTTTTTCCACATGCAAAAAAAAAACAAATAAAAATCAGTACAAATCCGGGAGAGAAGCTAGCATTTAGTGCAACTTCATGGCAGGTGAATATCAGCACCTTAAGGTGCCATCTTCCCCTGGTGATGAAATCTCTTTATTGTTGTGCCTGACATCCAGGTTTTTGATTCGATTCTGTTATCAGGATGGGAGAGGTTTGTGGTAATGAACTGGGCTATATTTTTACCAACAAATAAAAAACCTATATTCTTTAGCCTGTGGCCTAGGTCATATTCATTCAAAAACAGAAAACATAGCACCTAGTTCAGTTTTGTGGATTAGCTACTTTGTCTCAAAGAAGCTTTATGGTCATTTACAATTTCTTTACAATGATAAATAGATTCTTCTCAGTCGTTGCTTTGTCTTCTGGGTGCTAGCTCTCAGGTCTCACTGAGATCAAGCAGCTTGTGGGCTGCAAGCGAATTCCACCGTGACCCAAACCAGTGAAATCTAGCTTTCCACTGGTTGGATTTAGGTTTCTCCATGTGGCTAGATTAACCTTTTTGAATTAGTTTTTGTTAACTCAAATTGGAGATCTAATGCAGTGAGATTCATATTTGGTCCAATTGGAGTGCAGGTCGTAATTTGTGACCCTATTTCTATGGACTTATAGCTCAAAAGTTCAAGATGTTGGAAAGAGAACCTGTCCGGGCTAATAAACTTATATGGCATCTTTTTTAGTCAACGTGGGATTATGACAATCTCTCCTATCCTACTCAAGAGAGGGGATCGACCTGTGGCTCAATTTCGACTTACCCTTGTATCTCCGGTGAGGGATTTATATAACCAGTAAAGGCTCATAAAAATTGTGACATATAATGGACTAGGTTTTGATATCACTTGTCATGATCTTATAACTCAAAAACTTAAACAGTTAGGATGAGGAATGCCCCAAGCTAATAAACCAATATAGTATCTTTTATCAGTTAATGTGGGGCTATGACACCTGCCACCTTTGCTGCCTCCGTTGCCATCTCTTCATTTTGATTTTTTTTTTCCCTTTTCCACCATCATGCGCATAATATAAGCTCTTTTTGCTTGTCCCCATTAAATAGTCCTGAAGCCAAGTTTTATGCACATAACTTGGATGCCACCTTCTCAAAGAACTAATAGAGCAACCTTCGTGGTTATATGATGCGATCTCCAGCGGCTGGCCTGATCGATTATGGATTTATGGTACATAGAAATGGGCCTCCTTCGGTCCAGGTCGAACCGGCCCGGAAAGAGACTCCCGATAACGCCACTCGGCAATTTGCACCCACGTTTCACCCAAAGTTTCGGCAGCCGGACCTCATTCGCCGGAAACGACTTCCCCGCTTCTCCCGCCAACCAACCAACCACAAAACAAAAGACAACAAAAAAACATTGCTTCCTATTCCTAAAAACCTAGAGAAAAAATCTCTTCCATCTAGAGTCAAAAGAAGGGGGCAAAAAACCATTTTTAATTCCATACACTGCTCTGAGTTCTAATCTCACGGTTATGGCTACTCCTCTCATTCTGGATATCGATGATTTTAAGGTAATCCGATCCACATTTTCTCACTTGCTTCGATTTAATGTGAAATGGACAAATTTTGCATTTCTTCTTCTTCTTTTCTGATTTGTTTTTATGCATGGGGATTTCTCTTTCGATGAGTTGTTTGGGAATTTGTTGAAGGAGCACTTCCCTTCGTTCCAAGAGCAGGATGGGGATTTGCCGGACGCCACGTTGGATGCCGCGACTTGTTTTATTAGAAATCATTTAAGAATCTATGAATTCATATATTGTAGCAATTTCTATGGGTCAAGAGATCAATAAAAAGGAAGATGCTAACTCTAGAGGTGAAACTTAAGATGTCTGGATCTTCTTAAAGTGATCCATCTTCTTGGCTTTTCTCCCTTTTTTTCATATATACTTATAAAATAGTATGTGAGACACATAGAAATAAAGAAATTAATATTCGTCATAGAAATATCAAGAGGTGTTAAATGAAAACAATTATACAATTTTTTGCACACTACAGGAAAAGGTAGGATTATTCTTTTAATGGCATAAATTACATGGAACCAAGATCAAAAAAATTTTGCCTCATCTTGGTACATTCCTTTTATGTTGGAGAGTCGTGGAATGCTTCCAATTAGGAGACACAATCCCAGTTGGATTACTAGATTAGAAGTTATCATCAAAGAGGCTGCCATGGAGATTAGTCTTATGAGCAGAATGAAATGATTGGCGGCGTGCACGGCCATGTAGTGCACACAGTGCAAAAAATAGTTTCTTCACATTTTGGTTTTGCTCGTCTATTAAAGAGAGAGCCCACAAATTTGGTGCTATATGTCAACCAATGGGTGATGCCAATAGATCCAGTATCATGGCTCTCAATCCCTTGTTTGCTTCTCCACGAACCCTTTCACAGCTTAGAATGCTCTTTTTTCTTTCCAGGTCTGAATCTAAGTTGGTTAAACCCGATTGTTGTGAGGTGAGGTTGGTTACAACGCCAAGCCAACACCTTATAATTGTATCCTACATTCGAGTAATAAAACATTTAAGGCATGCTTGGTTCATAATTGCAATCGAAATGGATTGAAATAAAAATCGGAATAGTTATATCCTCCGACACATTTGGTTCATGACCAAAATCATAATACAAATTGAATACTAGAAAGGAATTGATATTGAATTTTGGGGAATTGGGACATTTCCATTCTCCTCTGAATCAGAATGCGAATAGAACCTCCTCCAACCAAATGGCTGGATCGAGAGTCACACATTCACATTCCCATTCCAGAGTCATAATCTTCTCCAACTAAATATCGCCCCCGATGAGTGACATGCATCCGAGTCATATTTTTCCTGTACTTTAGCAACTATATGTCAAAAATTCACTGACCACAAAATCTTGAAAAATAATTCTCTGCAAAGTGATTTCCAGTATGTTAATTTTTTTGGGTACTCTCCGGACCAAATTTTCCCAGATTGGAAAAACATCCTCTCTCCCATGTTGTCTTCCTACTTGCTTCTTCCCGGCTCCCCCCCCCCCCAAAAAAAAAAAAAAAAACCAACATATCCATGGAAAAACAGGCCCTAAAAGACCTAGTTATTCCATTATTCAGAAGAGCAAGCAGGAAAGGAGAGGCAACAAAGAAAAAAATGAAAAATGACCGTAAAAATTTGAATAAATTGCCCAGCATACAAGAGATCAAACAACAGGAAAGCCCCCCCGGAAGGGTCAACCAACAAGAAATCATTTTCCATTCCATTAACGACAACGAGTGGTCCTCCAAAAAATGTCACAAGTACACGTCCTTTGTACATGCCTCTGTGCAAATAGTGATTACAGGGCCTACACATCAACGCTCTGTGCAAATAGTAATTAAGATGGTAGTTGCAATCCATTCCATCAACGTTTTGCTCCAAGTGAACAATCATCCTTGATTTACCTCTTCTACAGCAGCCTTCAACATGAAATGGCAAAATTCTATGCAGTCCATCTGCTTGTAAGTGTCTTTGAGAGCATGAGCATTCTGAACGAGCAGCCGCGATCTTCAAGCTACATTCCCATTGGTCCACTGGCTGTGCTTCAGCATGCAGAAAATGGCGAGGATGCTTCTCTCCTTCATCCCCTTTTTATCTGCCTCGAAGCATGTTTACATGCCGGCATCAAGGCCTCCATGCACTCAGCAACAGTATTTGGATTACCAGGCATGTTGATGATCTGACTATTGCAAAGAAAACTGAGTCTTAAGATGGTAGTTGCAACAGTTAAAAAAAAAACTGGGCCTAGAAAGCGATAGAAATGGAAAAAAGTGCAAATGGAAGAATAATTATGAGGATCAGATAAATGTCATCACAAATGTCGATCCTCTGATCCCAGTTGCAGCCCGAGAGAGCATTGCAGATGGTGTTACCTGTTCTCACAGAAATCAATGCATTTTCGCTTGGATCAGTGATCAGATTATAAACTTAGCAAAATAAAGGGATGATGCAAAGAATGAAAATATGCATCTTCTATATATTTCTAATCAAGGTTTTACATCCAAACACTGGGTCTCGCATTGGTACCTTGCTGGTACAATACGGCACGATATGGTACGGCACCACTTTTTCATGAAATACCCCATCAAGCCCTTTCACCATACCAGTACAATATGCTATGCCCAGTATGGACAAGTATGGCTTGGTACGTCAAACTTTGACTTTAATCAACAAATTCAAGATTTTTATAGTCAACTACCTATGGTCCTCAACATTCATTCATTTAAAAAAAAAAATTATGTGATTGCAGGCAAACAATACAAGAGAAGCATGAATCCTAAAAACTTCTCCAAAGTGAATGTGTACAAAAAGCTGCAATTTAGTTTTGTGTTCCATCATCGGCCATACATATTTTTCTATGGTAACCAAGAACATGCGCATTCACCAAGTATGTATGCATGTAAAATATTATATAAAACAGAGTAACAAATTCAGCATAAGAGGTCATGCATCATTTGCAGATATATGTGATTCTGCAAAAATTTGGAACCATTTAGATTACGCAAGCAAATAAAAGGAACAGATTAAATATTCCCAACATTGGAAACGTTTCAATATAATTTGTGAGAGAAAAAAAAAAGAAAATATCACAAAAATCATCATTTGTCAACTGTGACTCTTTTTTTATTAAGTTGAAATTGATTGGGCGAAAAATCAAATGTTTGGGAATAGTAGTAGTATTTTATTATTGGAATTTAGGGAGCATGAATGCATTGCAGAATATGCTCTTTTGAGACTTCCACTGACAAAATTATCATGAAAGATGATCATACCTTGAGACTCTCTTGGAGCATCACAAGCACAAGACCAAATGTTCCTGTCTCTATTGGAGCCTTTGTAGCTTCAGCCATAACATCTCTTCGTGAAAAGACAGTTCCACCTGTTAGACAAAAATATAATAAAAGGCAACCATGCAAAATGAAAAGCATGAATAAGGACAGACATTTATTTCAACTTTAGAAGTATTACGTCACCTAAAGTTAGAATGATGTCAACTTTATCAAGATCACTCCATTTTTGTAGCACATCCCTGATTTTATCTACTTCATCAGGAACTACAGCTGTAGCAACCATATGTGCTCCTCCCAGGCCATCTGAAGAAGAATTCACAATAGAAATCGTTCTTGGACCACTGTAGGGAAGAAAGAGCCAATGTACATGAAACAGCCGCAGCCTAATGAGTCTCCAAAAGCAGCATTTACTACCTATAAGTGTATTATTTTGATGGGAGAAGCTTGTTGAGGAACAAAATAAAAGTGGGACTACATTTCCAGTATTGTGTATGTCATAATAATGTTAAACAACCATATATAATTACAACTAGATTGACTCCAGGAGGATACTGTGACAGCACAAGGAAATTTGCAGAGTATTCACTGTTGCTCTGTTGCCATCTTCTGCAAAAGAGCAACAGTAACTCAGCCGTACTCCATTTTGCATCATGTATGTGACCACTTTGCAATAACAATCCAAAGAGGCGTATCTAGATGCATATTTTATACAAGCGAAGAAACTTCTCCCTGAAAATAGGGAAAAAAAGGAAAGAAAAAATACATAATCGGTTACTAAGTATAATAAGATATTATGCCTCAGAATGAACAAAAGCTTCCAATCAAAAAAAGACAACCATGCCAACTATTCCACAGCAATGTAGTCCTCCAGCTCAATGGAATCCAGAGCATTAGAGAAAATGCCAGCAACATCAGTGGTATCTCTTAGTTTTTAAAAGGTCTATGTCAATTTCCAAGGAGATCTGTCACCTTCTTAAATCCCCAAACTTCAATGGCCAGCTTCTTGGATCCAATATTCCTGCATGAGCTTTCAAAATCGAATCTTCCAACATCTTAGAAAAGGAGTACATACTATTAATACTTCTTGTTGCGAAGTCTGAAAACACAACACAAAAGGAAGGAGGAAGGAGCAATGAGGTTAGGGAGAGGGTGAAGAGGAGCTTGCTAAGACTGGCTAGTCATCGTTCTACAGCTCCTACTGAGTAGGGAAACCACTATTTGGGCATCAATTTATCATATTGGCCCCTATGGTGGCTGTTTTTTTTTAGAGAGAGAGAAGGTGGCTAATTAATTATAAGTCCTTATTTACTTGGGTCAGACTGTGGGCCCAAATAATGCCCGATAACCAAATTTTCAACTTTGGGCATCTTTATAAATGAGCGAACCACCACAATCAATGATCTGACCATCTCATCATCAACTCTCCATGAAGCAAGCTAGAAGGCCTAGCACGAGCTTTAGAGCTATCCAAATAAAAGTAAACTAAACCTAGAATTTTGAATGTAATTATGAGTTTAAAATCTAAGGCAAAGGTAACTAGAAGCTAAGTAATTAGGAAGGATAACTAGTAGCTTTACTGCCTTGCTACCAAGAGACCTGTGTCGTCGCCAAAGAATCCCTGACTTATACCTTTGAAGTGCTCGCCGATTCTCAAATCTACTAGAGCTCGTGTAGAATTTATTGTGCAAAAGGATATGGACGGCAACCACAAACTAATGTGTACTCAAAAGAAAGTAAATTTTATTAGTAAAACTGAGTACATAATGGGGTATATTGTAGGTTCTAGAGCCCTTGCATGAAGGCAAGGTTTGCAACTTCGGATCGTACAGCCCGATATGGGCGTACCATACCATACCAACAAGATACCAAGACTTGGTATGCTTCTCTTGTCGAGCATTAACAAGGTATATATCGTACTAGCACTCGATACGTGGTGTAATGGTTGGGCACCGGCATAGGGTCTGGTGTCGAGATTGCAAAACATGATTGAGTGTAAGTTGAGGTCCTTCAAAACTCAATTCAAACTCGACTAACTTATGAAGAAAGCCTTCTAGAATAAATCTTGTTTAAAGGGCATCAACTAGGATTCTAACAAATGTTGAGAAAAGAAAGAAACAGGAAAAAATGATTAAAAATATTAGAAAATCATCCTTAATTTAATAAACCATGGAACGGCATTTCTGTAATTATATAGAACTTTGTTGGCAATGTGCCTGCATGATAGGCTTCAACAAAATAGCCATAACTTTCTCGTTTGAGCTCCGATTAAGGTGATTCGAGATGCATTAGAAAGCTAACTCAATATGATTTGATCTTAGAATTCAATCTATGCTGAATGGGATGAAGTTATTTTTCAGACTGATGTGCATAGGATTGCACCTAACACTGCAACTTGATCTAATTTTACAAAATGTTAAGTCCTTTGGACACTTGTGAGTGAAGTGCCACTTGTATTCTCCTTGTAACTTGTCTAAGGGTGGTCTAGAGGCCACCCTCTAGTCTTGTGACGACGAGGGTGCAGTTTCAACCTACAACATTCCACCACAAGTAAAAACTTAGATACCAAACCAAAGTGTTTCAGTCTCTTGAATAATTTTAAGAACTTCACTGGTCCAAGCAGTGAAAAGGTCAGCCACTTGATTCAAAGATACTATATCACATGCGCAGACTTCTATAATTTCAAAATTATCTCAAGTAAGACAAACTAATCTATAGGGCAGGGCGTATAAGACTTGATTTGCGGCAGTCAAGGTCTGTCTTGTATAAGCGAGCAAATTGGTGCCCCCTATATCTTAAAGGTTCTACAGCTTATATACAGAGTTAGTGATCTCACCACCTCCTCTGGGAGGCGTCGCACGCCCGCACAAACTCATTCTTGATTGCTAGGTGTGCATGCTTGCTTCTCCTATGAAACACAAGTTCATAAACCATAGCCCAGTTATCATGAAACAATTCTATTGGTAGTGTGACTTGAAGATGCATATTCAATCAACAAAGCTTTCAACTGCCGTAACTAATGTACTAAAATGAGCCATACTTGGCCAGTCGTTCTACCATGTTATTAGGTAACCTCCAAAACAGTATTAAAGGCACACCTAAGGCACAAGATGCAGCAAGTTATCAACCTTTAGTACAAAAAGCAGGTGTGGATGTGAGTGCAAAAGTGCAAGTACGAGTAAGTGGCTCTCATAAAAAAAAGAAAGAAACACTTGTGAAGTGAGTTAGAACGAGTTTCGAAGGAGTTTTTGACATGGGTGCACCATTCTAAGTAGAAGATTCCTGATACTAAGGGCCAATCTAGCACCTCACAGCCATTAGGGGGAGGCATCTCCAAATAGGCACTCAAACGGTGCATGAGACAAGCAGTAAGAGCCATTTTGTCCAATGTTTTTGCACGGTCATGGCCTCTGACACAATCTATACATGCTATATTTAGAAAATGTCCGTAAGCAGCTAACATTGTTGGATTATCGGATGAGGAAGGGAGCAATTTTTACCTTTGGACCTCTAGGGCAGCCAAGGAGTGGATTATCCATTAGAAAAGCACCTAGGTATACGAGCTCCACTAAGTGGGCTGGCTTCCTCATGGAGTCTTGGCTAGTCACTTTTGCCTATGGGGCTGCTAATCCATCTGACAAATCTACGTGCCATAATTCTGAAAATTTCATCCATGTAGGTTGTGTTTAGACATCTTAAATTTCGAAATCATGATCTTATCTGTTTCTTTGATTTACAACTTTCAATTTTGAAACATGATTTATTTTTTAAGTAGAAGCTTGGTTGTTAAAAAGGAGAAAAATTCAAACTTGAAAAGTTCAAAGGCTATAGAGGAACAAATCATGAACTTAGAAAGTATTGCTTAGAGTAGAAATTTCTAATTCCATGATTTGAGAGATTTTATGAAATTTCAGTGTACTACCAAACACCAAATTGTCTCAAATCATAAGCTGTAATTTTAAGAAAAAAATCATAAAATATTATAATTTTTTACAGTACACCCACAAATACCATAAGCATCAGCATTCCTTTCAATATGGTTCGAATCCTCCTAAACTTTCATAACTGCATTCAAGGTGCTCGACCACTTGTATCAATCAAAAATAGAACTTTTTCATCGAATGCTCAAAAATCCCGTCGATGTTCTTGTTCATCGCACCCAATCTTCCAATCAGACTAGTTAAAAAGTAAACTGAAACCTACAGTTCCAGCATCAATCCCCAGCAAAGTAATAAAAGCAGTATCCAATCTTTATAATTTAATCCAAGAATTACTGAAACCAGCAAGCCATGAGATTCAAGAATTGAAGAGGAGGGAAGAGGATCGTCAAACCTTGATGGAGGCCCGATAGGGTGGTAAAGGATCGGGAGCGCGGACGTCCTTAGGGCTTCGTGGAGCGGTGATCGACGGCAGGCGTTGGGCTATGCTCGAGACGACGCGGAGCGCCTCCTCAGCCGAGACCATGACAGGGGAGGATGACGGCGACCACGGCGGCGGGCTCATCGCGATGTCGTGGTGGTGGCGACGCTGCCTCCACGGACAAAAGGCTACGCCTTTGCCTTCGCAACGCGCGATGCAGCGGGTCGTCTTGCAACTCCTTTGGTAGCGTTTGGCGACTAAAATGAGATCAGCGGTGATCCACATCTCGGATAACCTAAACCTCAATAATCTAAGAACGTCACGTTTAGTATGCTGCGTTCTCTGATTAAAAATTCTTGAAGGATCCTTTATAAAATATAATTTTTACTTATTTATACTAACAAATAGTAACTGCACACTCTATGGTTGCTTCCATATCTAGTCTCTACTTCTAGTAGTTTTGATAACTAACGCTAGTTATCATTAACTATGCACGTTCATCAGTAAGATTTCTTTGCAATTTTTAGGCCTATAATCATATCTTTTCATTCTTAGTCAATTTAGACGTCTTACACTGCCGTCTTTCTTTACTTCGGTCTATAATATAATCTTCTACATTTTAGGAATATTCTGAAAATCGATTCAATAATCTTAGTATACTCTTGCCAATTATTCATCTTATATGTTGGCTATGTCTTGAGCTTTCAGTTTGCTTATCAATGCCATAATCGAACCTTCTTCCTTCAAACTATGCCTTCTCACTAGGTGCAATTTAGCATAGTTGGAACTCTATCTGGTCCCCCATCTACTTGATTCATATGGTGCTTACTCTCAGCTGCTAGCTAAATTACTAAGATGGCGTATAAATAGATATGATATGATATAATATAAGATGTATTTATGAGGTTTGTTTCTAAGTGTTTGGGTCAATATGAAAATTTTATTAGATAAAAAAACAACTTCTCGACACCCATCAAAAAGTATTTTTGCAAGGAAGTTTCAAAATAGAGCTTCTTCCATGTAACCTTTTTAACTTTCTCGTAAAGTCAAAACAATTTTTAGATTTTTCACCAAACCCCCTGATACTATCCAAAAGTAGTTTTGGACTCGAAAAGCTTTGAAGCTTTGCTCGATAGAGCTTAAAGCCTCAAGACATGGATAGAGCAAGCACTAACTTGTCTTGATAATTCCTTTTTGATGGTTACTAGCAATTTTTTATATAAATAACTTACTTTCGGATAGTTGTTCTCCCAAGTAATTGCCCTATATTTGGATCACTTCCTTTAGAAAATTAGTTTCATCGGCAAGCCACCTATTTATAGCCTCTCATTGATTAATAACAGGCCAAGTACAAGCATAGCAACCGTCATAGCAGAAATAATTAACCAAATCTTAATCGACCTAATTTTTTTGACCATTTAATGTAGTTGGTCAACGGTTAACTAATTTTCGGGTATCAACACAATGTATTTACGAAAAGAAAATACAAATGTTATGTAATAAGAAGATACGATGGTAAGATAGAAAAGAAGATAACTTATATCATATTCTTGTAGATGCTTTAGCTTCGAATACAAATTTTTTCTCAGATGTTGCAACGTTTTTTTTTTTTTTTATGTTGCAGCATTCTCTAATTTCATGGTAATTCTCTCCTTTTCGTACTGGAGGGTCACCGTAAAAAGGTTAGGATAAAGATTAGAGATTTGGCCTAATCTACTTTAAAATGGATCACTTCAACGGATTAAACTTTTCTTATCAAAATACATAAAATTTTATCTCAAGCAATACTATTTTTTTTTTTGGTTAGGATCCAATAAAACCAGAAAACTAAATATCTTAGAGTGCTCGAAGCAACTTCCTATTCTCAGTCCACAAGGCGCTACCTGTATGACTGACTACATAGGCAACCACCTAATCCACAGCTCTGTTGGTTTCACGAAATATATGCTTGGCCTGAAAGGCTTCTCCATCCCTCGTCATTGTCCAAATATTTCGAAGCAACAGATGGTTGCCGCCGGCACCCCTCCGATCCAATTAATGACCGTAGCCGAGTCACTCTCCAGGATGTTGAGTTGGCTCGTAACTCAAGTTGGGCATGTCGAAGGCCTGCCAGGCAGCCCTCGGCTCCGCACCTAGGCACAGAGATGTCGAAGAAGGTAATAATGTTTAGTACCATAAGAATTGGAGAACATACATTTCAATTTCAATTACAGTGGATCTTTCGTAGATCCAAGGGACTCGATCTTCCAAAGTTATATTTTTATATTTCCATCGCCGTGCTGCCCGGGCCGTGGACCGGACGTCAGGCCCGCTTCAGGCGCGTCGGGCACGGGGGTAGGTATAAAAGGTGGACCCGGCGCAGGACCCTATATAAGGCGGGTCGGGCGCTGGTTTTTATGATGCCTTCCTCACCCGTGTCCCCAGCCCGGCTTGATCTGTCCGTGTGCCCTAGACCCCAATTCTTGAGAGCGAGGTAAAGCAAGAAGAAGAGAGCGAAGCAGAGGAAAGAAGAGGCCGAGAACACGAGAAAAAGGGGCGAACCGGAGGGCGGTAACACTCGACGGCAGACACAGCCGCCGGCCGCAGCACGCGGTGGCCGGTAGGTCTCGCTAATTCTATTTTTATCATCTTCTCCCCCTATTCCTCTTCTTTGCTTCCCCCTTTCGATCGTTTGCAGCGGATAGTAGGTAACAGCAGGCGGCCGTTGCGGTGGCGGGTGCTGCTGCCTTCTTCCGCTGCTGCCTTTTCCGTATTTGTTTTCCTTTTCGCGCCTTGATCTTTTCTCGAAACGTGCACGCGAACTGCTATCCATGTGCTCCTCTTGAATCTTTAGAGGGAATTGGCGAAAATTTAAAAACAATTCTTAACTCTTCTTTTTGGTAACGTGTGATGGAAGTGGGAATTAAGACGATCTTGTGCAATTCTTCTGGTGTCTTGGATTTTTCTGGGACCTTGATCTCTGGTGCTTCTTTGGATAATAGGTAAGTATGTCATTGGAGTATGTTGCACATTCGTATGGGACCTCTAGAGGGAATCAGCTTGCTGTGTTGAAATTTCAACAGTAATTCGCAGTTCTTCTTCCAGTTCTTGAAAAAGTCCTGAACTTTTCAGATTTTTTTGGGACTACCTTCTTCTGTCTACTGTATTCATGGAGAAGTCTTTGCATTGTCACGACCAACTTAACCTATTTGATCTGAGAGTAACTTTCTTCATCTTTAATTCTCCAGTTACTTACAGTCTTCACTTGCAACACCTTTATTGGCTACTCCAATTTATTAACATATTGTTCTATGTTAGGGATTATCCAAATTTCTGATCCTATATAATTAGGAAACTAATGACAGCTTGAGTTAATATCTCACTGTGGGGTTTAGAATTACATAATGATCGTGCTAGATAAATTATGAGATCTTTGATTCTCCGATTTCATGCAAACTGCATCGTACTTTTCGAAAGTTTCCATTGCCTCATTAGCACATTGTGAGGATAACCTTTTTTTTTAAGTTTGTAATAAGAAGTGCACCATCTGAAAAATGTTTGTGAGAGGGGGAAATCAAAGAGAGTGCGACAATAATACAAGGTAGTGCATGCTTGATCATTTAACTCAGCGATCAGCCTTTTCATCTCTTAAATCGATGTACTATGAATTTGACAATTATCCTAATCACTAGAACTTTTGTGGTCTGGTGCCTTCGCCAACTAATCTCTTGTTTTATATTTAGAACTGATGAAGTTAGTTTTTTTCTTTTTTTTTAATGACAACCTTTTATACTTTGATATTCCACTGCAGATGATCCTTGTTGAGAGTTTTGATGATGGATTTTTGTTGTAATATGGATTTGTAATTACTTCTTTTGCATAAATACCTGTCATTACCTTGCTGGTTTTATGCTGTTGTTTTTTTATTTGTACACTTCTAAATATTAATGATTGTACCATTAGACTTGTATTCAGTATTTCTTTTTGTTAATTCTTAGTTGGTATAATTTGTTTTAAAGTTTTTAGTTGAAATGTATTCTTTATCTTCAGCTGTGAATTCACCAAGGAACCACTAGGTTTATGCGCTGGTGGATGTTGAATGATCCTCTCCATGGACTTGAATGCGTCTCCTTTACCTGAAGAGGATGACGCGCCTTATGAAGAACAGGTTGAGGGTGAAATCATACATGAAGAGCATGCAGAGTCTGCTGTTACAACCATGCGCAGGGTATGTAATGCTCGTTATGCACGATAACTGGCCGCATGTTTACATCATCTATAACACGTTATTAAGTCGGCGGCCCTTTTAGAGAAAGGGCTTATTTCTGATACAGTCCTTAATGTCTTTATCGTCAAGCATATATCCTCATGTGTTTTATCAACTCTTGTATTCGTGGGTATATTTTAACTCTTTAGAATATGGTGAACAATTGTTGCCTCATCGTTCCTATGTTCATCTCATTTTACTTTTCTTGTCATTTGTAATTTGTCTTATGATGCTTTTTAGTCATGTTGGTTTTTAGTTGCATTAGTGGTAGACTTCTTATAATACTTACCTAGTTATATGTGTGAATGTACGCATTTCTTTCTGCTTTGTCTTAATAGGAACGAGAAGAAAGGAAGCGTAGGTTGAAAAGAGAAAACCAAGACGAAGGCGCAAAGCGGTTCTCACAACCAATGAGAAATGATTTCATGTCTCAAAATAGAAGTGGTAGATCCTACGGAAGAGTTAAGGAAGTCCCTCAAGGTATGCATTCCATCCTTCTAATTTCTTAAGGTTGGATCTACACTAATATTGCTTGCTTTTCTTTTTGCTATCGTCTTGACCTTGAAGGAATTCTTAGGAAATGGTACTCGTAATTATTATAGCTGCTGTTCATTTATTTGATACAAATACAATCAATGGAATGAAGAAGAATGTTTATTATGCATATTCATATTCTTTGTGGTGAATTGGTGATGGTGTAAAAGACAAGTTCTGTTCCTTTCTAGAAGTTAGGGTTAGAAAATCACATTTAGGCAAGTTGTACTCCGAGCAAAATTAATGAATTGGTTCAAGGGGAACAAAATTTGATTCCAATATCAAATCCAATAGTGTTTTCCAGGAAGACAAAATTTGATTCCAATTGTGCGTAAATGAATCGTATGTCTTTGCAAAGACTATAACCATGGAGTAATCTAAAAAGTGCCTTAAGAAATTTCAATCTAGCCGTCAGCTCAAACATTGTGTGTAACTTAGATGTGGATTGTAGAACCAATGATTCATAAATCTGATGCGAAATTATGTTAATAAACATGATACAAAGAACTGATGCACACTGAGACACTTTAACTATATACTAAACAACCCAACTAGCTAAGTTCTTCAAAACGTTGAGACTTATTGCAGATTTTTTACTCTTAAGGAAAACACAGAATTAAGTGCCTAAAAAAAACCAAAAGCTCAAACCTGGTTGATTGAAACCTGTAAATGCGTAGGAGGTTGCCTCTTGGATCATTGTATATACACATACTTCTGGATGTGTATATGCGGGCAATATTTTCATATATGCATACGGATATGCTTCATGTATTATATACATGGATGCAAATCTAATACATATAGATATGTATTCATATATACACATGGATATGCTTTCATATGTTCTATCATTGCCAATGGATATAGATTTTGTATGCATGCATAACAAGTATTCTTTACATTTTTTAAAATCAACAGCACATGGGTGCAAGTGAAGAAATATTAGACTGTATAATGAAAAACAACCTGTCTCAAGTTTAGAAAAGATTTTTAGGCTATATTAATTGCATGTGTACTCATACAGTTGTTCAGCATATTTATGTTGGGGTGTTCTGAAATATTATTTTTTTGAAAATAGTACAAAATTTGAATATTATAGAAGATAGATGAATCGAAGGATGATTGAATGGTAGCTGGATGGTAGCTTGCATGACAGGCTTGTCCAATCACTGAAGTTCACTTGAGCTATCTCAAACCATTTGTTTTCCACGTTAAATTTTTTTACTTATTTTTCCTTTTTTTTTCTGATTTTATTTTGTTTTCAACATTAAAAATTGACTTTTCAGTTTGATCCTATTTCCACTTGAACAAGTCTGAAACTGAACTAATCATTTAAATATTTTGGCCCAAGGTTGTCCTAAAACATGCTTAAAAACTAAAATTCTAACCTGAAATATTGTGGGTACATGCTTCAGATATGAATTTTTTTGAAGTCTTCTTTTTAAATCTAAAATACCACTTCTGTATGTAGCTGAACTTCTGTTGAGCAAACTTGTGTAATGAAACATCAAAAAACAATATTACCATGAGATGACTCTCTCCTGCAGTATTGAATGTTGAAAATTTTTTGGCATTGCTTGCCACGGGCTTACTATTGATTGCAAAAAGCTTTTGGAACTCATAGGTTATAGAATGTTTGCATTTGTTTTGGGCAATAAATTTATGAAACTTGATTTGTTTGTTTTATCTGATGGTTTTTATTAAGATGTTTCTCTTCCTCCTAGCTTCCACTTTTTCTACTTTTTTTTTTAACCGCATATTGTTCCTTTCTAGATTTTGTTAATTGGATGCTTTCTTTCTTTTCGTTGTTTCATTTGAGTCTTGACGCTTATTCACTCTATTTTTTTTTTTTTACATTCCTAGTTTATATCATCCTATCTTGGGAACAACCTCTTGACACTCGGGGGTAAGGCTGCATATATCCTTCCCAAACCCTGCAATGCTAGGGGCCTCTTGCACCTGGAGGCCCCTTTCTTTTAGTTTATATCATCCAATGCTTCCTTATTGATTAGAAAGTTACTACATTACTCATATGCACCTTTGTGCAGAACCTGTTAGTGCATGCTGTTTGACAAGATTTCATTCATGTTGATATTACAGGTTGGTTGGATTGCCCTGCATATGGTCAGTGCATTGGTTATATTATTCCTTCTAAAGTTCCTCTAGATGAGACATATAACGAGTCTGTGGTGCCTGGCAAAAGATATTCTTCAAGACAAGTGATTAATAAGCAAAGAAGAGGGGGGCGGGAAGTAAGTATACCATATAAGTGAAAAAATGCTGTCTATATAACTTCTATGTTTATCCCGACAATTTTTGGCAACCAGGACGTTTATAAATTGTTTTTGCATCCTCAATTTGTACTTGGATTTGTTGAGCCTACGCATTTTGACTTTCCACACAAGATCATGATATGAATTGACAATTTAAAATATTGTTTTGATCTGTCATCTCAGAACACAACCTATTTGCTCATCTTGTTAATTATCTTGTAAATCTCTATGTCTGTGTTCATCTTGATAGATGTTTTTCAGAGAGTAGCTTACTTTGTATGATTTGAGAAATAAGTTGGGTTGGATCGGATTAAGAATGAGTAGGTTATTGCCAAATTAGATCCTGGTCTAAATCTTATCTGTAGAGTAGTCTACCATGAATTAGGGTTGCATGAGGTTGTGTTTCTTGTGAACTGAAAGTTGAATGTTGGAGCATTTGGGTTACATTGGCTTGGACTAGATCTAGACAAGATTTGATTTTAATTATTGATTACAGTTTAGGTACTTTGGAGTTGGCTAGAGCTATATGTGTTAATTTAATAAGGGAGGGATCATACAAGTATATGTCTGTATAAGGCATGTGAGTGTGGATGGGTGGGGATTTTTGAGACACTAGAACTTTGGTTGAAGGTGAAGGAAGTTTGGCTTTGGACTATTAGATGGGAAGGGTTTGAGATCTTTGAATCACTGATGCATAAGATCGAGACATCAAGCATAGTTATAATATTAACTGACAACCCTAATCCTAATTAGGTTATGATGGGGACACTAGATCTTTGGTTGATGATTGCAAATATTTTGATGGGAAGTGTTGGATTATCGACATCACCCATTCATAATATTTAGATATGATGCATATATATTATTACTAGCAAAGAACACGGATCCCAACTATGTTGATTATGGATGTCATTATTCTTTTAATTTAAGATTTATATGATTTTTAATTTTGCAGCAGACTTTTTGAGATCCTTTTTCAAATTCTATATCCATGCCCACTTCTTTATTTTCTTGACCCTCCAGCAATTTGAGCTCCTCTCCCGCTAAGGCTTAGATGTTTAATCCACATGCCCATCCTAAATTAGTTCTCTTCCATATTTTCTGCAATTATTGCAATTGACCCAGACGAGTTCGCTCTTCGAGCGATCGTAGTGTGAGGGTGCTTTAATCTTCATGGGGTGTTTGGGTGATTTCATCAAATAGAAGGTGGGCATTGAACGATGGGTGATCACAAGGCGAGGCCGACGAAGGGGTCCTCATGGTGTAGGGGATCCCCTGGCAACCTGGTTGGACGAGCCGCCGGATTTTAGAGGAGCTTGAGAAGCGCTAGCGGTACTTTATTGATGTTTTGGAGTTGTCGGAGGACCACATGGAAGCGTTGCGACAGGCTTGGGAGAAGACGACAGTCATAACCTGAAGTTTGGGTTCGAAGAGTCCTCGCCGAATGGGTCTCCCGGGACCTCAAAACTCGAGGAAAGCTCGATTATGATGTGGAGATGTTTTGGTTGGCGGGGGACCACTATGTCTTCTGATTTAGAAGCGGGGGCGATCGGGATGCGGCCCTGGTCGGCGGTTTGTGGCGGGTGGCCGAACAACTGCTGGCGATGGAACTGTGGGTTTTTCAGACTTCATTCCTGGAGTGGATAGGGTGAAGACGGCAGTGGTTTGGGTCCGGCTTCTTTGCCTGCCGCTGGAGTACTGGGAGAGGGTGTCGATCTTGGAAATCGCAGCGGCGGTGGGCCAGCCACTGGCTCTAGATGATTTCACTGATCAGCTGCAGAAGCTGGGTTATGCTCGGGTGAAACGGGAGATCATTGCCCTAGACCCTCTCAAACTTGGGATCCTAAGCCAGGGGCGAACTAAGGTGTTTTGGCAGAGCTTTGTCGATGAAAATGTGCTGTCGTTTTACTACCGGTTCGGCAGAGAATCGGCCATAAGGATGAGGAGTGCCGGTTCCCCTTGCCAATGCCATTAGTGGAGGACCATGGGTGAGGTAGGGTGTCCCCGGCTCCCATGGTGGTGGAGATCGACCCAGAGACGACAACTTTGATGGAGGAGGGGCCGGAACCGACGAGGGGTCCTGTGTTTGGGCCGTGGCTTGTGATGGCCAAGATTCGACAACCTAGAGGCACCAGGAGTGGGGCTCAGTTGAGGAAGACGACCGAGTCAACCCTGGAGCCTACCATAGTTTGGGCTCGTCCCAGTCTGGGCCGAGTTTGCCACAAAACAGGCTGAGTTCTCCAGGCTTGTCACTGGATTTTGATGGCTGGCAGAAGCCGACGTAAGTGGCTCGTCGGCGGTCATCGGAGGTGTATCTCGTCCCGGACTTGGCTCAGAATGGTGGGGGAGCGAGTCAACTCGGCTCTGAACTGGAGTCAAGGACTGAGTTGCGGAGGGCGCGGTGGGCTAGGCCAAAGGTAAGGGCGCGGTGGGCCAGGCTAGTGGGCTCGGGTGTGTGGACGTACCGATGTCGGAGGCTGCCTTTGGCACGAGCCAACTTAAGCGGGCCAGAAGCCCACCTATGGAACGGAGGCTTGTGGATCGAAGGATTGCAAATCCTGGGGTAGCCGGCCCGTCGCAGGCCTAGCCTGAGGCAAGCCCCCAAAAGCTCGAGCCATCGCCCTCTTCCTCGAGGGATCGCACTGAACCACACTGGCATATCTCGTCGCCCTCGGCAACGGTGGCCATGGCGGGGCCGCCCCCCGCCCCCAATGGTGGTTGATTTGGAGGTGGAGCAGGTTGTAGGGGCTGAAAGGTCTGGATTGGACTGGCCGGGAGGTGCCACCAGCTACTGTCCACATCAGCCAATGAGGCCGACGGTGGATGGCGAGGAGGTCGGGGCTACTGGATTGGGAGGGTCAGGCGGAGGATGTCGATTATGGGCGTGTTGTTTGGAAAATCAAGGCAGCCTTAGTGGGGGAGCCATATGACTTGGGTAACCGTGGGCTGGCCGTGGGAGATGCTGTGGGTGGTGTGGGCCCGGTAGAAGCCAGTGAGGGGACCGAGGGTGCTCGTCCAGGGGACGGTTCAGCTCCATTAAGATGAAGTTGCTAATCTAGAATTGCATCGGGGCTGGGAAGCCCTCCTTTCCTACCACCTTTTGGAGGTTAGTGCATCTAAATGGACCGGATGTTTGTGTTCTACTAGAGATAAGATTGTCAGAAAGGAGTCTATAGCGGGCTAGGTGTCGATTCCCTCCTTGGGGCTTCTTTGCTATTGAATGCTAGGGCTTATCTGGGGGCATTATGGTGTTGTGGAGGTTGGGCTTTGGCAATTTCGACATATTCAATAGATGCAATCAGCAAGCAATCATGGTGATTACTGAAAGCAATGGTGACCCTTGGTGCTTTTCTGCTGTGTATGCTAGTATGGAGTACAGGGTGTGGCGCGAATTGTGGAGTGAGGTATTTTGCACGATTTAGTAGGGCATCCGCACTATGGTGGCTGGTGATTTCAATTGCATTGGTGGGCCCCTGGAGAAGCAGGGGGCAAAGTTTTCTCGGGCAAGATAATATTGGGCTGGGTCAAGCTATACTAGGTTGGACCTAGCTTGGTCGCAAGTCTCAAGTATTGCTTTTATTGGTAGGTATTAATGTATTTTTTTCCTTTGTACACCCTAAACTTTTTAAAATTAGGGTGCTAGCAACACTAAAGAGATGACTTCATTTTCTTGAAGTATTTAATAAAAAACACATTGTATTAGGACCCTTTAGATTCTTCTAATATTTTTAAATTTTAAATCAACATTTGATATTAGTTTTTTTGTGTAGGATTTATCTTGTGGATCTTGTCTATGTCTACATTAGGTTAGGCAATCTGTCATCCCTTATTATGCTTGAGCTGGCTTATTCATCTTTTTTGTCTTGATATCCATGTATATGTTTGCTGCACGCTCCATGGTTTCTTCATGTGATAAGCATGCGAGAAAGAGAATGCACTCTCTTTTATTGTAGATTTTTAATCCATTTCTTAGAGTCCTAGTGCTAGTTCATCTCTGAACCAATTTCTTTCTTAGAGTCCCAATGCGGAAGCCTGATATTTTAACTTATCTCTTTCTTCAGTTGCCAACACGGAAGCTCACTATGTATTCTTAAACCTGCTACTTAAATCTCCCAAATCCTTGCACCAGTTTGGAAGTAGTCAAATCTCAACCCTCTCTCTCTTTTTCTCAGCCTGTTGAACAATCTAAATTTTAAAGGATAAACAAAAAAAAAAGTCATGGCCATCCACATGCAGTGCATGCCTCAGCATCCAGTTTTTATTTAATTACAACAATGGATTTTAGAATAGATAGAAGATTAAGGTATAAAATCTAGTTAGCTTGGATGTATCCTGACATTCAGGAAAATGCTTCCTGAAAAATGCTCCCCCTTGCGAAAGAAAAAGGAAAAAGGAAGAAACAACATAACCTCAGGCATGCATAGCTCACATATGCAATGAATTTGTCCCCAAGTTAGGCTCAAAAGTTGAAACTGCTACCAGTCCCGGATCGGTTTCAAAAAATGTTTCGGTTTTAGAATTACACGTAAAAATTAAAAGGTGGAACTACTCAAAGCATTGAAGTTCACAAGACGCTATAGGAAAACATGTTTTTTATACCGGAGAACTTAAATTTCCAACTAGGATGGATCTTTTTTGACTAAATTTGGTAAATGTCCATTCATTTTTAAGCACCATCCATTAAGCTATCCTTGACAATCTTTGGAACACAATTCAATACTTCTGAATATGTGGCAGCATTATGAGTTGCAATTTATGGTTGAATATTATTATGATGCCATCCTGATTGATACCTAATGCTCTCTCTCTCTCTCTGTTTTTTTTTTTAAAATCTATGATACTTCTATTTAACTTCATTTCTGGTTCTTTGTTCAGCTTGGGTTGGTGATCGATTTGACAAATACTACTCGCTATTATTCACCATCAGAGTGGACAAAGCAAGGTATAAAGCATGTTAAGGTAAGAAACTTTGTCTTTTTATTATTTTTATTTTTATTGTTGTTGTTTTTGTTGTCTACGTATCTGTCAGGTCTTATACAATTTGATCTCCTCCTACTGTTTTAGATACCATGTAAGGGACGTGATGCTGTGCCAGATAATGAGTCTGTAAACACATTTGTTTATGAGGTAATTTACTGTAATATTCCTTCCTAATTTCTTGGACATATTTTTATACACCCCACCCCCCAAAAAACATCATGTTATGTTATTATTTAATCTTTGTTATCAATTTAGGTAGAAAAATTGACAACTTGTTCAGATATTCTGTGACAAATGAAATCATCTTTTGTCTTGTATTATGGCTAGATATACGTTTCTTTATTTTCTATCACTGTCAATTTAAGTAGCAACCAATTATTTGTGAGTTGGTGATCTACTTGGTGCCATAACGCGTGTAAGATGATTATTGGACTATTTAATGACCAAAGTGTTTTGAGGCTTTTATTGATTTCAAAACTGAGAACACAAACTTATGATATAAGTCCATGTAAAAGATTAACTTCTTTTTTTCTCTTATTCATGCAATTATCATGATCAGTCATAGTAAGCTGGAAGGTCAAGTGACTCATGATGATAAAGATGGCTACCATCAAGCCCTTAAGATAATGGATATTGCTTTTATTGCTTGTATTCACACATTCATTGCTTCGAAGTCATATGATGGTTGTTTGCTGCTTACTTTCATGGTCTGTGAAATTATAGTGCTGATCTTATTTTGGAAGTATGCTTCCAATTCCTTTTCTTACTATCATTCCCTGTGCCACTCAGAAATTTTGAGCAACATTTTTTTGTGGAATCTCATATCTGGTGCTTGATGTACGTCAAGACTAAGCTGGAAGGTCAAGTGACTCATGATGATAAAGATGGCTACCATCAAGCCCTTAAGATAATGGATATTGCTTTTATTGCTTGTATTCACACATTCATTGCTTCGAAGTCATATGATGGTTGTTTGCTGCTTACTTTCATGGTCTGTGAAATTATAGTGCTGATCTTATTTTGGAAGTATGCTTCCAATTCCTTTTCTTACTATCATTCCCTGTGCCACTCAGAAATTTTGAGCAACATTTTTTTGTGGAATCTCATATCTGGTGCTTGATGTACGTCAAGCTGTTGAAACCAAAACACACTTAAGAAAATTTAGAGGCGTCATGTGTGATATATTGGTTATTTGGTTTAAATTTGCATGGAAACCTAAACCTAGCCAAAAAATTGTTATTTATTGAAATAAAAATAATTTATGTGCTTGAAAAAATAAATAAAATTACATAAAATTTTTAAAATTTTATACATGCCTATGTTCTATAGCACCATAGAAGAAAGGGGCGAGATAGCTGTGAAATTGGGATCTTGGATAAGGAAGAATGGCGGTCGATTTGGAGCAAGGTTCGCTTTAGCGGTACCGGACCCCGTACCGTTGCCACACTGCATAATATTGGTACGGTACGGAGTTTTTTTGGCGTTACTTCGGTACGCCACTAGTATTGGTACCGAATCGGTATGGTACAGTACATCCAGTATTGTCCGATTTGGTACAGTACGACATACCATGATTTGGACTAGTCCATAGTATGTAAGATTTTGGAGATATTGGGATGTGGAACTCATGGCAGTAGCAGACTGGAATATGTGAGGAGCAATGGGGCTTGGAGATGGAAAGGTATTTTTTTTTTAATTTTTAAGATAAGTTATCAAAAATGCATTTGGTGTAAATGCTATAAATTTCAGATAAGGGTAATTTAATATTAAGATATTTGAAAGATAGTTATATTATTGGACTGGAAGTGTAAAAAATCTTGAAAAATTGAGGCTTTTATATAGTGTTGGATTATCAACTATCTATCTACTAGCACATTAAGATAACAATATTTTTTATTTTTTTAACCAGAGTCTGATTTTAATTGCTTTATACATGTCTAGAGATATGTGTAAATGAACATGATTTTAATTATTTCATAGACATCTAAAATCATTTTCCATCTTAGATATTTCTTCAAATTGCTGTTTATTATGTACGATATTCAAGTAATTTGCCATTAAAAAATAATAATATAAAACTCTATTTGAATGTTGACATTGTCTCAACATTCGTGATGTTGAATAATAGGGGGGGGACCTTTGCTGTGATTTAGAATTATGTTTTTAATCATTGTTGTGCTCTACCGTGGATCTGGTCTTCAATTCTCAGTAGAAAAGTCAAGGAAAAAGAAAAGATTAATGCAAAATATTTCCAATCAGTGTCAAATATAAACAAGCTGTTTAAGATGGTTGGGCATGTGTATGAATGAGTTGTTACCTTCCTTCCCCCACTTACTTTCTCTAGCCTAGACTAAGATTTCTTGGGGAGTGAAATGAGACAAAAAAAGGTATCAGATTGGGATTTAGAAGGAATTTTATTTTTCATTATTTTAGTTTGTGATAGTATTACTAAATTTTAGTTAGATTTGTGCACAGGGTGAATTATGTGTTGTGTTAAGCTGGTTGCAGTGTGTCATGGATTCAATTGGATGCTGGTTCCTATTTAGCCTTTCTTGTTTGGACAAGCCTACAGGATGACCTAATTTGGGTTAGTTTGATAGTAATTTTCATCTGATCCTTTACTGAGGAAACATCCCTATTGTCTAGTGTGTCCATTTATGCATCATTGAACATACGCGCCAAATCGAGGATTGCTGGCAATTGAATCTTTGATTCAATGACCTTCAGTCCGAGACTGGGTAAGCTGTGCTAGTTTTATTTGAGAAGGGTGGAAGAGGCATGTTGATGGTGGAGAAGGCATATCATGGGGTTGTTGCTGAAGGCATTAGGGTTGAGGTATGGCTGGGGTGGAGGGGGTATAAAAGAGGGTGGAGGAGTGTAGTCAGGGAGGGTGGAGTGTAGAGGTAGGATTAGGAAGGGTATAAAAGAGTGGTGGAGGAATTGGTGGGAATGAGAGTGGGGGGAGTGTGTGGAAATATTGATGGGAAGGATTGGGGAGGGTAGTGATGGAGGATATGAGAAGTTAGGGTGGCGGAATAAAGTTGGGGAATTTTCCTTGTTGGAACTTGGTACCTTTTACCCGTGAGCAGTGGCATTACTTGTGGTGGTGGAAGCTGTTAGGTTTCAGGTGGTGGGTGCAGAGTGGAGGTGAAGGGGATCTGGGATGAAATAGGGTTCCGGGAGGGAGGATATGTTGGTGGTCAAGGGGCAAATCAGCTGTAGATTTATGTTATGTTATAAATAATATTTATATTTTATATTAATTGGGCCTGACTTGGTTACTATTGAATTGGATCAACAGTTTATCAAACTGCCATCTGTTTTTTGATCAAACGTATTTGTGACTTTGCTTAGTATCTAATAGAATCAGTTACTTGACTCAAATTGGGAGTTGTATTTAGTTTGGGATCTGGTCTATCTATCAACTTATGACCCTCCAGCAGGTTGCATTGGGTTGCCAAGCTACAAGATGCTATTGTAAGAGATTGATTAATGCTGCATAGTCCGAATCCCAGTGCTGATCAGGCTAGGAGTTAGCTTGAGATGGTCTGCGATATTCTGTTGATCCTCCGTTGATCGAGGAAATGAAGCAAATTTCACTTCATTGATTCCACGTTGGTCCACATGAGTTCTAGTGTGGTAGCTCAATTTGAAAGCTATATAATGGATGATATCATATGCATTATCTGAGAAAATCACCTGAACACTAAAAGATTAGAACTGGTGTGATCTTACGGTTGCAAGTGGATCAGTTGCATACATAACTAGAATCATAGTCAACATGTAATAATAAGAGCCAACTCAAAGTTTGACCTGCATGGTCGATGCCAAGGTTGAAATATTGGTACTGATGTCAGTATTACTCAGGTGTTGGTCCTTTATGGTTCTGTACATTCCATTCTAAGATGGTAATTGGTGCTGGCAGAGCAAGAGGCTTCATTTATTTTTCTTGCTTTTTTTTTGTCACCCTTGTGTTTTACAAATTTTATTAGGTAGGGTTAGTTTAGGGCCAAAATATGCAATAAACTTGTTCTCATAAACTAAAGAAGGAAAAATTGATTAGTTTGAACAATATGCATTTTTTAAGTGAAAACTAAAGCATTGGGAGCCATAGGGTTCTATTGAAAAGTGAAAACTGCAAATATTTACATGTAAGCTTCAATGACTTATTTATAATTTAATTGTTAGGTGAACAAGAAAACATGCAAACATGTATAGCAGTATTTTCAGCTCATCCCAACATGGGAACAATATTATGGTAGTATGTGCACATCCATAGTGCAAAAATATCACCATTTTTTTCTAGAAATAACTTATTTTTATCTTAAGTAATTATTTTACAAAAAATCAATTTAAAAACAGGAAACACATTAAATAAACAAATATGCAGAGATGTAGGTTGATGCCCAAACTACAAAATATCTGAAAATAAACCTGAACGGACAAAATTTCACTTTTTCCCTCTCTGGATTGGTTGGTGTTATTTGATCTTTTTTTATATTGGAAAATTCAAAAGAAAAAAGGGGAGTGTAGAGAGTTTCTTACCTTAGGTAATTGTATTTCTAGGTGTCAATCGGACCAAAACTTCATTGAATCCACTAGAAAGCGAAAGTCCCTCACTCTTGTTCTGCTCCTCGAAATGAATTGGAAGTATGTGAATTGGGAAGAAAACAAAAAAGCATGGAAGACTTTCTGACTAGGTACCACCTGATACCTACCAATACTAGCACATGCTGGCTGGTCTGCATAGCTAGGTACTGGTTGATATAGAGTGGTACACCCCTTGTTTTAACTTGGTTTGCCCAAAATTGGGTACTAAGGAATGTCACAAATTTTGGTCCTTCATTAGTTGGTTCTATATGATCAGGAAGGATCAACGTTGACTGGTACTTGGGTCCTTGGTTGATTCAGTTGACCTTACCTAAGATTATTAGACCTCGGTAACTTTGTCATATTTTATTTTGCATTATTAGTCCAAACTAATCTGACATGGTTTGACTTTTATCACAAACTACTCAAGTTCATTTGTCAACTTCCTAAAATTTTCTAATATAGGGTTATAATTGATGGTGCTTCAAGCAAATTATTTTTGGTAAAAGAAACACGAGCCCAGTTTTGTTTATTTAGGATAGTAGATGGTTCAAGCAAGCAAGCGGCAACCAACTGCAACTCAAAACACGTACTTGACCTAGGACACAACGATACACCCGCATGCAACACAAAAGGAGCACTCCAAGGTGATGTGGAAAGCAAACACCCAGCAGAAAAATAAAGCACCCTAGATGTACAAAACATGGACTTCATAAACGTATTGACAGAGGACACCTATGTATGCCCCAGACGCATATAATGTTGGTGGTGCAACTTTGATGATGGACCTAGTGAATGGGGGTGGGCAGAGAGGACATTTAAAAAAAGATCTTGAGAGGCGACCCACCTTGGGATGTCATAGTTTACCAAAGAGGTTGCATGTAGTCGATGAATGACTGTCACCTAAACCACCGATGACTCCATGCCAACCACTTTATGCTACCACATTTGGTTGAGATGTTGTAGACAAACTAGAAGCATGACAACTGGCGAGGGAAGCCTTCGGTGCATTATGTGCTGCTTGCTGGGCATCCGCAAGGCTAGAGCTAGTGGTAGTCGGTTGCGCAATAGTAGTGTCTAGCAGCAGACCACTAGGGTCCTGATCGACTTTAGCCTCGTGACATGGGAGCGGGTGGCAGACATTGCCATTTGCTTCATTAGCAGAGGGCCAGAAGACCTATCGATAAGCACTGGTTGTTCCCCTCAATTATTGGAGTTCTGTCTACATGGTTGCTCGGACCCAAAACGAAAGAGACCAGTTGTTGGCATTGGTGCGACCTAGTCAACATTAGCCTTCTCCTTACCCTTGCCATCTATTGATGTGGCATGAGATGGGCCTGCCCCTTTGATTTGGGAATCAGCTATGATAGGTGGGTCAAAACTTGAAGAAGAGCCTCTCGATGCCACTTTTTCTTCCATTTGCTCTTACCTTCTTCGTGGACCCCGCGATGAAAGGACCCATGTTCATGGGCGGAACCCTAGACCAGTCCTTAGAAGGGAGACTCGGGAAACGTGACCTTGAGGCATCAATCATTGATTTTTGCATGGCTATGGGGCTAGCTCTATTGGTGCAGTGTTGAGCAACTTTTTTCGAGTATTGCCACCCATACACCCACCTTCGAACAATTCCTAGTATAGGATGGCACGATATTGCCCCGAGTAGGTGGTTCTGCTGCACGAGTCATCGAGTGACTGGATCCTGAATTTTGTGAAGTTGATTTGGCCTTCAACTTGAAAGCACCCATTTGCACCACCTTCCCTTATGGTCAGGGATGCGATGGGCCACCAACCATGACCCATAGAGTGTCTTCGCTGGGGAGGCCGAAGTAGCCATAGACCTCGCTGAGGAGGCTGCTGCTGACAGTAGACCTTGTTGTCATGGGCAACAACCTTTTTTAGTTGGCACTATGGGAAGGTGCCCTCTTTATGGTCGTGCCTGAGGCAACCACAACCGAAGCACAACCCCCACGCTCTCATATACAAACTATCGCCATACTCCCATCTTCAATGTGTCCACCTGGATGCTAGGCACAATCAGACTAGTGATGTCTAGCCGCACCACCACTCGGGTGAAATTCATCAGCATGGTAGGCTCTTTTGACATCAACTCTATGCATAGATCTATCCTAAAGGGAACATTAGCAGCCAAAGCAATGTTAAGTGCTGTTGCTTTGATAGTTGTGGAGATAATGTCGGTCGTTGGGACAAAGTTTGGTCACTAGGCCTTTGCAAGCATACTGCTGGCGAGCAATCAAGGTCCCAATGCTCATACCCTCATCATTCATGCTTTGAAACAAATCGAAAGCCAACTATATCCCCCACAGCAAGTTGCAATTGGAACACATGGTTGAGGTTCCATTTAGCTTCGCCTTAATCGAGTAAGCTCGGCCACTTTGAAAATAATAGCCTTGTTGAACCTTGCCCCAAACCACTTGACGTTGTCCGAAGCAAGGGGTTGAGTCTCCCATTATCATCGTTGAGCACCCTTTGCCACTGTAACCACGAATGTGGAACCTTGCCATGCCCTTCCCGCGCTTCTCAAAGCCTAGTGGAGATGATAGTCATAGTTTGCTTGGGTATCATGTCCCTCCCCCATTCAACCTGTGCTTTGGCTCACTTGCCATTCAAATAGGTTTTAGGACTCAAGCAAATTATTAATCATCATGATATGGTTGCAACCCCACAGAAAAGCTAATCATCATTAAAACCACTATAGGATCTCCATAATTTAAAACCATGAACGAGTAAATGAACACTCATGTACTAATAGAGTCATGGGAAGACAACAATCTTTATTGGTCCAGGAACAAACTGGGTTATTGGCTAGAGATTTTGGCGACTCTTTGTATTACAATAACTAAGGCATACCTTATTGGCCTCCCAAATTTGTTTGTAGCCAATATTCATGCTTCGAAATGTTTCTCAAACATTTCAAGTTCAAATTTGATCTTGCAAAGATGCTTCCTGAAATTGACTGTGTACTATATTTGGTCTATAAACTAGTTTTTCTGAAACTCCAAAATGGCCCCCACTTTGAATCAGTTCAGAGCCAAACTGAGAAGTTCTAGTTTTGGTTTTAGTGTTCTGGTCTATACATTGGATAATGATATGGATATATTTTTAGTTGCCTTTAAGGTGGGTCATCATAGTTTGTTGATTAGACCTTTTGGATGGAAAATGGGGATGCAAATTAATTATATTCTGTATTATGCATGAAAATTTTGTAAATCTCAAGGTCCAGATCAAGAAACCCTGTAATATAAGGCATGTGTGAAAAACCAAAATATGAAAACTACAGCATTCTTGATTTAATAAGTTGATCAGATTAAATATGAACCTTGTAGCACCATGTTGATACCAAAGAAACAAGTCAAATTAAGTATGGACTTTGTTTCATCATGTTTTAACTCAAAGAAACAATCCTGCAATGGGAAGGCCGTTTCTCTCTTCTATGAAGAGCACCTCACTATATCAACTGCCTATCTCTAAAATATCATTTTGAAGACAGGCCTCTTAATGTTTCCATATGAAAATTGCCTTTTCATATACTAGGTGATCAGTGTTCACTATTAGTTATTTTGTTTGACATTTATCTTCCTTTTGTTAGGCAATAAAAATTTCCGTTATTTGGTGCTTTGCAGTCTTCTCTTGGATGGTTCCACTGTAGTGCAATTTTCATGTTATTGGTGTTTTGTTCTGTCTGGTCAATGTTGCTTGGTCTGGATTTTTCAAATTCAGTTTATGATTTATCTACCCTTCTCAATTATGCTGTGCATATGTTGTGCATGTAAAAAACAAAGACCTCAGCAAAATTTTTCTTAAAGAAACATTAAAACAGCTGATAACGTCTTGAGAATTTGAGATAGACGATCACTAAAATATGTTTAGTGAGTGTTCAATGAAAACTAAATTGATCCCAGCATCTTAGGATGGTAGTAGCAAATGTTCCAACAAATGACATTTCCAATCTAGTTCTTGTTAAGAATAAACAAAAGCAACCAAGCTGCCAAAAAAAAAATCTCTAAGTTGCTGCTGTGAATGCTAATGAAACATGACTTCTACAGATATGTCAAGGTTCCAAAGACAAGAGACTTTTTTGTTTTTTTGTTTTAGGGCTTTGACGTTCCCAATGTTCAAATCCTCAGTTGCTGCAGCCACACCATATTCATCTTTGAAGAATGTGTTGCCAACAGTATTGTAGGAAATCTGGAAGTCCTTTCATTCAAAGTTTAGTGAATAAAATTTAGCGAGTGTTGGTGCGATGTACAGTCTTGAGTCTCAAGCATTGGAGGTACTGTATTACGGCAGATTGCAAGAGAAATTCAGACCCTGTTACCATATACTTGATTTTTGTGTCTAATTTGTAGTGTTCTGATGTGCCAATAACAAATACACAAGATTATGAAAGTTTGATGGAAAATCTCAATTGATTACTGAATTTGAATTTTGTTTAGGCTATCTTTGTAATTTTTGCAGAATGGTGTGCAAACTCCCCCAGCCTCCTTGCAACTCCATGTGTTTCCAAACAAGTCCTTACAAACATCTGTTCACGAAAGAGTGATATTACATCAGCTGGATGCTATTTAATAATCATAACAGAGCTTTTAATCCAATCAAACTTCCAATGTAGTTTTTGGTAATTTCACAAACTAAAAGGCCTTGCATTATTTGGGAATAAATTATCCTAAACATAAATAGGTCTAAACTAAAAATCTTAAGATTTGCACAATGATCAAATGGTTTTGTCTGCTTATGTTTTCAGACAATGAGATCTGTCCATCAAAACCTGCAGCTTACAGCGCAACGTGGGTCATGTGAGATAATTTTCCCAAGAAATAGAAGAAAAAGCAAGTACTGGAAGAAAGGAGAATGGCCTGATAGAACTCACTGAGAAATTATATAGTTTGGCTAATAAAGCAAGACATCTGCCCTTAACCAAGATCCATGATGAGGGCCTTGCCTTTCATATATCTTAAAAGAGTGAGGTCGAATAAGCTGGATACCTATTTAACATCTTTATGAGGACTGCTTAAACAGCTTTTAATCCAATTAGATAGCCATTGAAATTATCTGGTAGTTTCATGAATTATAAACTTTGCATTTGAGAACTAAATAACACAATGGAAACAGAATAAGTCTACACAATAGAATCATAAAATTTGCAAAAAAAAGGACAAATGGTATGTTTATGTATTCAGATGCTAACTGCTTCCAACAGAACATTAGGAAAATGGAATCAGGTATTGGAAGGAAGAAGAAAGGCCAGACAAACCTAATAACTGACTATAGATTTTGGCTAATACAGCAAGCCATCTCAAGATCTGAAGTGCCCATAACCAAGATCTATGATAATTAATAAGAGATCCACCACCCATATATCTACTGACAGAAGCTTGCAAGCAGAAGTAATGGAGAAAGATCAATTCAGAGGTAGGCAGCAGCTGTTGGTGCCAACGGCAAACTTCAACATCATTATTGGAGAGCCTGGTGCCTTCCTTTGTACCCAAGAAGTCTTGGTTTAATGAAGGGGTTTTCCTTGGTGTTTTTAAATGATCGTTCTTGAATATTACCTGTCTTTAAGATTCTGGGCATGCACACAGGTTTCATGGTTCATTCTAATTGGTTGTTTGACTTGGATGATATAACTAACTTCAACAATTATCAAAGCTTATGAACAGAAACTGTAATTGTTTATCTAAATTTAGTATGGATGTATGCAAGGTCCGCCGTATTGGTACCGGTCGGCGTACCGGTGGCATCCTGTACTGGTCCCATACCGGTTCGAACCGGTCCCGTACCGGTTCTCTAACAATAAAATACCGGTACCGGATTCCACGCTGATTCGGTACCGGTCCCAGGCCGAATTGGTACGTACCGGCTGTACCGGCCGGTACGGACCGGTACGGCAGACCATGGATGTATGTTTTTCAGTTCTTGGATGTGCTTTCCAAAGTTGTGTATATCCAAATTGTTGCTCTTTTTGTTATCTTAAGTTTTGTTATTTATTGGATAATAGTATAATTGCTTCTTTTTTGGAGCTTATATATGTTCTCTAATTTGGCTAAATTTTCTCTTGAAGATCTTATCTGGAAGAATTTATTACATGGTTATGTAATTTTTCCATCATGCTTTCGTTTCAGGTTATGCAGTTTCTCTCCCGCCAAAAGCATTCAAAGAAGTATATTCTTGTTCACTGTACTCATGGGCATAATCGTACAGGGTTTATGATTATCCATTTCCTCATGCGCTCCCAGCTGTGGCATGTCTCTGATGTATGCTGTGTTCATATATTCCAAACCTTCCTCTTGGTTTACCTCTTGTTAACTTCTTATTTTTCCTCAACACCATGTTTGATTTTGCTACTGGCCAGGCATTACATAAATTTGCTCAAGCACGTCCTCCAGGGATATATAAGCAGGATTATATTGAGTCACTTTATATGTTTTACCATGAAAGTCCTGAAAATTTGTTCTGCCCTCCCACTCCGGAGTGGAAAAGGTCTTCTGATCTTGATCTGAATGGTGAAGCTGTGCAGGATGATGATGATGATGGCAATACTGCAACTCTTTCACATGTGGGTGTTCCATGGAAAGTTAATTGTCTTATTAAAATTAATTTTTTTCCCTCCTTTTTGCTTGTATTTATTAGCTTGAGCTTCTAAATTTTTGTTGTAGCTCCCTGATTCCTGTGGCACAGGATTGCACCAGATCTCGTGAATCATATCATTTATTGGAAGCAAATTAGCTTTGCTAACCATCTTAAAGTTTGAGATTTTAATAGTGCTAAATTTGTGATGCAATAATAAATCTCTTCATGGTTATTTCCTCTTTTCCCTGTTATCTGGTTTGCAGAGAGTTCCTAGACATGCTTTCAAATCTGAAGCTACATACTTTCAAATGATGAACATGTGCCTATGTTGTGAAGGAAATTAGAGATTGCTGAAGTAGAACTGTGACATTGGTTAATGTGCTTAGAACAGCTATTACAATTTGTTAATGTTCTTAGATCAGATATTGCAATTTTGAAGTAAAAGAAAGGCGATGGAATAGAGTTTAGTAATGTTCGGGCAACTTTTCTGATTACTCATTAGCTTCTTTTATTTGAAGTGTGTGTTCTTTGATGCTATATTTCTTTCGCTTCAGAAAGTAATACTTGGTCTCATTTGTTCTTATCTTCCTTAATTTAGTCCAGAATCTAGAATAAAATGCTGTACCTTATAAAAAATTGATGCCTGCTTTAATATTTTCAGGTTGTGGTAGGATTTGTTTTGCTAATCGTCATGGATTATTTCAGTCTTTTGTCTGTCAATATGGGCTGCAATTAGGCACCCAATGTGTGCCAATTTAATTAGTTTTAAGAGTCCTAGTAGGAGCCAAACTTGGGGGAACTAAAACAGCCTGTTGGTCCTCCTAAAATTGAAATGATTTGGCTATCTTCTGTTTTAGGAGTCCTGACTGGGTTCCAAGGGAGGGGTTCAACTAGAATTAGCTGGGTGTGATAATATGTTCTTTTAATTATTTTGGAAGGTGGTCTGGCTATTAAAAGAGACATGTATGTTGCTGGAAAATCAGTACATGAATTTATTTCGGTATAGAAGTAGCTGCACGCCTCTTTTTTCTTCTTTTCCTCTTATTATTCTGTCCTGTTTAATTCTTCACTCTCTTCGATCTTTCTTGCTTAAAGCACTTCTTAATCAGGTGCGATCCCTAACGTCAATTGTCATGAGCTCCATTTCTTTTGTCCTGATTCTCTGACTTGTTTTAACATTTATCTAATTGCAGCTCTAATTATTATTAGTTATCTTGGGTAAGTTGTCTGACTTTGGGAATCCTATGATACTGGCAGGAGCATATGGAAAACAAAATTATAACAAATGATGATGTCTTGGGGGATGCAATACCATACGACCAGCAAGACTCTCTGCGTCTGATTTGTTACCAGTTGCTTGATTTAACTCCTTCAGTATGGAATCTATTACCTCTCTTCTACCTTTCAAATACTACACTTAATTAATTGTCCATTTGAAGTTGCTACATTTGTATATCATGTTCACCATTTAACATACCATAGTGTGATAACTGTCTGAAATCTGAATCTGTGAATAATACTGCAAGTTTTATGAAGTCTTCATTTACAGTTTTCTAGAAAGCATTTTTTTTGGAGTTTTTATTGTTAATTTTTTAGAATAGTTTGAGAGTTTTTGTGAATATATTCTGGGTTTATTCTGAACTTTTTCATTCTTGTCTTTTCCATCAAGAAAGTTTCGCGGTACCGGTGCGTATCATCTCATACCAAGTATAATATATTGTACCGTTTCCAAACCAAGACTTCATATGGGGGGCACACTGAGTCTCAGTATTGCTGAACTAATCCCTATATCTGGCGTATCGACACTTTATCATCACGGTATTGGTATAGGGTCTGATACCGAGATTGCGAACCTTCATCAAGGTGTTTGCAATATTTGTTAAACACTATTTCTCGTATCTCCAATTTCTCCCAAATTGTTTTGTAAATGCTTAAGTTTTGAACTGTTGCAAATGCTAGCTTAATCCTATAGCATGACTTTGACATTATGATACACACATAATTTGTTGTTTACCTAAAATAATTGTACTTTACAATTCATTCACTTAGAAGGTAGTGCAATCCATTAAATTTAATGCAATGTTATGCAATATTAAGTATTTTTTACAATATGGTTTAAGTATTTTTATTTCACACTTCTAACCAGTGCATATTAGTTAAATTTTTCTAGGAGTTTGCGTTTTACTATCAATCTTGATGGATTATCTCTTACACTTATATATATTTGGTCTATAGGTAAGGGGAAATGCACGATTTCCAGGATCACACCCTGTTTCTCTCAACAGGTATATTTCTTCTTTCAAATCAAAATCCTCTCACTAATATTGAATACATAGCCAAGAGTAGTTGTGGTTTATGTATTTTTGATGACCATATAATCCCTTTTGTAGTCATTTTAAAATCGATACCTTGTTCTATTCTTGGTTTGTATCTTTGTATTCATGTTTATAATTTTCATGAACTTTACAAACCTTGCTAAAACCAATGTAATAGGTTATCTTCAGAAGGTATCACCTCTGAGACCTTGGGCATCTCCTGATCTTTTCCTCACTTGGATCTTTCCTAGCTTAATGTTTATGCAAGAAGCCATCTTAATTTGCATGTATATGATTCATTGTTGCAGCTAATTTTCTTGCAGCCTGTGTATTAAGGTGCCAAGGGCTGCCAAGACCCCTATTTTGAAAATCGGCTGTTTAGGTTTGTAGTCGAAAAAAAAAAATTTGCCCGATCATTTGATTTATCAATAAAAGCACAGGCTATGGCAAACTAGTTGATAAATTGAAGATCGTACTTAGTTTTGAAAATTTATAAGAGTGTTATGATTTATCTAAGGACAATAATAAATTCATTAGAATCTAGTAGACAATACAAGTAGTAAGCTTTCAGACTAAGATAAGAGAGTATATAAATTGAAATATTGAATATTGTGATAACTATGTTACGCTATACCGGTCGGTACTGGGCTTACCATACTATACCAGTACTTAGTAGGGAGTGTACCGCATATCAATATGCCGAGCCGGCACATGTATTGGGCATATCAACGCTGTACCAAGATGGTATTGTTACGGGGTCCAGTATTGAGATGGAAAACCTTGGTTATAAGTAATAAAGATATAAAGGATAAATAATTATTGTCTAAGCCAGAGGAGCTGCTCTAATTGGGCATAAACAATGTAGTTTTCTTACACATTTAGTTTTCCCCTGATATATTTTTAAAGACTTTTCTTCTTTTGGAAGCTCCATCTGAATAGCATGTGGTAGCTTTATGTGCCTAGGGTTTGTAGATGGAGTTTTTCAGTTGAATTCTATTAGACTTGGATCAGATATTGACCTGATCTAGGGTTTGGTCAGGTCACCAGGTTTGCAGTTCAACTGTTGGGTCATCCAATCAAATTATGGATGTTAAAATGGAATAAATATGGAGAAATAAATATTATGTTAAAAATAGAAAATCTAATGAAAACGGGGGAGGCTTGCAGAGTATTGGGGGCATGATGATGATGATGGTGCATAGGCTGTAGGCTGGTGGGTGAGGGGAAGTGGCTTAGGACCCTGGATTGTGAATGGTAGAAGGGGAAAGCTGCTGGTGGTGGGGGCTGTTGGAGAGGTCATGGATGCACGGTATAGGCCATCGGGTGGTGAGGGTGTGCATGATGTAGAGTGCTTTGGTGGACAGCAAACTTTGTCGAAATGATTTTAGAAGTGTTTGCCACTTTTAATTCCCTATGGGAAATAGCCCGGGAATCTTTGCTTATGATATTGCAGATGTGTGATTTTTAACACTGGATAATTTAAAGCCAATATCTGTTTTTCTGTCTATTTTGCTCAAGAGAAATTAAGAAATGATGTCTTAGTTCAAACACATTTTGCATACTGCACTAGTTACCATCCAGGAAGGTAATATGAGGTATAAAAGCCAGCACAGAAGAGTCATTGCATGGGACTTTTTTTTTCAAAGAAGGGGTGGGGTGTGTGTGTGTGGAGGGGGACTGTACTTTGAGCAAAACAGAATGTGTTCTGGGGTTGAGTTTAGTTCTGGTTTCCTGTGAAGTAGCATCTACCTGCCAGTCAAATGTTGGTTCATTATATTCCTCTTCAGAAGGTCACAAATCTTCTTAACTCTTGATTAGAGTGTCCAACTTTATTTTCTCTCTCTCTATTTTCTTCTTTAAATTTTGTTTCTGATTTTCTGCTTGCTTTGTGGCTTATTATTGCCTTTGTTACCTTCACTTGGAGCTGATTATCTCTCTCCTTAAGTTTGGATGGTAAGTAAATTTGAATTTGATTTTACTCATCTATAAGAAACACGATTTTACTCATCTATAAGAAACACGACATGTCATCCCTTATGAATTCTGAATAGACTTTTTGGATTTCTTATATATTTACTTCTGAGAACCCTAAACATTTTCTCACCTAAAACTCATTGCTGCACAGTTGGAAAACTTGGCTTCTAAAATCACCTGTGAAATTTCAAAGGGGTGACAACTTCTCAAGACAGATGATTAAGCTGAATTTGCATAAAGTGCTGCAAATTCATGCTGTTCGTCTGACGTCTTCACTGCATATCAGTCAGTCCAAGAGGCATCTGCATCAGTTAGAACAATGAACGCCTTAATATAAAATACTATATATATTAAATTTGGTTGGCTGAATTGATTATTTATTGTGCATTCATTGCTCTATGCTTAATCATGATTTTTATTTTCAGTTCATACTTAATCAACATTATCTTTGCAGGGACAATCTGCAATTATTAAGACAGCGGTATTATTATGCTACGTGGAAAGCTGATGGGACCCGGTATATGATGCTTATTACCACACATGGCTGTTACTTAATTGACCGAAATTTTTGCTTTCGAAGGGTTCAAATGCGTTTTCCTCTGAAGAATGTGAATGAGGTTAGTATGTACAAAATGTCGATTCTAGAATAAGTTATGCTGTACTTTTTAGTAGCATACTTGTTCTGACTTGTTTGCACAATGTAACCTGCTTTTATTATCATGTGCAAGGGTTTTCATAACCTGACTTTGATTGATGGGGAAATGATTATCGACACACTACCTGATACAGGACTGAAGAGAAGATATTTATTATATGATTTGGTGGCACTTAATTCAAATTCTGTTATAAAGGTAAAGATTCAAAACCAGAAATTGAAAGTTGAAACATTCACAATTTAATTTTATTTTATTTTCCTTCTCTTCAACCAGTCATTTCCTTTTCCAATTTGTATGCCATAACTAGCTAAAAGTTAATACTCTTGTTATTAGAAAGGGTTATTTAGCCTTGGAGATGCTTTCTTTCTAGTTATAAGTTATTTTGGGGTAGGGGTATATGGTTGTAAAATGATTCAGTCCGAGTTTAGCTGAAATTCTTGTCTTGATATGGTGGTATTTTGCTAAGTCACTTTGCCAAAAGCTTAATGTGGGCCTAAAACCTAAATCTCATGAATAATTTCTTGTTACCACACATTGCTTTTCTCACATGAGCTACATGTTTAAAGGTGCGCTAGGTGTTTTTAGTCCTTTGCTTGCTATCTTGCCACCAAGATTTCTCTTGAGAGCAACTTCAGTGGGGGAGTACTGCAAAAAGGTGATTCTGCCCTATCATGCACACCCTAGGTGTGCCAAAGTAGAGAGGCTGTTCTTGAACAGCTTGTGCTTGACTCAGAATTTTGCGAGAATGGCTCACTTGATTAGTAGACAAGCCATGCTTGAGCTTTGCCTACCTTGTTTGCTTGGATTAAGCTCAAATTTTGAATAGACAAATAATTAATATCACATATTATTCAGTTATTATTTATTAAATAATAACATAATTTTAAGAAAGTATGTTCGTGGATTCAAAAATCTTCAGAACTGGATGCTACTATCAGTACATACCGTTCCGATGTGGGATTGGCATCGGTACTGGGGCTGGGATGTTAAACCATATGTATCGGTACCATGCAGACTGTACTGGTCAGTACCAATGGCTTTTCACTCTTTTTAGTGCTGTTAGTTTTTGTATATACCATCAATACTGACACTATACTAATATCATACTGTTCCAATAGGAAAATGGTATAGAGTTCAGTACTAGTATTGAAAACCTTGAGTATGTCTTAATCATGTCCTTGAGATCTAACTGTGGAATAAGCTAAAAGCTTACACATGTGAAGCCTTGTCGGATCTTTTGCTCTCGCAGAATTCTTTAAACAAGATGTTCAGAACAACTCGAGTTTGGCTTGAAAGCAACTTGGTCTCTTGAGCTTTACTTTTTTATAGAACGAGCTGAGCTTGACTGCTATCTCAAGCCTGAGTTTTTGCATTCCTAGTTTGTAGAAAAGCACGGTGCTCTTGCTTAAGGCATGTCACTTTGAATCACAATTTAACTAAGTTGGTATTAAATGCTTTTAATCATGTCTCATGGGTTGTATATGAGAGTACCTTGCTCAGGAAACAATTGGAATGCTTTTGGGCTATATATTGCAGCTAGAAAGCATGGATACTTCAAATTCTACATTGTGTCCAAAATAAATACATTTTATATACCAATACTTCATGGATGCATGTTGAATACTTATTGTGAGCATCCCTTTTTAAAATTCAAAGAAGGTTCGGGATGCGACTTGGATACCCCTAGGATACTTCTTGGATATGCCTAAATGATTACCTCAGGGCCTCAAAAGGATGAGGTGGAGGGTTTACTTTTGTTTTTTTCTTTATAAATATTGGCCTTTTAATGATGAACAATTTATTTTGATGTATGTAATGTTCATATTATTATATGGAATATGGATTATAGTTCATTAATTTGAATGATGACTAAATGATAGAGTTTGAGGATGTCAATGCTATCATGTAAAGCATGGACAGTTATTTTAATAATATATATTTATTTATTAGCCCATCTTAACCATATTGTATCATACTTTACAATGATTTGTCTTCTTGGCGAGATCCATATCATGTCGTATCTGTACTTGTATTGTTGTTCGTGGTTTACACTACTGTGGTTGTGCATGTGAATATTGTTTGAGTGAATGCAAAAGGTTCATGGTGGTTGTGCATGTGAAACATTGTTTGAGTGAATGCAAATGGGCGCATAGTTTGACTGCACCTGTCCTTGGTTGCATACTTTATTAGGCTTGAGTTCCTTTTGAATGCAAATGCCCGTAGTGGTTATCCAGCCTTTCTGGTTTTAACCAGATAGTGAAGATTGAAGCAAATGATATTAACTTGTTCCTATATGAGCTCGCTTAAACTTTATCTTCTCATAACTTCTAAGTAAATGAAACTGTCTTTCATCCTTTTGGTGAGTAATACAACAATAGTTACCATCATCTTTCATCCTTATTGTTCAACACTTAAAAGCTTAATTTCATCTTTGGCTTCTTATTGACCACCAATGAGTTTTTTTTTTTTAAAAAAAAAATAGATTTGGCGGTCTCGAAAGTCTTGATTCTAGTTTCAGCTGTATTATTCCTAACAATTTTTAACTGTCAGAAACTTGTTCAAATTGAGCAAAATGGAACAATAAAACCAGCCAAGAAGATAAACAAATATCATTTTGAACGACTTTTGAAAAGTCAGTTTCGATTTTAGTTTAGAAAAAAATGAGATTTACTTATGTGGTTTTGGCTCCAATTGGTAAATTCAATTGAAGATTAGATAAAATCAAAAAAAAAAAAAAAAATTTGCCAAAAAGGAAATAAAAATAAGTCAAGATATGTGCATTGGATTCGAGCCTTTGGATGTATTTTCATCTGATATTTCACTAAGACAATCAAAATATTATGTTTCTAAAAAATATAACATTCAAATAGTAATATCTGATGAGTAAAATTTCAATTTACTAATCAATGTCAATTTAACTTTACACAATCTAATACCTTTCAAACCTAATGTATTGAAATCTAATCTTGCAACTCCAAATCCTGTCAAAACCATAAAATCTACGTTTAATTTGGAGGAAATACTTCCATGTAGAAAGAAATACGTGATGATACAAAATTAGTGTAGATAGTTCACATACATGAAGTTATTAAATGCCCCGAGCGGCTCCAAGGTCTTTTTGTACCTAGGCACAAGGCACAAATCTAGGCAATATGTATGTGATACAGGACAGGAGAAGGAGAGAGGAGAAAACAAAGAAGAAGAGGAGGGAAGGGAAGAGAAGAAGGCAAAGGGAGAGGGCAACTCAATATTTTGTTTTCTCAAATCTCAATAATGCAAATTGTGTTCTCAATTACATATCAATGGGTTTATATAGACCCAAAACCCTAATAAGAGTCTGCATAGAAATAAAAAACTGGAGTCTTTAGAAAATTCTAGTCCTTAGAGTCCATATAAAAATAAAATTTCCTAATTTCCAAATAAAATAAAATTTTCTAATTTCTAATTTGTGCCTACTGAACTGTGTCTAAATTTCTTATTAGATGGTCCTTTGTCAGTATGTATATATGTACATATACATATTTATACACATTATTATAACTTAATATATGTATATATGTATTCATAATTTATCCTTAAGATGACAATAAAATCTTCACATTTCTTCCATGTGAAGATTTCCACATTTCTAAAATAGCTTTATGTAATTATGTTGTTCTAATATTCAGAACTCTAATATATGACACCCTATTCGACGAAAACCTAATGACTCTCAACCTTGAATTTGTTTGTTTATAAATTGGTTTGCTTCAATCATTTTATGACTTAAATAAGTATCTATATCTCTATATATGTATGTATTTTACAATATGAATTTATGATGCTAAACACATTTGACAATAGAAAAAAAACACCGTACACAAAATCTACATACAAAAATAATCTGTCATGCCCTCAAGTAATCACACAAACATAGATGCACACAAAATACATTTACACAAAATGACAATCATCATGGCTCATGACACACTTGCGGTCATCCACCATGGCATACACACAAACGAGACAAAGTCATCAACGTGTTCCTTTTGATGCCTTGGCGCTCAAATGAGCCATGTCCTTTTTGAGTGCCTCAATGACATGAGGGACCAAGGATGGAATTGGAAGTCCCTTGCACCTTAGGCAGAATGGTACTATACTGTACCAAAACTTGGTATGCCTGTTGGTGTGCTGAAACTGCCAAATTGAGACATAATATCGTGTGTCAGCATGTGATGGTACTTAGGAGTGTATTCATACCAATACCTTGACAGAGTGATTTTATACTTCAATCCATGCTGCATTTACATAATTTAGTTTAAGCTGAAACTGCGTCACTGATCCACCCTAATTTTTGTTTGGCTCTAGGTAAAACTAAGGTTGTCAATTGGTCTGAGAATCTTGAGCTCAGCTTATACTTAGCTTGAATCAAGCTTGGGCCTGGTTCCCAGACTCAAATTGATTTCTAAGCCTGAAATGTACTCAACTGATCAGTCAGCTTGATAAGGCTTGCACATACAGTATAATACAACACAATACAGTATAAGTAATATGATATTTAGTATATTCTGTGTATCTACTGCTAATATTTCAGCAGCTTCATCCAACTTTTTACATTCCTGTTTTGCCCTTAATTTTTCCGCAAATTTCTTTTCCTGTTTAAATGAAATCCATGAGATCTATCAATGAACCTGGTTAGACTTGTAAAAGATGGGAATGGGGAGGAATAGGATAATTTTAGAAGGTTAAAAAAGTCGGTTAGAATACGCTCTCTCTCACACCCTCCTCCTTCGCCCTCCTTATCCCTTCTCCGATCACTGCCCTGCCCCATTGTATCAACAACCTCCTCCAATCTCATCTCGAATCTAATGCCGCTGCCGCCTTTGTTTGGCCTCTTGTTTACCTTACCCCTTGGACACCCTTTGGTCTCCGCTATTAACCTCATCCTGTCTGAGGGCTCGTGGCGTAGGGTGACGTGGGACTCCCAACTGGGCTTAGATGACGGACTTGACATAGCGGATGGTGGTACGATGGCCCATTGTGATGCAGTCGCTGTAAGCGAAGGTGATGATGGCCATTCGGATGATGGAGGATCGGGCTTCCCGTCATTCTCTTTCCTTCTTTTTTTTAAGTTCCCTGTAGCAACCTATGACAACTCGTGCTGCTCAATTTAATCTCGCCGGATGCTTCATTGGTCTAGAGGCTGCCTTTTTCCCATTAAGCACCTTGACAACCACACAGCCATTGCATCGCCTTTCTCCTCCACAGCCCTTCAGACACCCTTGTTACCCTTGCTTTCCCCTTCGCCATCTATGACTGGCATAAATCGGCATGTCCCCCACAGACTACCGATGGTTTAAGGGTTGGTTTGTGTTCTACGCCAGCATAAGGTCTCTTTATCTGTCTTATTAATTTTTAAGAACCACAACATGCCTTGTGACTGTTTGAAGGAATTATTATCCTCTATTTCTATAGATGGTTTGTTTTTGTGATCAAACCTTATGTCCGGTATCTGTACCTGGTTACTTTATTGCCAAAAATTTTAAATACTTATTTGAAGAAATGCATACTCAAAATAGCCTTTTTTTCATACGTTTAGATTGCAATCCTTTTTTATTTTTGAAACATTTTTTGGTTACAAAAGTGAATTACATCCTTCTCATAAAGCAGCGCTGTCACCTAATTGGTAGCATTTTTAAAAATATACGAAAACAGAGTTTCACAAGCAGAATAAGCTCTTAAGTACTGGCCTTGTATTTAAGAATATATGCCATTCTCTTTTTATACAAGGTTGTTGGCAAGGATGAATGCTTTTGGATGATGTTTGGCAGGTGGATTCTGTTGGTAGTGCTGCGAAAATGTTTAGTATTGCTTCTTGTTTGTAGAGGTATTAAATGTTATGATAACATTTCAGGGAATTTGTGTCACTTGTTGAATGTTGTAGTTAATAATCCGTACTGTTCCCTGTGATGCAAACAAGATTTAACCTATGAATAATTATCATAAGAGTCTCCTTATCCACCTCCTTTTTTCCTTCTCTGTTCTCTTTCCCTGTATGTGGTTGTTGTGCATTGTCCTCTTATTTTTCTCCTTCCCATCCTTCCCTGCTTTTTTTCCTTCAAGATATCTTGCTCATTGATGTGAAAGTTTCTTTCCCCCATAGTATGGTATTCTAGGACACCAGATTATCATGTAAGATTCTGTATGATTCTCTAGCTCTGAATGTTTATGAGTTTGAAATGCATGATTTGGTTCCTGCTGCAATAATGCTCTCAGACAATATGTGTCAATTACTTGAGATTAACTGTGTTCTTAATTAATATTTATGATGATGTGCAAACAGCTTGTGGAATTTATAGTCTATAATTTACAATCTATTATGATTAATGAAGAATGATTAGAAACACTTGAAAATGCTAGAAGAATGATAAGCGGTGGAATTTCATATCAAACTTTTGGCATAGATCTTGAATCCGGATCTTTTGATTTTCTGCAACTGATATGGAAATCAACTTCAAATTGGAATGGAGATACTGAGTAAATGGCTAGATGAGGTTTGAATGAATCGAAACAAAATATCTTGAAAGCATCGGTGAAAGTAGTTCATCTTTATTTTAAAGACAAGTCCAAGAGCTTTTCTATATTATGATTAATTTCATTGTTCAATTCTTGCCAGATGCTTAAGAAAGATCAACCAGGAAGTTTGCATGGAGATGCCTTTATTTAAGATTCACTGTGTAGGATATCCAATGGTTGCAATGTCATATGTTGTTGTTTGATTTTTGTTTAGAAGACTAATGTACTTACCAAAACCCAGGAATTATAAATGTCATTTTCTGGCTTTGATATGTGATGAGAATTTATTCCATCAAGGATTCCTTATTTAATGGAATCCATACCCAAAAGATATTGTGACCCGTAACAATATTTGGGGAGGCATTCATATGTGAAGTATTTTTGCATTAGTTTCCTATATACAATATGTTAGATGTGTCTTGGGAATGCTTGTCTAGTGTTTATATTATGAATCTAATGTCCTTGTGAGTTTGGATATAAAATATGCAAATATTGTGGATCAAGAATATAATAAGACACATGCCAAGGTATTTATTATGTACCATGACTTCTTATAGAAAAATTATGTGTTTTTTCCTCCTTATTATTTGTTGCATTTTCACAATTTTAGTAAATTGTAACACTTAAGTTTTCCTGCTATCCTGAATTCCAGCAATGCATGTGCAGCATATGCCAGAAAAGTAGTATAAATATATACACTATCATACAAAAATTGCCATTGATGGCTTAGTTACAAAATACTATGTTTTATGGCATGATAATATATTTCATAACATATTTAATAATTTTCTAAATTTAAGTTTTGTGATAAAATGTTATTTGTCTTCTAAGCTTGATTCTTTGAGTCAATTAAATGTTAGTTCAAGCTGGAGAAAGCTTCAATTCAAGTTTGAACCGACCTTGATTCCAAGCTTGAATTACTTTCAGCGTGATTGGCTTGTGAGTCAGGATATAAAATATGTCAATATTGGGATCGAGAATAAAATAACACGCATGCCAAAAACACTATGACAAGGTATTCATTTATGTAATGGCTTCTTATAGAAAAATCATGTTTCTTTCTCTCCTTACTCTTTATTGCATTTTCACAATTATAGTAAATTTAACTTACAACAATTACTGTTTTCTGCTATCCTCAGTTCCAGTAATGCATGTGCAAAAAAATTTTAATTGATGCTTTGTTACAAAATTATCATGTTTTATGTCATGATAATTTATTTCATAATATATTCAATAATTTTCTAGATTCATGTTTTGTTATAAAATGTTAATTGTTTTCTAACCTTGATTATTTGAGTCTGTTAAATGTTAGTTCAAGCTGGAGAAAGCTTCAATTCAAGTTTGAACCGAGCTTGATTCTAAGCTTGAATTAATTTCAGGTTGATTATAACTATCAAGCTCATCGGCTAGGCTTGTATTTAGCTCCATTCAAGAATAAACTCAAATTAGGCTCAATAAATAGTAAACTAATGATGCTCGATCCTAAAATTCAGGCTTGAAAATAGGATCAATGCTGACTTGATCAGATCTAGACTCAATAAATATCAGCTCAGTTGCAGCCCAAGGTGAAACTCAAAGGTTTTGGTTTCAATTTCAAAGTTTTGGGCAAAACGTTGAAACCATAAAACTTGTTACTGGTTAGGGCATTCGACTGCATTGTTTTCAGCAATTTTTCATGCTGAAATGATCTAAATAATAATTTTTATTTAAATTGAAGAAAATGCCGATTGTGTTTCATGCTATTTTAGAGTATAATATTCTGTTCTTTTTTTTAGTGACAATCTGATGCATCGCTATCTGAATATCTATGTTGCTGTAGGGTAGGAAAATATGGAAACAAATGTATTTCTATAGGCTTCTCTTAAATCTAAATTCAAGATGGTTCCAAAAATCTTCTGTTGCAAATCTTTTGCTTAATTTTGACATGATGCTTAATAGATCTCAAAGAAATGAGAAAAATGATAAAGTAGTTTTACAAGATGCCATATATGTAATCGCTGCTACTGTTGGTCCTATCTTTGGATGAAGAAGGTGGAGGGTTAATGTTATATTAGCAAGCAAGATGTAAAACAAAGGTCCGCAGTTTCAGTATCGTGTACCTTGCTAGTACATCACCAGTTCGATATGGTATGTTCGGTATGGTACAGTATGCATCTTGTACCGAGATAGCTCTCAGCCCTTTTTTTTCTCATTTTTTATCATGATATGGCTTGAAATCGGGTGGTATGGGTTGATAACGAGCGAACCAAACCAGTATGGACTGGTTCCCTTATCAAACTTGTGCAAAACTTGGTTTTGCTCGGTTCAGACCTGGTTCTGTACTGGGTGAACTGGGTGAGCGGTTTGGGTTGTTGGAGTCCTTGTGTTAAACTCAATAAAAATAAAGGACATGTTTTAAAGTTCTTCTTGAAAGAACATCAAAGAAAGGCTTGAATAGGAATGCTTGGCAAATAAGGATCCCATGCCAGATAGTTGGGACAAGAATTTGATGGTTTAGTTGCATATATCTCTATAACGAAAATGACATTTATTTCCCAAATTCCTGGGCCTTCTTCATTCAAAATTCTGAAGTCAACCTCTGTTTTGGTTTGGGGTTTCTGCTGAGACTGTGAAAACCATGTTTTTCTCAGTATAGTTGTATTAATATTACTATTTAGTCATCACTTTTGTGCGGTAAAATTTTGACTACATGAATGCATTCTTGATTTTGGTTGCCAGTTGAAGAATTATTATTTTGTATTTTTCTTCTTTAGAATTATTATTTTATTTTTTTCTGTTTCTTAACTGTTATAAAATTGTTGCATAACCAAATCATGATGCTATATCATCATTTCATGGTGCAGTTGCCCTTTGCTGAAAGGTGGAAGTTACTTGAGGAGGAAGTGGTTCGGCCTCGGAATTATGAGAGAAAACAGTTCGAGTGTGAAGGCAAATGTAACCCAATTTACAGATATGACATGGAACCGTTTAGCGTAAGTAGATCTAAAATGATGCAATTATTTTGTAATTTCTTTCAGTATCTGTATATAACTGCATGTCTTGTTCATATTTTTGACATTTATTATTATTTTTAAAAAATAACCAGGTTAGAAGGAAGGACTTTTGGTTGTTATCTACAGTTGTTAAGCTTCTAAAGGAGTTCATTCCAAAGCTTTCACATGCAGCTGATGGCCTTGTATTTCAGGTGCTTGGTCATAAAAGTTTGTTTTGAAATTTTTAGTTTCTTGAAGAAGTCAAACCATGCTGTCTCACCAAATGCTTTGCCTTTACTACTACAGTCCTACATTTCATGCAACCCTAATGTAATGGGGACGTCAGCTAGCATTTTCAAGGTCCTTTAAAAGCTTAAGTGTGTTCTATGAAAAATCTTGATTACTGTCGTGAATATCTGGCCATGGAAATATATGATTTTTGATGAAGAACAGCTACTTAAAAGAGTTTAGGAATGTGAAAGCCGTGAAAAATGTTTTTGAACTTACTCTTATTTGCTAAAAAAGATCTAATATGCATGCAATAACTAAAATTCACTAGGCAATCTCAAAATTGATGTGGACAGAATTAGAAGAAATGTGAATGCATAAGAAAGCTTGTAAAGAAACTGATATAAATATGAGCGATAATAAAAAATTCAGTCAAAGTTGTAGAAAAAAGATTGAAGCAGGTAAATAGATTTCTAGCAATTAAGATACCCATGATAAAAATAAATAAATTGGGTGATCCTGTCTAGAGAAAGATTAATGAGAGGAGTTGGGCAGAGGAGCGCGTGTATCCCGAGGAAGAAAACGGCCATTTTCTTTATTCAACTTTTTTTTTTGGTAACCAATGTCTTTATTCAATTTTCGAAATAAAGGACTTTACATCTCATGGGCTCCCATAAATAAAACCCTAAAGCAACCATTTTGAAAGGTGGTGGTCGCTTTTAACAGAAGAGAAGAGGAGCGGTGCTGGCATACATATACCTAAACTGAAGAGTCAGATGCTTTTTCCATTTACTCTTTTCTTTTGGCTATTCTAGTATCCTCATACCCATATCTTGGTGTCCCTCACCTTGAACATATCCCCTCTCTTATTTATTGTCTCTAGAACATAATCAAGTACACTTTTATCTAACCATCCCTTCATTTTAGAATACCACCAGTTTAGTGAAGAGATGTCTTTAAGTGTTTTGTCTCGTCAAAAGCAAATGCATCCTTCGTTGCCAATGTTACCTTGCCATCAGGTTGAACTAAACTCTATGACAGCCGAAAAATAGCAGAATCAAAAGGTAGAACTGAAAAATAACCTTTAGCAATGCTAACTATATTCCTGATCACTTTCATGCAAAAAATTCCAAAAATACTCGCTTTGTGAGTTCTCAAAAATCTGGAAAGTCGAGTGAAGTTGAGTAGTCATGATCTTTCAATAGCCAAGTATGGTCTGCAACTTCTGTCACAAACTTGTTTATGTAAAAGAAGGAAAACTTATGAAAATCTTGAAAAATATATTACGTACTGCTTATTTAATAATTCAAAGTGGTAAAAGTTCAGGTAGTCTTGGTAACCTCATCAAGTATGTTTTCCCTTGAAGGATCTCGGAAGCAATCAGGTTGAACTGTGAGTGGAATGTCTCAGTTGTTTCAATATGCTAAGATATCTTGCTTCTTACTCAAATTTTAGTGAAGACAATAAGAAAAAGTAATGTGTACTTGACTTTATATGTTTGGCAAACTAATGTGCTTTGCTGAAAATTGCAGTGTCAGTTACAAATAAAATGTTGGGCTCAAGAATGAACATAAAAAATGTTAAACTGTTGTAAAGCTTGTGTAGGTGTTTATATCTTGTATCACAACAGTAATCCAACATGCAGTTGCGTCAGTGGAGTTTTGTCTCCAATAACGTTTTAATGCAACATGTGTGCAAGATATTAGTCACAATGTCTTGGGGAGAACTCTCATTTCCGTGCAAGTAGTTGTTCGATATCGTTTTGTTTCATCATTATTGTGGTCCTTTTCTTTGAGAAATCAATATGATGCAAGTACACTGTATATGCCAATATTATCCTTCACAGTGCGTATTTCAAAAGCTCTCCATTTGATCTCTAAAAAGCTTGATGCTTTTTTTTTGTTGGACATACTTTTATAATGAGGTAATTGTACTGAACATATAATGTAATGACCTCTGTTGGTTATTTCACTTTCTTATGCTAGGGTTGGGATGATCCTTATGTGCCTCGTACGCATGAAGGTCTTCTAAAGTGGAAGTATCCAGAGATGAACTCAGTCGACTTTTTGTTTGAGGTTTGTTCATGACCTCATCTATGAAATATGGATATTATGATTTTATCTTAGGTTTAAATCTTAGATTGATGGCAGACTAGTCTCCTAAATTCATGTTTGTGCATAGTAGAGAACTTAATATATTTGTTTCATGTCTGCAGGTGGGAAGTGAGAGTCGCGAGTTGCTTTTTCTTTTTGAGAGAGGTAAAAAGAAACTCATGGATGGGGTACGGGTTATATTTAGAGGTGGGTAATTATTTTGGTTATTCACCTTTTTCTCTTGTACGATAGTTTCTATGATGTTCACTTATCTCTGTTCCATTCTCTCCCCACTGTGTCCAATTGCTTGATGTTGATTTAGGTTCTTAAACTATTCTATTAGTGTATCTAATATACTGTTCAATGTTACTTATATAGATACTGTTTTGTGATGAATCTGTGGTTCTGATTGTTTAATGGAATGCTTGAGAACTGTTTATCTAGATCAAGAATCAATAAGAAACATATCTAAGCTTGTTCCATTCACCCCTATTCACTACTATATTTACATTAGGAGCTTGTATGGTGGACGATAACTTCTGGTACCCTGGACTCAGCCATAAGTGACATTTTTTTTGGTACTGGCAATAAAATTGATCCTCCAACAGTGAGTTAATTTGAATAGAGACATCTACGTGGAAAGCACTTTCTAAATCCTTGCTAGGATCTCATGTTGGAAATGTTGATCACCAATTTGGGCCCCATGCTTGGAACCTAGTGAACCTCTGAAGGCAGTTTGTAGTTGTTCTATATTCGTGGGCATACGAAGAACAAGAATTTAACATTTCATTGCATAGAATTTTTTGAAGGCAAGCTAAGATCTTCGCGGGCGGTTAATTCATAGATTGAGGTGGCAGTGATCTATTATTGGTGTCTTGAAAATCTTTGTTTGGATGCCAGTGGGGAAATGGAAATGTAGTTTTAGATATGGGCTGTCCAGGCATAATTATCTCTTAATCTAACTGTTAGTACCTCATTTTCTTGTTTCCATTTACCTTGATCTTGCTGCATCCAGTTGGATCCCTGAAGAAAAGCTCCTCCATCAGCCTGTCTGGAGTAGCGTACTGGTTTATATTATTTGGGCTTTGAATCATCCACTGCTGATATACCTTTTTATAAGTTTTTTGTCGTTAATGTTGTCCCCATCTCGTTTGACTCTCATTGTCATTGACAAATTAGCAGAGTTTAGACATTGTAATTTCTTTAAATTCCAATGAGATCTTTATCTGTGTAGGCGAAGTGGATGTCTCATCCCTTTCAGGAAAGATCGTTGAGTGCTCGTGGGATCCTGACGGAGGCTGTTGGGTGTGCATGCGAATGAGAGCAGATAAAACAACACCAAATGATATTAACACTTACCTGAAGGTACTCACCTTGGCCTGGCTTTGCTGCACGAGTCTTGTAGCAGGGTCTTGTAATACTTCTGGTTTCTTAACAGGTGATGCGGAGTATTAATGACAATATCACCGAAGAAGTGCTCCTAGATGAGATTTCGGAGATTGTTCGCCTCCCAATGTATGCAGATAGAATAGCACGAGCGCATCAACATCAGCATCAGCATCGACGAAGGTGAGAATGATTCTATGGTGGTTTAGGACCTGATGATACTTCAGCCTTCTTATGAAGTGGTATTATTGCCCGAGCCTTGCTAGTGTCTGGTTTCCAGTAGTTCATGTGTAATTATTAGTGGTAGATAGGATTCTGTGAGGCTCGGACGGTGCTAATTGTTGGTGTCCAGTCAAACCTTGTACAAGAGCCTCTTCCCCGTATAAAATTTTAGGCTTCATGTAAATCAGTTTCTTGTATTTTTTCATTCATGGTTAGTCAAGAACAAAGAAGAGCATCAACAAGGCATAAGGGGAAGATAACCAGCAGGAGCATGGGTTTACTGTGCCGTGCCCATCCAACCTTAGCATTTCATTTATTGTTAATATGTGCAGAAATAATTAATAGTAGATGTTTGTGTTGGTTTATTGTCTATGCTTCTGTGTCCATCTTCTCGTGCCTCCGGCGAAGCGGATCGATGTTGGAGCCAGGTTTTCCGAGAGTTACCATTCCCTTGGTTATCATGGGTGGTTTTCCCAGCCACGATACGTCTAATTAGTGGCCGCAAATACCATTAATTTTATGTGAAATGAATGAGCTGTCAGTGAGCAGCTTCTGTTCAGCTTGATTAGACGTAAATTTTTTTTAAAAAACAAAACATTATTAAATTTATGTGAACAATATTATACATTTATAAAATTGATATTTAGTTGATATTTATGCAACTTGGGTGAATTGGCTGCTCGTGACGCCTTTCACTCGTCCTCTGTTTGCCATGTATGCGGTCTGCATGGACGTAACGTTTCATGTCCATGGGGAAAATGTCATGGTTTGCAACGACTTGGTAGTCGCCAGGCTGAGTGAGATGGAAGGCCTCTTCTAAGTTGCAGTCTGATGTGGATCACTTGCCAGATGGTGGTGCAATTCATAAATAAGATATCGTTTGGCAGCAAAGAAGGTGGGAGAATGGTTTACCGTAGAAAGAAGTTCGATCACATTGGCCATTAAATCAGGGATCCACTGTTGATGTGAGCCATCTTCACCGATTTCCGCAAAGATCTGTGAAGAAAGCAATCTACGCCTCACCAATTGCGAGTCAAAAAAGACTCCGGGACCTGATGGATTTCCCAGTCTCTTCGTCAAATCCTTCTGCTGGAACGCTATCAGGCAGCAAGGACGTCAGGATCTTCTCTGAACTGCAAAGCGACAGAACAGGAAAGACCTCCTTCGCATTCTAGACCGTCATTCCCTAGAAGGAAGATTCGAAGCATGCCTCTGCTTTTGACGCCTATTATAATGCCATTTCTTCAACTGATTGGCCAAGGAAAATTAGATACACCCAATAAAATCTTGGAGTGCTCTAAGCAACTCTACCTCTCCAGCCCACATAGTACCTCCAAAGTGGTAGGCCACATAAGAAACCATTCAGTCTACAGTCTCTTTGGTTTCTCTAAACATATGCTTAACTTAAAAGATCACACCGCTACTCACCATCGTCCAAATATCCCGAAGCAGGGATGCTCCCTCTCCACCGCCGCTCAGCACAAGTAACCTTCATCAAGGGCAGGGATGCTCCCTCTCCACCGCCGCTCAGCACAAGTAACCTTCATCAAGGGACTACGCATTCTGGATTGCTATCTGCTTGTGCGTGTGATCATTTCATAGTGCCATAGAGCGAAGAAAGAAAGCATCATCACATGTAAGCTGGACTCTGAAAAATACCTCGACAGGATTAGCCGGGATCTTCTCCAGTTCCAAAACGAGGCTTCGGCACTAAGTGGATTGGGTGGACCTCTCTATTGCTCTCTTTTGCCAAGAAATAATACAAAGACGCGTGCATGAATATTAAAAGCCATGTTGTGGAATGACCTGTTACGAAACAACGCCGTCAAATGTGCCTCTCTTGCAAAGAAATGCTTTGCCTAACAAGCTTTCAGTGGTTTTCAGCAAAAAATAAAATAAAAAAAAAAGCTTTCAGTGGAAACCTGTGCTCCACTATGCTACACCAAAAGAAAGGCATGCCATGCAAAAAAGAGAGAATTTTGCTGAGCAAACAAGGTGGACCCTGACCACAGGAGAGCCCCAGAAGTTCCTAAAGATCTGTTGCAGTACCCCTTGTTCCAGTGAAGTCAGTATATGAAGCAAACCATGATTCGTATTTTACATTTTCCCTTCAGCGCATCTTCTGTTTAAGGTTGGGAAACATATTTATGAATTGAAGGTTCAAAAGTACCTCAGGTTCTTCTGCGTTCTGACTTCTGTTTGAAGGAAAAAATGAACAAATCTCTTCCCAAGAAATTCCTTGGAGAATTAAAAAATGTCCTTGGCAGATTATGCAGCATGAATAAATTAATGAATTCAATATGGAAGGGGGTTTAGAATATTAGATCAAATATACAATATGGACAATGAGATATAAAAGTTTGAAATGCTGTGGTTTGAAGTTATACATTCATAGGGTTGTTCTCAAAAACTGTACAACAAAATAGATTACAGCCAAGAAAAGTGCAATCTGATAGACGTCTCTCTGTAAGCTGTCGTCTCTTTGGAAAAACTGAATCAGAAAAACCAGAAAATCATGTTATTTGCAGCATCTTTTTTTTTGTTGTTGTTGCTAGTGAACATTACAATAGTTATTTACAGGCTAAACAATAAAACTGAGTATTAGCTGTTTCAAAATACAAAGGCCAAAACAAGACATTGCCTTTGAAAATCTAGGTCATCCGATTACTTTAATGTAAAAGTTCTAAATTTTGAAGAATATCAAGCTAAATGACTGGAAATGGAAAGCAATTTGCATACTCTGCTTTCTGAAGTGAAATTATGGATCACATATTCTGCTAGATCCTTAGAACACAGTTTCCATGATCTGCAATGTACAAGGATCTAAAATAATTTAGATCTCTTCCTTTTCAATTCAACAATTTTCTAACCTGTAAACCGCCATCCAGGATTGCATCCAGAATAATTTGTTCTTTGTATAGCTTCCATGGATTTTTCTTGTCCGACATGTCTAGATAGACATGTTAGGGTGTTTCTGAGGACAGTTGAGGCTATGGAAAGTCAAATCAGCAATACAGAAGAGCTAAGGGTGCAGGCACTGCACTTGCAGGTAGTCTAGGATCAACTGTACTTTGATCCTTAAAGTATTGGTCCTGCTTAATTTTCTATTGATGCACTCTAGATAGTATTGGTTTTTGTTGTATCCAAAAGTCTTCATTTATCACCTATTTTGTTAATTAATAAAATCACAATTGTGTTACACAAAATCTCCTATAACTGAACAGAAGCAGACCTGCAAAACATTTGATAAGTCACCTCTCTGGAATACATCCTCTATGCACTGAAGATGGAGTCCCAAACTTCAGAACATTAGCAGATGTGCCATAAAACTAAAACATAAATTTTTTCATTACTAATTATTATGCATCACGTCAACAATACTACGACAAGGCTTGATTGTTATGTTTATGGTTAAGCATCAGGTGTGCAATCCTAAATAATTTAATACGGAATTTAATAACTTTTAACCAAATGCCTGCTTTGGCAAGAAAAGCACCGAGAGTTGATATATGACTTATTTCTACATAGATACCCTTTTTGCGGCGTTTGTGTATGCGGACATTGTCAGGAAAGATCGGTTAGTGCGAGTTTCTCACAAGCTAGGTTTTGTATTTCTATTTATTACCAAACCACAATTCGTTTGTTTCTAGTTCTACCCTTCACAAGCAAAACTCTTGTCATAGAGAGTAGTAACTTCAGTCAAGTCAGTAGTTGATATAAAGCATGCCACCATGCTCGTCTCCAGATATCTCCAGCTTTATTATTGCATAGTTAAAAACCAATTACTTGCTAGGTTACCATCATAGTTCTGATAACACCAAGGAATATATTGCAGCAAAGAAATTTACCTTTGTAGGATCCCCAGAAGGGTCTGGATAGATCTCCAAGTTCTCCTTTTCTTTTGAGAAACGAGAAGGAGTGTTCTTAATGGAATCAATTGTATCTTTGCCAGCCTCAATGGCAGAGAAAAGCGTCCTTGAAACCCAGAAATACCCCCGAGCAATTGCAGACGATGCAGACAAATCCCATGATTCCTCATGTTCAGTCACTTGGCCACTTATTTGGTTTAATGTGAATCGGGAGTTCACACGAAGTATCAAGTCTCCTCCTATGCTTGCGAACAGACTTTTAGGTTTCCCTCTTAGCGTCCATTTGATGTTCAGTATACTGGTTGACAGCATTGCCATCTCCTGCACTGTCTGGCACGTGTCACAGTCTTTAATCAGTAGGATATGCAAATGCCAGAATTTACAATGATAGCTGCAAATCAGGTTGACATATAGAATTGAATACTACAATTATTAAAATTTGAATTACAAAGATGGCAGTAGCTTGAGCCAACTATGGAGAAGGAAGTAATTTGAGACCATGTCAAGTTGATATTAATCTCATAAGACAAACCAAAGCATAATAATAATTCTGTTTGCATAATGTCTGATTTTACAAGATCTGGGCATTATAAAAATTTTAATTTACAGAATTCTATCATGGATGAACCATATTGAATGATAACTCATTTTTAAGGGAAAGGGAGGGAGATCTACCCACACTATAACTACTCAAGTCCCAATACTTAGGGATGCACCACCTAAGATTCGAACCTAGAACCTCTGGCTGCTAAGAAGAGGGGTCCACCACAAGGGCAAGGCTCAATTCACAGAATGATAATTGACAAATAACCAAGACCCAATATCAGTGTTCAAATGCCACTAAGGGGATCCACTTAAAAGGGCATTTTGATACTTTAATTACTTGTCACAACCCTCGGAGATGTGAATCTTAGATCTATCAAATTTTGGGGAACAGATTTAAAAAGATGCAAGAGAAAACTTTATCATCGAATAATTTATGTAATATTTCAATGAAAATTGTAAGGAATGCAGTTGTTTTCAGAGGCTTCACCTTTGTTTTTTTTCTTGTATCTTTCACATTGTCCGCTACAAGAACCTATTTCTCCAAAAGAATTCATCAAACTCCATTTTTAATCTCACTATATTTTGCCTTCTTCCATAGAAATTATTGTTTAATTAATAATTATGCATCAAAATATATACCCTTTCCATTCCAAATCTCTACTTGGATTGTTTTCAATATCATAAGCTTGTTCATGTGACAAACAGAAGGAAAATGCATAATCTTTTTATACTTAGGAAATGCGTCATGGATTAGACAAGTCAAAATAAAATACCAAAGTTCTTATCCACCATATTACAAGACAAAGCCTGATCAAAATCAGTCCTATAAAGGGTGGAATTTTGTACTTGGTGTCTGCTTGTCAAGCTGGTAAAATCTTGGCAGTTGTATTAGAGATCTAGGTTCAACTCCTGCAATTCCCACCTTCAAGGTTTGGGGGGTCAGGCGTATTTTAGGAAGGGCCATCCCTTGTTGTGTAGACCTTTGCCTATGGGCCTCTTCCATGTGTGGATGCACATGCATGCAAGCACGCATACGCATAAAGAAGAGAGAGAGAGAAGAGAGAGAGAGAGAGAGAGAGAGAGAGAGAGAGAGAGAGAGAAAAAGGAAAAGGGCGTAATAATTCTTGCTTTCAAGTTTTGTAAACATTACTTTTTCTATTTGCATCTCATAAGAGTTTTTACAGCAGATACATTTTAGCTTATGAGCTATGAATCCTCGTAAATTAGCCACTTAATCATATCTGGGATTTTCTGTTTTTCTTTCCTTTCTTTCTCAACTTTAAAATTGACATATGTCAACCTTTGCTTAGAAATGCAGTTCTCATTGCTTGTCAGCAAGCAGTTCTTTGCTATGCAAACATTGTAACTTCAAAATTCCACAATTTTTCGCAATAAAAGCAGGATTGCAGACCAGGAGAGAATATGATGCAAAATACCAGAAAAGTAATAAAGAAAAGGCAGTGTTGACTCTCACCACTGAGGGTTTGTCCAATGCATCAGTTGCCCATAGAGGTCTCCTGTATTTTTCACGTCCAACAAAGGTCCTAACTGGATCCTGCAATTAACAAGAACTCTACACTACATTATTTAAGCATTTATTTTATTTGAAAAATGAAAAAAACAAATTTCTCTGCAGAAATCAACAACTAAGCAGACAATCAAACAGCAATAGGATAGAATAACTTTCATAAACAAAGAATCATTTTATTTAGGCTTCTGTACTTATCTATTTGTTCATAGAGGAATGACCTGAGCAGTTCTGAACAAGATCATTTGTTTCTACTATATAGTTGATGAATTGCAATCATTAGAAATGTGCCACCCTGAATGTTACTTGTAAACAGTCAAGCAAATTTATCATGGCTAAATCTCAGAGATAAAATTACTTTAGTCCACTTCTTCACATATATATATTTCAAAATATAGTTCAAAAATTACACTATTAGAATATAATTCAGAAGATGTTGGAGTAATAGGAAAGTTCATTCGTCAACCAGCATAACATACAACAAACAGACAAGAATAATATATTCATGCATCAGAAGAGCAACCTACTACAGTGAGTGAAAGCCATGCATGGCAGAATGTAGGCTATCAAATTTCACTCATCCTGGGACCAAAAGATTATTCCTAAGTTTACAGATTTCACTTATATGTTTTATTCGACCAAAAGATTATTCCTAAGTTTCCAGATTTCAGTTATATGTTTTCTCGAATAAAACAGGTTTCAGTTATACACATCCGTATTGCATTGTCAATCTACAGAACAGAGTCAAAGTTTGCATCACTTAATTGTACTGCAATGGGCAAGAAGTACCAGAATTTCTAGAAGCAGACTGGTGTAATAACATGCATAGTTATGCACATCAACCTTGAATTATTGCTTTGTAATTGTTTAGAGAGAATATTTTCCAAACTAAACTTCAGTTAAGCACAGAGAGAGAGAGAGGTCAGCTCCTCTTCTTCTTATAACTATGTCATTGGAAACAGTGTTAAGTGCTGAGGGTACAAGATTCTAAATGGCCAAATTAACAGTCAAGACAAGTCTAAGTGGGATTAATCGTGGACTAGACAGGTCTTGGCAGTTGCAGCAGTCAGGGCCAATCTGAATTGAAGGTCAAACTGAAGCAACAAACCAAAACAAAAAGTGTAGTTGAAACTTGAAACAAATATCCAAAATAATTGATGGGCAGACTAGCTGCAAAACTGTCACTGTGGCAAATCACGTTGGCTTCTACTAAGTTGAGAATGGTGGACTTGATTACACTGATTAGTTATGAACTGGTAACTTACTAAAAAGCTCATGGAAAAAGCTCAGGAAACTAACTGAAATGCACATGTTAATGAAACTAATATCCAAATAAATGAGAGACAGACTAGCTGCAGAACTAAAGTAGTAGTAAAACAGGTTGACCTCTAAGAAACAATAAAATGAGCTTGATTGCGTTAACTAGCTATGCAAAGACTTGGCCACGTACAGGTTCAGGAAGTGATCTTTTTGTCATATCATTCTCTATGGACTAGTATTTGGCGTGGGTTGCACGTGAGAGGAATGAATAATGCCTGTGATACATATTAGGAAAGAGAAAGTTGTTCAGTTGCCAATTTTTTGGGATTGGGACTTGAGATCCAGTGTAGAAAATTTCTCAAGATTTCCACAGGTAAACATTAATGTAGAAAGAGACGGTTTTAAGAAGCCAATTTTTGGGGATTTAAGAGTCCCAGTTCTCGGGGAATGATTTATTTAAGATTTTCTATCCCAAGAAACCAAGAGATATTCATCAAGAAACCAGAGTCCGCTTCAACTCTTCTCCATGGTTTTCTTTTTTACGTGAATCATGCATGATATAGTGCATTCATTGTCCGATGGACATGTGGAGTTCTCTTTATATATTAATATAGATAATGTGTTGCGCCATTATTTGACCTCTGATTGAATTTATGCTTATTTCTATTGGCAGTGGATCAGTCCTATTGTTAAGTTCGTGTATCAACTGGATCCTCTTATTATATTTTTACAAGTTGGATATATGCTCTTTCAGTCTTACATAGACCCATTATCTAACATTTAGCTGGTAAAATGGGAAGTTGTCAACTTGCCTGCTTCTGTGAGAAGTCTGGTGTCAACCATCATAAACTCTAGAATGCATGTCATTGTCATTAAAACAAAGTAAAAGACCCTTTTTTCTACAAAAGTAAGAAAGCTTTAAAGCAGTCCTTGCTAAGTTAAGAACTAAGATTCTTTCCTCGGGGGCAGGAAGGATGCTGCAGACCACATTGCAAGAGGATCACATGGAGATTGTTAACTATAACAGGTAAGGTACTTGCTGCTTTCAACTTAAAACTTACATATTGAAAGGGCTTCTCAAGGAAAACAAAGTATATAATTTGCAAAGTTCTCTTCTTAAATGCTATTTACAAATGGAAGCAGCACCAGATTTGTTGAAATAGCAGCAGTTTGCATACGAAGCTCTTCTGTTTTCTCCAAGTTGACAATCCAACAGGAAGCTCCTTGCATAAATATATGCAGTATGCATGCATGCATGTCTATATGTATATCACGAGGGGAGGGGCTCAGAGTGCAGGATGAGGGCATAGAGATGAGATGGCAAATGATTTCCTGATTACAAGACAAAAGGAGAAATTTAGGGTGTGGAATAAGATTACAGTATCAGCATGTATAGCACCATTTATTGTGATACATACCATGCTGGCAGGTTATTGGCATTACAGACGGATATACATCTTGTATGGATGTTCACAATAGTATGTTTTTTATAGTCTATTGACAAGTTGTCGTTTTTTTTTTGTAAATAAAGACAAGCACCCTTTCTTAGGATATAGCATGCCAAAATTTTGAGAGAATCATACAAAAATTTGTTTAGTCTTCCAAAATTTACTATCTTTAATAAATTAATATGTCCTTCCAACTCAAAAATAGAGTTTCATCACCAAGAATAAGAGTTTGTCCAAATCTCAGCAACATGTGATTACTGTGATTTTTGGATAGGAAAGCACTAGGAAATCTTAATATTCCCAAAAGAACAAAATCAAATCTCTCTTTATAATTTCGAGTTTTCGACAAATTAGATAGAACCTTAAAAAATATTATAATTCACAGCAGGAATCTTAGTTGGGACCTCAATAATCTCAAATGGAACTTTAAAGAAAACAAAGAAAACGGATGAAGCTGACTTCCACTGCAAGTCTTATTGGAATTTTATTCTCTTTCAGATGTTATATTCCAGTTTATGCCACATATATAACCTTTTTTTCAAACAAATCATTTAGCATGTTTTCAATTTCAACAGGCACACTAAGGTATGGGCTTTTTTTTGCCTATTTTGAACTTTTCAACAGGCACACTAAAAGATTCATGTTTCTGAAACATGTCATGTTATATATGATACTTAATAGTTTACTTGCAAATCCTGAAGTAATTAGGTTGCTATCCACATCCATGCAAATTACACATGAGAAGGTTCTAATCATTTACTTTTTATTGTCGAAGAAGATTATAAAAAACCGTCAGTCATTCATCAACTTACAACATGTGTCTCCTGGGAAAATATGATGAGAATGTTATATCTATAAAGACTGAAAATTAAGAAAAGAAGAAATCTTTCTAATTATTAAATTACAAAATGAGAATAAAAACAAAAGAAATAGACAGATTTCGGCATCTTCCATTAGCAACCAGTGTAATCAAATTTAATCTTCAACTAGCAAAATAGAGAAATCTAAGAAGTCAAAGGAAAAGGATAATTACTTTATATTTGACAGAAATTGAATAAGATCCTAATGCACGATTTCCTTCTCGCAACTCTAAAATATCCCGTGCAAGTTGTCTTGCCGTTGATTCCACAAAGGGGCTACTGATACATTCAAAGTCATTGCAAAGTTCACCAAAATCCATACTGTCAACTAACTTATCAGATTCAGATCTTTCATTTGAACGATCAGGAGATGTCTCTGTCTCTTTGGAGTCATCCACAACTGCACAGGCATGCGTGAGTTCACTAAAATATGGATTCCTAATGAAACAAAAGCAACCTAAAAGGAAATGATGCAGTGAGGCATAAATTCATGTACTAGCTACTTGGAGAAAACTGAGGGATGTTGAACATAAAGCATGCAATTGTCTTCCACCCAGAGAAACAGTGCATTTTACATACATGCATATGATGCGAGGCATGAGCACTTAGGTAGTGAGCATACTATAAAGCTACAAAAAGAATAGTTTATTATCAAGCAAATATTAGGTATGATATTCATGTTTTGATGCCCCCCCTCAATTACATTAAGTCATTTATTGAGGAAGGAGAGACTTTCAGTAGTATGAGACTTTATTTAGAGGTTAGCAAGCTAGTGTGTGGAAGAAACATGAGGCATGGAGTGCGCCCAGCAGAGTAACTATAATGAATGATATGGCAGTCAGTCTTAATATGCTTGCTATACCGATGGAATATCAAACTGCCGGCAATTGGAATGATACTTTATTGTCATACTGAAGGTAGACAAGTGCATTTAGGAAGCAAAGCATTAAATGTTGCATGCTGATAATCATACCAGCATGCATGAACATGATATTACCAGCATGCACAAACATGATATGCATTGTGTCATGCCAGTGCTTGCACACAATCAGACACATGCCACAGCATGCCAGTCGTTGTCGACCAGCACAACCATGTCAGGAATAAGGCACCAAAACCAGACAGAAGTATATTCTGATTTAACAATCAAGAAAGAAAAATGAGATGTTTTTTTGGCCCTCTAAAAAGTATACCTCCAAGGAAGACAGACAAATAGTAACAAATCAGCCATTGGTCACATCATCAACTCAATCGGCATCGAATTCAAAACAATTTTGGAAGCAGGGAAGACAGAAAAGGGTAGTCACATGATGTTGGTCCAAGTATGACAAAGAATTTGAAGGAAAACAGTATCTTAATTAAGTAACCCACGGCACAGAACTAATTGATGGCATGAATAATAGGCGTTTTCAGTTGAAAGATAGCCAATAGATGAGGCTCCTAACCATTCCGTTGGTTTGGTTGAGATCATGACATTACTGGACTCATCAAATATTAACACCTAGGTATCATGTCACGTAGGGAAGAAAACCCTCGACCTCCGTACCAGGCAAACCAACAAACTCGATCTTGGATACACAATTTTATTCCTTGCTCAATAGAATGCAAATCTAGAATCACCATCAATAAGCACAAACTTCCCATCAGTTCAACTCATACGAAACTCTCAACCATCCATGTTATGTGTTCATCTATATTCCCCAGACATCCAGGGTCACGCTGGAAAGGCGAAGGAGCATCCATCCAAACAAGAGAACGGAAAGGAAGGGAAGGGAGGGGCAGGGAAGAATACCGCGCAACGGGAGGAAGCACCGACGACCGGAGCTGCTGGAGGAGCTAAAGACGCGACAGCAGCAACGGTGGTGGTGGCGGCGGCGGCGGCGGAGGGGGAGGGGGCCGCCGGGAGGGGCCCGCCGGGCGAAGGCGGAGGGGGGCCAGGCGACAGCAGTGCTCATGGTCATCGCCCATCCTGCCGAGAGCGCAGGATAAGTGGGGCCCCCTTTTAAGCGGGTGGCGGGTGGGTGTGAGCCAGGCGTTTCGAACGATTCGGATAAGGCGACCCCCAAATGGGGGTGGGCTGGGTACGGTCTTCCCGGTCCCAATTACGGACTTAATTGGCTGAGTTTGTCTAATTAACTAATTAGACTCGAGTAGAATCAAATATTACCACCGCCAAGGACACGTTTGATTGCAGGGGAAAATATATTAAAAAAATTAATTATTTATTTATTTTAAATCTACTTTTTTCCCCTTAATTTGTTTTATTAAGATTATTATTATTATTATTATTATTATTATTATTATTATTATTATTATTATTATTATTATTATTATTATTATTATTATTATTATTGTTATTATTATTATTATTATTATTTGCTTTTTTATGGATTTTCTTAGAATCAAATATATCCTAAGCAAAGTGTATTTCATTTTCAAGCATCTTTTCTTCTCCTCCAACTTCTTCGTTAGAGAAAATTCTATATCACCTCCTACCTTTTGATTTAGTATTTTGAACTGCTTTTTTAATGCTCACCATCTATCAGCCGTCATCCTAAAGTAATTGTAAATTTTTGCAACATGATTTGGTTTGTACTTTTCGCACGCGAAAGAATGACTGATCTTCTTTCATGATGACAAACATTGGATAGCATTTCATACAAATCTCAAAGTACTTTCAAGCTCTTCCATTTATCAATCTGTAGAGATCTTAAGATGGTAGATGTACGATCCAATAGTGGATTCGTGCAAAGAAAGATGAATGCTTCTTTTGCCCTAAAGATACAAAATTATATGCTTTAGCCCTTTTAAAGTAAAAACATATTCTATAACATTTCTTTAAAAAAATTATGTAAAAAAATCATTGTTTTTGGTACAATGTAAAATATTCACATTCATTCTTGTCTTCTGTTCCGCCTTTCTTCTCCATCAACTAAACCAATTGCAAATAATTTTTTTTCTTGCTGCCAGTACCATGCATGGCTTTTCTCTCATTCCTATGACATTAATCCAACTTTTCATCATCCATGACTTTTTTCCTTGATCGTGAAAACCAATTGGAAAAGACCAAGAGAAACCATGTCTTGAATTAAAAAAAAAAAAAAAGGATTGATCTCAATTTTCCGTTCTTGGTCATGAGTCCAAAAGCATGGGAAGGACATTAAAGGTCCCAAATGTTGACACTGTTCTGAATTATGGCATTGAGCCGACACTAGATTGACCTAAACTAGAGAAGCATGATAATATGCCCCTGCTTTTAGGGTGAGCCTTCATAGATTTGCGCATGGTTCGTTTAGGATTATACAATGACAGACTTTTTTAGACAGCAATTTGATATTCATTTGAAAATATACTATTAATTTTATTAATAAGCAAATAGTTTCACAAAATTCTATGTTTTTGATTTTTCAGAGACTACCTGCTGGGGAATCGTTAATAATCCATTCTCCAATTATATAAATTTATATGATCTTTCGCTTGCATATTTAGAAACTTATTTGAAGGCTCATGGGTAGATGACTCATTTCGTTCCTTTACTTTCCCATTCTTCTCTCCCTCTATAAAATCCATCATAGTGCTAGGGTAATCATATCTGTTTGAATTTGTTTTCACATCTGAATCTACTCACATATGGATAGATACTTAAATATATAATCTGCATCAGCATCCATCAAACAAAAATAGCTTACCACCTAAAACATGATGGTGCTCAAAGTCCCCATCACATTATAAATTCACATCATTCATGTTAACAAAAGAAATATATAGTATTTCACACTTCTATGATTGCTCCTATTGAATCATTTTTTTTAAAAAAAATAATAAAGTAACCACGTCAGTCCAAAAGGTGATGATGTATTTTTCATGCAGCAATAAGGCTGAAAATATGACATTATCATTTCATTAGTTTCCATTAAAATGGATGCCACTGGTTGTTGTGACATCCGTTGTGTTCTCTTCATTTAATTTACAAAAAAAAAGAGAGCTTGGAGCAGAAAAATGCGTCAGATCTTGGGAACCCTGACTCGAAAAATGCAGAAAAATGCATCAGATCTTCGAATTGACAAAATTCTAGTTGTTGCAGGAAACAAGCACAAGTTCACAAGGATTAAATGAATCAAGTAATTGATCAGTTGAAAGAATGGAAACTAATGACTCGAATTAGCTTTCTCATTCTGAATGGGTGTAAGCAGCAAAATAAACACGGATGTCGGCATGATCATGTCTCAAAAGTCAGACTGTAAACATTATCATTTCACACCAAAAGTCTCATAGAACTTGATACTGCTGCTCTAATGCAAGCAACAACGTGTGCGTGTCCAAGAACAGAAACAGGTACCAGCATATAACATAAGAATTGTGATAACAACTTATGATTTTTGACACGGATTACGCATTAATATTTTTTACTTGACACATGGAACCCACGGGAAATAAATGGCAGTAGACAAATTACTAGTCCCCTCTGGAAGTCAGCTTTAGCCTTCTCTCAATCAGTCTTCCTCTTCAGCTTCCTCAAGCCATTTAACAAATGGCTCCAGCGCTTTTACAAAAGTTTGCCTAAAGCAATATCACATGATTATTAGAAAACTAAGAGATAAAACACAAGTAATAAATCAGCCACCATATAGTAGACCCAATTACAATAGACCGATTCAATTTATGTTTTTTTTTTGTAAATATCTCATCATCAGCAAAGCAATTTAAAAATATTTAGTCAGATCACAAACAGAAACCAAGCCTTCAATCCATATAAATGAGCATGAGAATAGCTTAAACCGATTACCTGGAATGAGTAGTGGCTGAGGCATTCCACTGAATAACAATCAGATAGATGACATGGGAATGTACTTCTAGTATGTTGTGCGATAAATGACTGAATAACAAAAGCGGATATATAACAACAGAATGTATTTCTAGTATGCTGTGTGATTGTTGGATGCTGTCTCATCAACTATCACTATGACTTGAGCAACAAAAATTTCCATGAGCATTTACCAGTGTCACTACGTATGTCAACAAAGAGCACAGTAAAGTCCCTAGATGCGTTTTCAGCTTGGAGGAGTTGTTTCCTTAGTGGTTGTCATCTTCTTGAATCGTACAATGATCACAATAATTTGTTCTACAAGTTGAATTAGACTTGTGGTTTTTTTTTTTTTTATTTTCCCCACGATGTGATAAGGGTTTCTGCAATGCAAGCGACATCTTAATATGCTAATATTCATTAAAATATGCTACTATGTTTCTCTAGCCCTCGATATTTTAATGAACACTTTGTCCTGGTTTATCCGAGAAAAACAATTTTCTAATTTGATTAGTTTAACCAAACGACCACTGTTGTTTGATAGCCAGATATTTAACTTTTAGAATCATAATGGGATTTATATATCTACAACTAGATGTGGGTAATTAAGTGTCATTTTGAGTTAGTAAAACTAAGATTTCTGTGATGGATTGGGATGAAAATTTGAAGCTTTCGTGTTGCCATACTTCTTTAAATCTATTCCTTTGTTATCATACTGAATTTTCTATATGACATTTATATTACAAAAATTCCAGTTGAACCTTTCAAGTTAAGCCCAATAGTTTGGGCTACTCATAGATCTGGGTTGTAAAGAAATTGTTTGTAAGCAATAAATATTGCTGATAAAGTAATCATGTGATGTTAATAAATATGTTATAGAGGTGGCCTGCTAGTTCCTTTTTTTTCCAATCTCTGAAACAACTACAGTTTTGTTGAAAGAACAAAATTTTGAAGTGGGGTTACTAAAAGCTTACCTTCAAAACCATAACGAAGGATTCATGCTTCCGTCTTTTTATTCCTTCCATGCTTGTTCTGTAATAATTGTTATTCTTTCTATGTTTCAAAATTAGGTACATAAGCCAACATTTCATTCCTTAATCTTATATATTAATTTATTATTTTCTTTTTCTCATGAGATATATTTGGCTTATTCATAACCATTTTCTTACAATTCTAAATTTTGGTAAGTTGGCTCCGTAGCAAGATAAATATAAAATATACCACATCTACAATTTCCACGCACAAATTTATCCAATTTACTAGAAATAGTTTTCTCATTCACTTTGATGCACTATAAACTTTCCCACGCATCATGTTGGTCCTTTTGTTTGTGATTTACACCACAATTTACTCTCTCAATACACATAGGAAGACTGTTTAACATCTGTGACGATAAAGTCAAAATGATTAGCATTGATTGCATACAACAATCACATGATACATCAAAACATCCTTTCTTCATAGTTACTGTTATTATTTAATTTGGAAATGCCCATATCCTTTCCTTTGCAGCAAGTAGGGATGTAAGGGTGTCGCATTGGATGAGGAATATTTTATTGTTCCATCATGTTTTTCAGGTCAAATTGGTTCAAGGACAACCCAGAACCCACAAGAACCGTGCACAAACTGGTTAATCATATTCTAAATATATTAGACAAGAAAACAACAATTAAACAATACGTGGACACAATCAGAACTCATTCCACATAATATTGACTAATAGCCACATAGAAATTAACATAAAGAACACAAATTAATGATTAACTCATAAAGGTTAAAGAAAATCAGTTTCTTTAAGTAAGGTTCTGAAAACTATAGCTTATTAAGTTGGGGTTGGTTCAGGCATGCGTTAGGTCCACTGATGATCCATATTTGAAACAGATCCTATTTTCCAATAATCAAATGCAAGCCTCATTTAAAAAACTTCAGTTAGGACTAGACTCTTGCTCAAGATCAGAAACATGTCAATCCAATCTACTGGCAGACCTAGCTGCAAGCAATTGGTTTAGATTGTCTTCTTCCTCATCAATTGTAATTGCAGCATGAGTTCTTCCTCTCAACACACATACATATACACATCTACATGCATTGTACTCATGAATGTATGAGTTTGAGTTTGTAAGGACCTTTTCTTACCAAGGAAAAGAATCGTTAAATGCTCCATACACATCATAATCTCATTTCATGTTTCTCTATAGACAGTAACTATTCTAAATTTTAATAAATATACCCCTCAAACTTTTTTTTGTTTCTCAATGCAAGGAAGACATATAAGAGAACTAAAGGTGGGATTGAATTTGTCATCCAAATAAGAAAAAGAAGGGGGATGACTACAGCCAAACCTATTCTAGAATTAAAAAACCCTAAATCCAACCCTTCTATTCCCTTTATTGGTCCACCTCCTTTCCTGTCTTCACCTTTCCTTCAGATACCTCTCCTTCCCCTGTTATGTAACCCTTTCCTTACACCCTTTCCACGCACCAAGCCTCAACTCCTCTCCTTCTGTCCTCCACTGACTTGCAACTTTTTGTTGGATATTTAACCTCCGCATTTTGAATTATAACTTTTTTTTAATAAATGTCTCCTTAGATATATTAGCTTAGCTTTTTGAATTTATTTTTGCCTCCCCCCCCCCCAAAAAAAAAAAAAAACTTCCCACCTTTCTTTGAGTTGAGCCCCCTGGCCAGCCACAGACTGCATACAGTCTTTTAAATAATTGACAGAGTTACCCAACCCTACCCAATCCACTGCCGCATGTACTCCATACAAATTGGCTAGACAAAGGGACATCTGTTTCCATTTTCTTTTCCTTTATCTTTGCTAATTTAGAATTTCATAGAAAAACTGTCAGAAATATCAACATAAGTATTAACTTTAGTCCAACAATAACAAAATTGTAAAGAAGGATTAAAAGAAGAAGAATATCATACCTGCCCTTCGGGTTAGCACCTTTACGGAACCAGTGAAGAATGGTATCCTCGGCAAGTACATCTAGATCATAAAGAGACCTAATTATTTCAGGAAATAACTTCATCAGCTTGGCATCCTCGTAGCATTGGATCTGGACTTTGTACACGAGTTCAAGTTCCAACTTCCCATTTGTACAAAAAGCATTCAAAAGTTTGGCCCATGTTTTCACCTGCACAAATAACACAAGTAGGAAATCATGAGAGCTCAAAATTCAATAACAACATCCATTTGCAAATTCATACAAATAATATGAAGATCAATTGAATGATGGCAAGCAGAACACCACCCCCAACCTCCAAAAAAAAACCAAAAAAAGGGTTCCGCGCCATGGAGATGGATTGCTCGTGCTGTAGATTGTAGACTTATGGACAAGAAGGAAAAATTGCAAGAAAGGTATGAAGCACCATAGAGATAAGACTTATTATGCTTTGGAACATAGATTTATGGATGAAAAAGGAGGAAAGCCAGAGAGATAGAATAACAAGTTAGCGTCCAATTTAAGAATTTTTATTCAGCGAGTAAGGTGCTAATTTTGCAAGAAGTGACAGGCTGAAGCTAAATTGTGCATTGCCATACAGATTAAAGCAGCATCACAAACACAAGAATGAACTTAGTAAATCAGTCAAAATGATATGGTGCAATTATAACATTGTAAATCTAGCACATGGCACTACATAACTTGACGCTAAAATTGCTGCAAATTGAAGCAACATGAGAAAATAAAGCAAAATGAGTATATTATTCCCATTGAGATCCAGATCATGCAACCACAAAATTCCTGAGCAAATATAGAACGAAATACCTAGCACTAGCAATAGGAAGTAATGACTTTAGGGGTCAACTTCTAACAAAGCAAGCATTGCAAATATATAGATATACACACAGATGTAAGTGTATATATATATATATATATATATATATACAGGCATACACAAATAAATATTATGCAGTGTCATCAAAGAATTATTATATGTCACGAGATAACAGGTCTCTACTGAATTTTCACTCAAAGAAAATTACGAGTGAGGGGAAACCAATAACCTGGCGGAGAGCAGCATTTGCATTTTGCTGCTGATTTTTCCCAGACCATTGAACAGCATCCATTAATACATCCCACAAAATGCGTACAACCTCAATATCAGGCAACTTAGCATCTTTAACCTGCTGTTTTACAGTCTCTATAACTTCAGATATATCAGTCTCTTCTGCAATCTGGGTAGTCAATGCCGATTTCATTTCCTTTAGTTTCACTTCAAACATTTTCTTCTCATTGTATTCAACAAGAGATAATAATCCTTCTTTGCTGGAAACACAAAACAGCAAGATTACGATGTAAATGGCACAACAATCATTAGAAATAACTGAAAGTGGAACTCATTGAAAGTATCATTAAGTTAAATCCTTCCTCCATTCTCACCTCATCACTTCTCAAATTTGAAATGTCCTAAATACCATTAGAATTTTTGAAGGCAATTAATAATTACTCGCAGAACACTTAATCTGGTATTGACAATGTATGCCTGAGTTGTAAAGCATATTAAAACATGACTATATAACAAACAAGATGAAGAGGAAGGCTTCTATATGTATACAAAATGAAGGGCATCTTAACAACTTACTGTCACATGTTAAGAGGTTTATATAGTGCCAATAAACCTCAGCATTATCTATTTAAGAGTAGCTTGCACATACCAAGATTTTCAATAGGTAATTAAGAAGTATGCATTGACTGAACTTTTTAAAGATAAAGAAAGAGAATAATATCTGATGGAGATGGAACACCTACGTGAAATGCTCAGAAAAGCCTTCAGTAGAGCGTTTTGCAGTTGGAAAGAAATCAAGGAGATTATCCTCCACTTTAGCTCGTTTCAAAAGCAATATAAGATCATCTAGATTATTTTCAATCAGATAAACCTTGAAGAAATCTGTAATGAATGAAAGAACTAGCCCTTTGGCCACAAGATTGTCCTTGAGCAACGGCTGGACGACACTCTCAGGCGGAAGCCCTGATAGCTTCTGAGAGAATGTAAGGGCAGTGAAAATAGCAAGCTTCTTTCTCTCATTCTCCTCAAAAAGCTCCAAAGACTGCAAGAATCTTCGCATAACATTTTCAAGGCTCTTTATCAGAAAGGGCCTCCGGCGCAAGATTTTCTGGATGTAGAGAACAAACGGCAAGATAGCTTCGCGTTTAGGCTCACAATCTAGAACAGAATAGAGGTGTCTTTCTCCTTCATCAGGCTTTATTGTGCCAGGTTGGGTACGGCCTCCAGTGAAGACCACCTGAAGTCAAAAACAGAAAATTACAATCCGATGCTGTTGATATGAAAAAGGTATGTGACAAAATTTTGGATCGGCATCAACTTGAGCAAATTCAAAATAATACAAATATTTTAACTGTTGTACTAAAGTCTGATAAAGACACATGGCAGGAGATATTGCTTGATTAATGCGAAAAAATTGATATCTAAGCAAAAGAGAGTACAAATTACTCAAAATATTATTTGGCAAAAGAAAATTACACAAAACATTATTTGGCAATAGATCAGAGAAGCATATAGCAAAATAACAAATTCCAGCTAAATTCGAGAACAAGTTTTCAATTATTTAAAGATATTATGATTAAGGTATACCGTCTCGGTACCAGGCTCCGCAGTGGTACCATGCTATCAATATATTGGTACGGTACGTGCCAATTTGGCATACCAAGTGTCAGTACACTCTCCGTACTGTTACCGGTACCAAACCGATATAGTATGGTATGCCCCATATTATCCGGCTCGGTACAGTACAGCATACCATGATTATGATTGTACTGATGCTTGGAACTTTATACCAACTGTGCCCGTATAATGGTTATGATTGTACTAATGCTTGGAACTTTATACCAACTGTGGCATATGATATTTTACATAGTCAGTTTAAACAGTACATAGCGTACTTCTAATGGTAAAGTGTCATGTAGCTTGTTACAAACTAACAACCATAACCAATGCCCAATGTAGCATTAATCAGGCACCTGAATTCATGAAAATGCATGAATTAGCACTAGTATTTGATGCATTTATTTTGTTTTGCAGACCTTGTTACCAGTGATTACCAAACCAACCCGAACCGGGCAGTTCGACTCGTACCAAACTGAATCGGCACCAAGTCAGGATAGTTTGGCAAGGTAGGTCAATTCGGTTATAAAACCCCTCCCCCTTCTCTAGGTTCGATGCTTCAGGAAACCTTGAGAGCTCTCTCACTCTCATTCATGCTCTCTCCACTAGAGGCTTGCTAGCTCCCCCCTCTTCCAACGTTACGACACTATCACCGATAAGCATCCCCTCTCTCTTTCTATCCATCAGATGCTCGCTCGCTCCCCCCCCCCCCCCCGACATAGTAACGCCATCATCGATAAGCCTCCCCCTCTCTCTCCCACTCGCTCGTTCCCTCCTCTTCGATGCCACGACGTTGTTGCTCAATAAACTTCCCCCCTCTCTCTCTTCCCCCTCCCTCTTCCCTCTTCCCTCTTCCCTCCTCACATTCTCCCTCCCCATGTTTAGATACGCCATGGCATGGTATGGTATGGCACATACCCATATCGAACCAGTCATCGGCTAGTAAAAGCCCTAGTACCAGTCTGCAAGCCTTGCTTGCTACCGTATTAGATGATCTTAGTCAATGTCAATCAACTTCCCAATTGTTATATTATGAAAATTTGTAGTTGGGCAAGTTTACATGCAAAGACATCCCCTTTTGCTTTTGTCTCAAACTGCTGCACAATTACACAAAATTGTTTAAGATGCAGCCAGCTTTCCCTTAGTGGTATTTTAATTAGATATAACTAGGGGAACACCATCTGGTTTATTTAATAAAAAGAGAAGAAACCATGGGCATGCAAAGCCTTCCTCTTTTGCTTTTGTCCCAAATTGCTGCACAATTACATGAAATTGTTGAAGCTGCAGCCAGCTATCCCTTAGTGGTATTTTAATTAGATATAACTAGGGGAACACCAAGTTTATTTAATCAAAAGAGAAGAAACCATGGGTATGCTTTGAGTCATGTGCCTCCTCTCATCTGATGCTGGAGCATTCTCTCTGTTCATTTCCATGTCATGAGGCTGTCATCAGACATGATTTGTTGGACAGCTCATCAATAATATTCCACTATTAAAAGTCCTTTTAACATTTCATCAATATTTTGAGGCCCCATTTGGCAGAGCTTTTGGAGGGCAAAAAGCACTTTCTGGCCCTCCAAAATCACTTTTAAATAGAATAGGAGTGTTTGGTAAAAAAATCGAAAAGTTGTTTTAGTTTTGCCAGAAACCTAAAACAGCCTTTTGGAATAAGCTCCAATTTGGAGCTTTTCCGGAAAAGCACTTTTAGGCCCCGTCGAAAAGTTGTTTTGAGTTATAAAAATTTTTCTTTTGGACCAAAATACCCATGATAAAATATAATAATTATAGAAAATGATAATATTAATATATAATGATAATAATTATAATATTTTTATATCGTTATTATTGTATTATACAATAAATATAATATTATATTACATTATATCATAATATATTGATATATTATGTTATATAATATCAAATTATGTTATATTATTATGCTATAGTATACAATATTATATTATTATATTATAATAATAATATATTAAATTACAGTACTATTATACTATATTATATATTTATGTATTAATATATATTATATTTTATTATGCTCTATTGTATAATACTATGCAATGTCCTTTATGGTCATTTTGTCATACTAAAAGTACTTTCTTAGTTTGTTTACCAAACACATATTAAAGTCTCACAGCACTTTAGAAATATAGTTATCAAATACTTTTTTATAAAAACTCTACTTCCGAAAGCTTTATTTCCGAAAGCTCTACTGCCAATAGCTCTGCCAAAAAGGGCTTGAATCATAGAGAGTTCTATTTTGAAAGTAGACCTCTTTTCTCTTATGGGTCACTCTTCATGGTATTTTTCATGCTGCAATAATGTGAACAGTGACCAGCACAAAAACCTTCCTCATTTGTTTCTTTTAAAATTCCAAATCGAATAATCCCCCCCCCCCCGACAGCCGCTTTCCCCCTGATTTCTCATTTGGGGCAACTTATTTGACCCAAAAATCTCAAGAATCCCATACCCAACATCCACCAAAACCGTTGGGCAGTTTTTGCAGGCCCCTCACTTATCTTTTCTTCAATATGATTACTGCTATCCCCTACACAAATTCAGGACAGCAAGCAATCAATAAATCTCATCCCAACTTAATCCTTTCACTGGGTCCTTCAATGTATTGTATCCCCCAATTGATCCATCATCCTCATCCCTTCTCTGTTCTCTCTCACTTCACTTCCCTTCCTATTTTTTTATTAACGTTTCCTCTTTCCTGGGATATTTCTTAATCTTATAGCTTTAAACCTGAGATACTCATTTCCAATCAAAATTAGGCTTGAATGCTGCAACATACTTATCTGGGGTTCCAGATCTTTCCAAAATTAGAACCACCTAAGATGAAGATGAGTTAATAAAAAATCTGGGTGAATTAATATTGTTATGACCATTAACTCCCAATCTTGATCTTTACTGAGATCAACCAGCAAAAATGCGGGAGAGGAAAGGTTTTCTGGTTGATGTGATGGTGATATTAGCATAAATCAAGCTATATTCTTCAATGCATGAATATATGATTTTATTTGAGTTAAGTGAATATGCCAAACTTTTTTTTAGTGATGTTGATATGCCTTCAGTATTCAACTGGACAGTTCAGCTTTTAACCTTATTTTTTTAGACTAATGTTTGCAACAACTTGTAGACCATTTCTTAAAGAATTTATTTCTTCATAACATCAGTATCTCGCTCATAAGAAATTCACAAAGTAACTACTTAGAAAATATCCAGTCATAATGATTGAAGAGGACCAAGCTTCTTAGAGACAATTCATCAAGGAATGATGCTTGAAGTTCCCACAATAGAATAAAAGATATCGCAGTTACTAAAATATCAGTTTGTGTGCATTTACATGTGTGCACAAAAACATGCAAGCAAGCACAAGAGATAACAAAAGAATTTATGATGCATGGTCACAAATAAAAGAAAATTTTGAATTACCTCAAAAAAGGTGTCACCATATCGCGAGAAGTTAAGATCTGAAGATTCGATGCTTTTGGCCACAAGTTCCTGTCAACAAGAAGAGCTAAGTGAAAATCAGGAACTGCTTACCAACTATTAAATGAGAAAGTCCTAGTCTTACATGAGTTTGGATTGGAACTAATTTACATTCAGTACACTAATAAGTCAATCTGCTCCAGCAGCAGGGTTGCCAAAGCAAGCCCACAAGAATTATCTAAACCAAAGCACATGCATAACTAGTAGAGCAAAACCTAGTAGAGCAATAAAGTAAATAGCAATGAGTGAATCTCAATGGATCATTCCAGGAATTTCCCCCCTGCCCACTCACAAACTTCTATAAACAGAAAATTAAAAGAAGTTTGCAACTTTAAAAGCCTAGGAACAACATAATTAGTTTTCTCCATTCTACATCCTATTTGTGCTATATTATCATATTAAGAAATCGAAAAATACTTCAAAGATAGAAAGCTTTACCAGATCACCAGCATTATCCAGATATATCTGGACCACTGCATCTGCAAAAGCAGAAGGGTCCAAAGGAGCAGTTATATTCCTTTTGCGGGTCTTGATCCGCGTGCCACTGCATTAGTATTACAATTAACTTTCGATAATGTATTACTAGCATACTGGCTAATATTATAAAATAAGAAAACAAAAGACAGCATAAAACCCAGAGCATCTGACATGGCCACAGGTCCATTTCACAAAAGATGCAACAAAAAGAAACATATAAATAGCAAATAATAGTAACTAACTCCCTCCATTACAAAAGGATGACAACGGAATCGTCACTAGTATCATGGGCATATGGACATTAATTAAAAAAGATATACATAAAACTTCTGTCATCAAATCGGGAAAAGAACTCGGTGATTAAAAAGATTTCGATAAGCGTGAAACTCAGCCAACCCCAAATAGCTGCGAAAAGGCTGGATAACCCTTTAAGGTTGTTGAAGAATTCTTATGTGTAGAACTTCTCTAAAGATGTATGGAAGGCCTGGAAAACATCGATAACAAATGAATGTAGGTTTTAACTATAAGGGGACAAAGGGGAAAATAATATCAATTATCGTAGCAAACTTTTTGTAAGACACCAATACAGTGACGCGTAAATTTAATCAATTCATTTCTATGCACAAGCATATATATAATATTTTGCTTTCAATTAATTAACTAATGTTAGGTATTTAAAAAGTCAGACTGACATGATTCAGGATGATAATATAATAGGCACAAATTTTCTGTGGAATGGGCACAAATGAGATGCCTTTTGCCTGCAAACTAATCTGTTTGGATGCTTCAGACACTATCTCCTGGGGCTATTGGATTGATATGCCTTTTTTTTGGTGAAAATTGGATTGATATGCATTAATGTCCATCAATTGTACCCACCACAATATGAATCAGAAATCACAGGCACAGATGAATTCACAAACATAATAATCATAGAACAAAAAGCTTCTCCGATCCCATACATGCAGCATAAATCATCAAGTTAATCTATTTAAAAAGTAATATGTGTGATATATATAAAGATTTAAAAAATTCCAGCGTACCCGAGGGTTGGCTTCTCCTTCGAGCTGCATAAAGAACCAAAAGAAAATTAATTTGTCAAGACTCAGTCTAAATAAAGAAAGAAAGAAAAAAAGTTAGTTTTTGAAGTCGTTAAATCGACAAGCATAAAAAGTTCAAACAAATCAATTAAAATCTGAATCCATAAAAAGATGTATCGAGAAAAATTCTTTCTACCTACAAATTCTCACACCCGTAAGGAATCAAGAAATAATCACGAAATTTGATGTCCTCGGTAAACATAGAAAACAAATCCGAGTTCTAAATCACAGATACAGGTTCATTTGTCAACATGCAGTCAAAATAAATAAATAAAATAAATAAAGTTTTTAGTATTTCAAACTAATCAATTAAAACCCAATCAAGAAAAAAAAAGATCCAGAAAATCCCTTCTACCCACAAAATCTCACACCCGTAAGGAATCAAGAAATCATCACGCAATCAGAAATCCTCGATAACAAATCCGAGTCCTCGGAGGCGCTAAATCCACCAAGATCGGATCTTTCCCACGGGAAAACAACTTCCCAAATCCAATCAAGAACATGGATCCACACGGATAATCGAAGCAGGAGAAACAAGAATCAACAAAACAAAATAGAACCCCTAAAAATCCAAAAAAAAACAGACAGCAAAGGAAAATTCAACACCAACATCGACTCAACTGTGCCATATCAAAGACCAAACAAATAGAAATTTTCATCTGATGTCACCTCATAAACCAAGACCGAGAGGGCTCAAGGCGAGTTCCGGCGGCGACGGGGAAAGGAGGCGACGAGACGAAGATTGCTTGCTCCTCTAGGGCTCGAATGGAAGATAACGACAATAGACAGGCGGCTATGTAGTCATAAGAAATTATTATTATAATGCTCGGCAGAAAGCGGGGTAAGAGATTTGGGAATCTGGAAAAGTTGGCGAGCCTTGAGAGCCAAGTTGGGCCAGCCCAAGCCCTCCTCGAGAAATTTACCATAAAAAAACATTATATTTTCAAAGCAATATATATCACATAACCATATACCATATATTAATACATATAATATTTTAAAATTTATATATTAATTTATTTAAAGATATATATTAAGTTGCTAGATTAAAATATGTATCAAGAATCTGCTGAGTGTGTATCACTTATAAATTACTATATACTAAAGAGTATTATATTTGAAAACTATATATTAATTTGCTTAGATGTGAGTACGAGTCGTTGGATGACTAATTTGCTATATGTATTTATCCGACCATGTATTGTGTACTAGTGAGCTAAATCCATAGTTGTGGAAAGAAAGAGACTCCATATTGCGGAGGAGAACCTCGTGGATGGATGAAGAAGAAAAGACAGCTTGACAAGAAAGGACGATGCTTTATATATATGTATATATTTTACTTTTAACGAACAAACACGGCTAGTAAAACGAGTTTTGTCTCATCCTCACTCTCCAATTTTTACTTTAAATAAATGTGACAGGATATGTTGAAAAAAAAAAATATAGCTCCATGCCAAATTTTTTTATAATACATCGGCATCTCATACTAAACGTAAATGAGTACAGTCAAGAAAATCAGACAAAAGAAGTTGACCAAGCAGTCCATAAGGATTTTTGTGATCATTCTCGTATTAACCAAGGCATTAATGAGACTAGTCTTATTTCCTTCATGGCCCCACCATCGGCTTAGGCGGCTTATTATGGCATAGTATGATATGAATTTGCAAGAAGATGCTTGTCCTTTTTCTTACTTGGTAGTGCTCAATTCATGGAAGCATACTATGACTGGCCAGCCATATTTCAGGGAAGCAAATTCGACTGGCCAGCATCAGTTCCGGGTGCGGAAAGCTAATAATAAGCTGGTGGGCCGGAAGCTTGATTCCCCATCTATCTCTTAGAGTTGTGCTTGCTAATTCTTTTCTTGCTTCTTTAATTCTATTCCCAACTATTGGGAATAGAAGCAAGAAAAGCTTGATTCCCTATTTATCTCATAGAGTTGTGGTTGCTAATTTTTTTCTTGATTCTATTCCTGACACCATGGCAAAGATTGAGCACTTCTTTATGTGGCCGGACCTGGACCTCGGATCAAAACTCTATTTATTTTTATTCGGACTTCAGATTGGGCCTATTTAAAGTTTAATTTTTTTCTATGTCCAAGTCCAGCCTATGATCAGCTCTAGCCCAAGCGGCATGCCAGAGAATTACATATATTAGGGATCCCAAAATTGCTAAATATGCTTTTCCTTTAAGCATATCCTTGCTTTATTGCAGAATCGTAGTAAGCCGCAGGCTCGGCAGAGATTGCCCTTGGGCAACGGGGTACAATATGTTTGAATTTTTTTTCTAACTGTGTGCGCCCTGATTGAATTTTTCTATTGCAAGAAAAAAAAGGGGTTCGAAGTTAGATCGATAAAGCCCAGTACAACTTAATGCAATCCATACCTTCTTGGTAATTCCCTTTAGCGTAGTACAAATGGTGTAGGGCTTGTTTTAAAGACAGAGCTACCTGATGAGAGAATCCAAAATAAAATTAACCCTAAAGCTAGATCTCTTACCTGATGAGCTACTTGTAGTTGTTTGTCTTGCCAAGAGCCACCGTATAGAAATTGGAGAGGTAGAGAAAATTCCTAGCTTTGACGTCCTAATTATCGTTCAGTCTCTTTTCTTGTCCATAGTTGCAGGCTATCTTCAAGATTTTATCAGTGGTGGCAATGAATAGCATGTTCTTCTACATATTTGTATGATTTTCTAGTATTCCATTTCGCGTTATTGCTATTATGAATTTTTTTTACAAAATACGATCCATTAATATCAATGTTGTTACTCCAAATGTGTGTTTGTTAACCAGATTTTGATGCAGACCTTGGAGCAAGTTATGGTCGAATATTTTTGGAACATTGTTAGCAAGATATGCTGTACTAGCCCTAATCGGATGGTACAGATATATCATATCGTATCAATTCGATATTGGTATCCAGTACGGAAGATGTATCAACACTCAGTATGTTAAAAAAAAATTATACCATACGGTACTAATATTATACTAATATGGCACCGGTGTAGAGTCCGGAGACAACGAACCTTGATTGTTTATGTTCCTTGTATCGGAAATGCTCCAAATCTTTGGGTTTGGAAGCATGACACAGTGGGCATGGGTGCATCAAGCTTGGCTTACTAGTTTCCATTGCAACCCAGGACTTTGACTTAGCACTCCTCTATTCCCTGGAAGCAGGGAACCTTCAAAACAAACCCCGTCTCGCTCGAGGGCAGATGTTTTGCATGGAGGGCCTTGCGGAGAAGGTTACCAACTAAAGTATCTCCATACTCTTGGCTCGCTCCAATCGGATTTGAGGGCAGGCATGCTACTTGGCTCATGTGGGAAAGCCTGAATGGGACATGACAGCAACGGATTCGAGCTATGTCTTTCGTATGAAAGAATAATTGATCGTCTTTTACAACATCAACAACGTAATAGCATCGGGCATAGATCTTAAAGCACTCCAAATTTTTCTTCAATTTACCTGCAAAGATCGCCATTGCGTGATCCAATGGCGGATATTATGAAAGAAAGTGAATCATTCTTTCGCACAAAAGATACAAGCCAAACCTGATAGAAACACTCTAGATTGAGCTCTTATGACCTCACGACAGTGTCTTTTTTCTCCTTGTCTGCTTCACAAAGAGTCAACACTTTGTTAGGCTAGTATAATTATTACTGCAAATGCTTCCACCTTACATGGTTCGAGGTTTGTTGCTCAGACTCGGCCAATCTTGGAAGAACATACTGATGCAATGTGGATTGATCCTCTAAGTTTCCAACTAAGATACAACTTCTGATATTAATTTCCTAGATGCCAGAAGCACTTCGATCCAACAATGGCAAAGCTCCATCACAATGAAAGAATTAGCCCTTGGGGGATGCCTGCTTCGTGGAACTTATTTATAAAGGTGGTAATTTATGATCCAATCTGCCAACCCAACCCGTATTAAGCAAATTTAGATTTAGCATAAGCGGGTCTAGGCCATAAATGGCTTCACTTGTCCTGGTTTAAACTTCTGACCTTTTTAATCCATTGGCTTGTTTAATAATTAATTAAGTCAAGTCGATCCATCTAAGAACTGCTTAACTCGTTTAAAATTTATTTAACCCATATAGGATCTACTCAACCTACATAACTCCTTCGAACCTATTTATTAAACAAGTTACGTGGGCCGGGCTAGGTTACATGTTTAACAAAAAGATTATATTTTGATCTACATTTTTTATCCATTTAATTAAAAAGCCGGGTTCGGGTTTACAGAATTTTGACCCAACCGGCACTCAATCAACCTATATTTGACCCGACCTGACTCAAATGCCACTCCTAGCAACATGGATTGATATGGATGCGGAGAAAAAAAGTGTGTTATACACATGACTTGCTTGCACCCTGAAATCAAATTTTCGCCCTAACCCAGTTGACAGAAACGTTCACATCTAGGTCAAGGGAGACAATATCAACAGTCCACAAGGGCTTCATTGCAACAACCTCTCAGCAAATTGATATTCCAGTTGCCCAAAGGGTATGGAAAACCCTTGACGTTCTTAAGAGACGAACTATTCATGACTTAATATATAGTTAGACATTATCATTCATGGTTTTATATATAGTTATACATTATAATTATTATTGTTACTGTTGCTGTTATTACTATTGTTATTATTATTAGTTAAGGATGGAAGTTTCGAAGTACCTGGGTTAGTCTGAGGTGCGAACTCAGGATATGCACGAGGGAAATCCCAGGGCTAAATTACTCGAGTTGAAATCTTTGAAGTACAGCATCACTCAAAATTCTGTACAAGGCAAGGACCCAGGGCCCTCTGTCTTGATCCCCATAAGCCCCTTCCTTCGGCCTGTACACAAAAATTTAATCAACATGGAGAAAATCTCCAAATTCTCTTGCCCCCAACTTCCAAAGCAGGAGGAGAGGTAAAAACAGGTAACTTTAGGTCATGCTAGAACTAGATGGCAGTTCAAATCACCTATAGAAATTAATCTAATGACATAGCATCAGCCAAGGGAGGGATGGATAATCTTGCTGCTGAGAAGTGACAAAAGCCATGGATTTACAGCTCGGTCCCAGATGCCTAACACTGGGCCACTGAAAGCCAGCAGAACAAACAATAGTAACATCTAAGAGATTGAATCTTAGGTTGTGTCCCAGTGCTCAATGATCTGATTTGATGGTTTAGAAGAAAGAGCAAGTAGAAGTTGGAGGGGAATTACCTGATTGGCAAAGTAAATAATTCTGCTTCACCAAATAGAAAAGATGTGGCAGTGAACAAGCCAGCCATAAGTCTAAAGGAAAAAAAGCAGGAAAACCCCAATAGAGATGCATCCACTTACATGGTACAGTAATGCTATCATATTTATCTCTGCTAAAGCAATTCATTAGTCTCTCAGACTGCAGAGGTATCTTTGCAGGCTCTGCAAAGAGCCTTCCCTCCATGTGAATCAAGATGTTTGGAAGGGAAAAGCTCTCCCCCTCCACATCTTCTCATGAGGTCCTTTAACTTTCCTCACATGTGACTCTCTTTCCCTCTGTCATCTTATATAATGAGGTGCACTGCATGGGGTTGTGGGAACCCATCATCTCTCCAAACACCAACTGCCAGTGTTCACAGAAAAGAAGATGCTCTCCAAGCTCCTCTCTTGGGCTTCTATCCTTGTAGCTCTCTTCCTGATACTCCACCATGGTCTGAAAAGCTAATCCTCACCCAGTTCTTCTGAAAACAAGTTTTGGCAATGCTGGTAGCTCAATTTACTGAAGTCTACTGTTTTATTTTGCAGGGTGGGCGACGCGCTGCGAAGCAAACATCCCAATAGTACAGCAGATCCAGGTGGGCTTCGGCAAGCCTCCAAAGTTCATGGTGGTGGTCCAGAACAGCTGCCCGATGTGTCCTGCCATTGATGTGCACTTACAGTGTGCAGCATTCCCTCAGTCCCTTGCGGATCCAAGAGTGTGCAGAGTGGTTGGTTATGATGACTGCGTTGTTGATGGGGGTTTGCCTCTGGCTCCACTGCAGAAGATCTCCTTCAACTACACCCATGAGAGGTTTAGCATGTCCCTCAAGTCCTGGTCCTTCCAGTGCGAGTGACAATGCACACATGCTCTTCTTCCACTGATCCATCATTGGTTTCGATACACAACACTGGAAAATGTCTTCAGACAGCAGTTGTCTCGTTCTTTAAACTCTGATACTTTCACCAGAACGTAGAATATGGTCCTCAAACATGCCAAGTTGTCCAAAGGCAGTGTGTATTGGAATGATAATGACTATATATTGATAGAGAAATTTCCTTTCTTAAAGGTACATTTGCAAAATAGAACAGAAGATACAAAGTTCTGATATCAAAAAACTGCATGAACAAGGAAGGCAGAAGACACAAATTTTCAGAATTTATATAAGATCCAAGGTGTCAAGAAACAATAAGGTAATCATGTTGCTGATTTGTTAAAAATCCTCTTTTCTCGGTATGAATTTGGGATCTGACAATATTGTAAATATTCTCTTCCCTTTTTCCTTGAATATAGAGGCTTTCATCTGCATAGCCATACCAATATCGATCTTGGAAATGCAACAGTGATAAAACAACCAACTGATTAAGACAGCAAGAAGGTTGTTGGGTAATCATAACCATAATTCATAACAAAAATCTTTTCAAGTTTTTATTCTGCATGCCTTCACTGTTCCATGTAATAGTTGTATGCTACAAAAAAGTAAACAGCTTCCAAGCTGATACCAGGATTAAGGTTCAGGCTGTGCTACCAGATTCAGCAATTTGAGTAAATAATAACACTGCATCCATAACTGAATTGCTGACCTCCTAATACGCACAGTCCAGATGATTAACTTAAGAACTTGCAGGCGTCAAGTAGGCATTTTCATGCAGGCTTTGGCACCCAAACCTGCTAATGATCCTGATTGGGGTTTGGTGCATACAAGTTAATGATTGTTGGGGGAAAACCAAAGTCGTAGTATTGGGGGAAAAAACCAAGTCATGCCAACCAGGAAGGCGCCCGACCAGAAAGGCGCCCGACCAGAAAGGCGCCCAATCAGGGAGGCGCTCGACCAAGGCGCTCGACCAGAAAAGCGCCGACCAAGAAGGCGCCCGACCTCACAACGCTCAAGCTGGAGGCACCCCGCTGAGCAACTGGCTCGGCTCGGCACCCGTGCCGAGCCCATGCCTTAACCAAATATCCGACCCCCGCCTAATCCTCTAGAGGATCTGACAATTAGATACCCGACTCCACCGTACTCTGTTACCGTCATCAAGCCATTAAGGCACGTGACTTCTGCAGGCCTTCGGCACGCCCTATCATTAATGCGTGTGACCCCTGCGGGCCTCCAATGCACTCAACCATTAAATGAACACGGCTCAAGATGATCTCCGGATCACTGGACTATCAAAGCGTATGGCTCTCCCTGATCACCGGTTCACTCAGCAATCAATGCACTTGCTATCTACGAACCCCAGGCCCACCACGGCCGGCGGTTCAACCACTCCAACAGGTCTGATCAACCATGACAGTTCGCTGACTCCGGTCTGATCCGGTCTTATTCTCTACAACGCCATTAATGAGCGTGATCGTGCCCAATTATCACGAAAAAGACAATCTACCCTGTCACCTCTCAGGTAACATAATATCCTTCTATAAAAGGAAACCTGGGGGAAAAGGAAAGGGAGAGATACAAGAACAAACATTCTCCTCTTTTACTCCACTCATACACTAGCCCCCCTCTGACTTAAGCATCGGAGGGCCGGTGCCGGAAATCCCGGCCACCGGCTTTCTTGCAGGATTCTCCAGGAGGACGCCACCAGCTGACGCACCGCCACCTACTGTTCCAGCAGCGGAGCTCCTCCCCTCTCGGCTCACGGTCGCCCCCGGGTCCAATTTCCAGCAACAATGATCATTTATTTGAAAACAAGCAAATGAAAAGAGGTATTGTTGATTTAAATTATGAAACAAGACCAAATTCTCAATATTGGCTTCCGCTGGCCATTCTGATGATTCATGATAACAGTATGAATTTCCGGGGTCAATGACCTATGATAACAGTATGCTGCAAAATCATGTAAGGAACCTTTCCTTGATTGCTAATCTGGTATTTTGTAGCAACTCAAAAGACAATCTGTTTCACCTTTGATGCCCTGCACAGGTGCTCGTGCATCATACTCTTAATCTGAACATAAATGTAAAATGAGCACATTCTAGTTTAATCAATATCCTTATTATTTGAAGTTTCATTTCCAATTCTTTACAGCCAAGGAACACCCGGTCCAGATGATCCAAGCAATTTTATAGAATTAACTTGATAAAGATTCTTCCAATGCGTACTCATATTTGATTATCTGGAGGGGCCAATTTGAATAAGAAAATGTCAGCTTGACTTCACTGTCTCTGTTGCAGCAACTAAGTCATCAAATTTGGCCCCTCTTACTTCTTTTACAACCTTGCTATCCTTGATAATCTTAAAGGTCGGGACGACCCGTATGTCCAACTCTTTTGCAAGGGCCTGCAAGCAACATAACAAGGATCAAAATGGGGAAGTAAGATAGGAAGCAAAAAAACATTGAAGAGGATTATCGGAATACCTTATTTTCTTGCTTGCAGTCAAGCTTAAGAAATACAACATCAAGGTGCTTCTCAGACAATTCTTGACACTTAGCAGCCATCACCTCACAAGGACCACGCCTTCAACAGAAAGTTTTAATAACCGTAAAACTTAGGAGTCTATAAAAATGTCACCAACTCAAGACTATAAAAATGTCTACAATTCTGCTGAATGCCAGGATGAAATTCAACAGACCATTTATAGACAAATTAAACCAAAAATCAAGACATGCATACAAAAATGGAAAGCAATTACAAAGTGACAATCAATAATTGATTACTGTCACATTGACATTTCCAAATATCAATGCACTCTATGATTGGATGATTTTAGACATTAAAGATCTGCTGTAGCAGACCTGGATGCAGTCAAGTAAGTACACACTGTTAGGACTTGTGATGCCGTATCACCTGATTGATTCAAATTAAAATGAGATGAAGCTGAAAGTCCATTAGTTGTTTAAAGTAAATGCCCTTATAGGCAAATGCAAGTGATTGGTTATTGTCGTAGACTCATATATGTGATTGGAAGATGTTGGTATGAGTATGCAAGAAGAGATTCTTTAAAATTAAAAGGATCCAACATCTAGAGGCATACTGGTCCCTGAACCTCGTACCCAAATCCGTGTAACAAAGACTTGTCATCAAGGAAAGAAAATCATTTGCTACTGCTTTGTTCATAATTTTACTACCTATTCATCTCAATGTTATCATCTTTTCTATGATCATTTTTTGCACTTGAATTCCTTAAGTACTGAATGGTTTTGAACCTTCTCATATTATAGGCCTCACATTATCTTATAAATTTCCTAATTTCTCAAAGGCAAGTGTAGATCACAAGCCACAAGAAAGTTGAAACTACTATCTACTTGGCCTGTGGAAGAGCTCACCTACATCCATCTAGCTATGAGATCCTTGTAGAGCTCACCTATATCAGTGTAGCCAAGAGATCACGACCTATGGGAGTCAGGGTAATCCCTAGAACACTCCTAAAAACCAAGATATGTGCATATGACCATTGAAGCACAAAATTGAATGATCTATACCTTGTAGCCTTGTATAGTGCATTTGATTAGATAAATCCTGCACTTGAAGGTTCCAAGTTCAAGACAAAAGTCACCTAGAAACTATGCGGATGGGAAATTGTCAATGTTGGGTGTAGGTTCAAGTCCGGAAGGTATTTATCATCAAACAGGGCATATAATGCCATCCTATTATTTGCTCTGGCCAAATTCTAAAACAAGAGGGGGATCATTAGAACTTGTTTTAAGACTTTTCTTATTAAACAAGTTTTATTTCTTTTAAATTCCTTTTATTTTTATTATTTATTTTTATTCTTTATTTTTATCATGTTTACTTATTTTGGCTCGGTCTTTTATCATTCTGAGAGATTTTATCGTGAACCTATTGTGCTCATATCGACCTCCTGATGCGATGCCAAGTGTGTTTTGGAGTGTTATAGTTGGGGTCTATATAGGTATCTCAACTCTCTCCTTCAGGAGTGTCAAAGAAAAAGGTTTCCCAACCAAAAGACTTTTCTATCTATTGTATACTATCAACAATGTGTTTGTTTGGGTGATTGCTACACCCACCATTTGGATTGACTTCCTCACTACAGTACACTGTTCAAGGGAGATAGATCATTATATCTTGGGGTAACCACCAGTATCCTGTGCACCTCGAGGGAATGTAATGTTATCAAGGGAAAGTATTTCTAGACGTGAACCAAAGCTTCCCAAGTTTTTCCTTTATTTCTTTCCTACAACTAACATTGTTTAATTTAATTTCCTGTTTAGTTTTATAACAGTAACCACATCCACTCCAGAATATAGCACGACTCGGTTCAACGATCTAAGTCATCCTCATATGGTCATGATGCTTGCCAAGATCAACTAATTGATTCAGAGATCCTCAAAATACAGGAATGGATGACTGATGTTGGTAATTTGTGGCATTTTCTATATGGCATTGCAATTTGCGAAGGATAGATTGTTCATCTTAAATTGTTCTTTCATATACTCATGTAACCAAATCTTTAATCTTGTACACATGCAAGTCACTAGTTCATCTCTTCTCAATATCCTGGAAAATGTAAGATAACTTACTTGCCTAGCAAAATTCTAACTACTAAGCTAAAATGAAACCAAAACAGTACTTTCCACCAAACCGATGGAAAAAAAAAGGTCGAAATCAGAAACGACAGAGGGGAAGAAGCGAGGGATCCTACCATTGGGTATACATGTCAAGAATGACGATCTCGGAGCTGGAGGCATTCACGAGGGGGTAGAAGGTGTCCTTGTTCACCTCCGTCACCTGCCCGACGACCGGAGCCGCCATCTCCAGGCTTGACGAGCTCACCACCACCGCCCTGCCCCCTCGCTGGGTGGCGTCCATCGAAAACCACGAGGCGGGCAACCCCGTAGCCCTCCGATTGGCCCCATGGAAGGCCGGATTCAGACAAAGAGACGAAGTAGATGGAGGAGGAGAGGATCGAAGAGAGAGATCCGGAGAGCCACGAGCGCACAAGAAAGAACCATGGATGGGGGCAAAAGCAAGAGTAGAAGGGGAAATGAAATAACGGAATTACCAGCATGGGAAGGAGGGGGGGTGTTTTGGTAATTTAGACGGTAGAGAAGACGTGACAGAAGCATAATCCACTCAGATGAAATCCTTAGAATAATGAACTGCATAGGAGGCCACTCAATCTGCTGCCTTATTATCTTCTCTATAGATCTGAAAGACCCGATGAAAGATGCATTTATATAGCAGATCGTGAATGTCGTAGAGCAGTCGCAGTCTCCATCAACGCCTTTGGTTTTTTGGATCCCCTTGGATCAAGGTAATACATTCAGAAAAGTATTGTTACTGTAATTCAAATCTCTCCAATCCAGATGGCAAATAAGCAAGAAACTGATGCGACCACCACCAACTTAATATCTGGATTAGATTGATTCTAATCGGCTAAATTTCTCAATAAAACTTTCCCCAATTTCTAAAGACATGAGAATTAAATCATTCTATTTTATTAAACTCTTAATTTCTTCTTATTGTTCTTCTGATCAGATCTTGAAATAGATTTTGTTTTTTGATTTTATTGGGTACATCCATACTCGTCTAGTATGATCTACCCATCTTAGCAAGTATTACAAATGCCCTGTTTAGTGGGAAAAAAAGCGCACTTTGTTATGCACTGTTATTGAATATGGGCCTTGCACTTTATTAAAGCATAATTAGTGGAGCGATGTTGGGAAAAATGAAGGCCCTGTTTGGATATCAGGACACAATCTCCCATGGTAGTAGGCATGTTGATAGAAATAAAATAGGAAAAAAAAGGAGATTTGATGTCTAAAATTTAGGGATACAATAAGTTACTTTTTTAGTTGAATGTAGCATCCAACAAGAGCAGTGCTATAAAAAGTCTGTTATGTTTCATGGCCAATCATACAGGATCGATATTATAGAACTCTACGACAAATCTTTATCTATTATCAAATATTTTGTTTGCTGATTCCGACAAATATATATACACTCTGATTTACAAAAAAAAAAAAAAGAGTTTGTTATGTGGAACAGTAGGGTTGGTATTTGTGCAGAGGTTTATCAATCAAACGAAGTGGATTGGTTAGGCATAGGCTATGCATAATTTTAAGGGTTAAGGGGTTAAAATTAAGGCTCCCGAGCTAATTCCCAGCTAATGCCTTTTATCAGCTATTGGGCCTTATTTGGTCTACCAGCCTCTAATTTCTTGGAGCACTTTGGAAGTGTTTATAGTACCACATATGCCATATATCTTACCTAATATTTATGGTAGATGTTTTACATGATAAGAAACAAATAGTAGTGGTTCGCTTGGTGGGTAAACAGTTACTTAATAGCTGCTTGCAATCATGCACCATTTGAAGTTTTTATTTTGTTTGGTGGGGCGCCAGTTTGAAGCTCAAAGCTTATTTTTTTGGTACAGGAATTTTTTTCCTGAACATAAAAAGCTATGTCAACTCTAAGATCCAGTTTGGTTGGTGGATAGTAGAAATAAAGATGACTTGGAGTTATCCATGGTGGGTGCAGATCAGGAAGGATAAGTGACAACAGCATGAAATTGTCAATTGGGACAAACATTGTTATCCCCGGTAATGATTGCATGGAAGCAGTGACATCTTGGCTATGGTCAATTGGGACCATCCACTGCTCCGTGACATCTAGGCTATAGTGAGGGAGGAGGGGCTTTCTAGGCTAAGCATATTTTTTGAGAAGCTAATGGAGCTGCGGATTGGATGGCTGCTTACGTGGTCAGTCACTGCGAAAGTACTCTATAGGCTGGTGATGATAAGGTGCCTCGGGCACTTTATGACATTCTGTTTTCTGTCTCTATTGAGTGGATTCATACTCGTCAGGTATGAATCCACCTGCTCTAGCAAGAAAAAAAAAACCGCACGGAAGCTGAAGTTGCTTTTTGGATCTTTTGCGAGGATTGGGATAGAAAGAGGACGTTTCTTTATTAAATTGGATAAGTTTGTCCTTCCAGTTCTCATTGGAATAGAGAAATGTTCGGGGATGAGTGGGGATAAGGTGTTATTGGAAGGAAACATTTTGGCTCATCAATGGATGCAGAACGCTGAGGAGATAATCTAACCTTTGTGAGGGTATCCAGCCATATCTTCTCAAGTGGTTACATGCACAGAGGTGTTACTATCTTGAAGCAGCGGCACCATACAAAGCATGCCTACATGCATTATTTGCACAACTATCTAGCTAAGAATGAGGGTGTAGTTGCAGGTTGGTAGCTTTCATATGGTTAAATGTCACGGATTTAAAGCAAGATGACATCGGTTCCCTAGTTGTAGGTACTTTTTGATCTTTTGGTAATTCTAGTTTATTTTAGAAAAAATTATTTGAACACCCTTTCAATTTAAAACCGATTTTATTCAGTACTTCTCGAGTTTAAAAAATTTCAAAATTATCCACAAAGTTAGTTAAGTGATTTCATATGATTCTACCGTTCATCTTCATCTATCAGGACCTACAGAATTCTATCATATGATGGTCTCATGAAACTTTTATACCTAAAGTACTTTTGTGATGAGAGGAGGGATCGAGATGAGGGATGAGGACGGTGGTAGGATTTATACAGGAGGAGGAGGAGGAGGAGGTATTAAAAGAGAAAGAGATGGTGGGAGTAGATGGAGCTCGAGAAGGATCGGGTTAGATAGAGAGAAGTGATGGACATGAGAAATAAGGACGGCCGCGAGATTTGGAGAGGAGAAAAAGGTGATAGTGAGGGAGTGAGGAGAGATGAGATGAGGAGAAAAGAGGGCATTATTTGATAAATAAGTCATTTCAGTAAGAGCAAATTATTATCCTTTAAGATAGCAGCTTAATAGCGTTGGGTACTAAATGAAGCTCGGAATCATATTAAACCACTTAACTAACTTTAAAGACTACTTTGAAACTTTTTAAATTCAAAAGGTGCTAGATAAAACTAGCTCTAAATTGAGGGAGTATCTAAGTAAAAAAAAATTTAATTTTAAGAGGCACCTTTTAGTATTGTTCCACCTTGATTTAGCTCTGGTTTTGTCTTAAGCATCTTTTTTTTAATCTTTTCAGGCCTTGCACATCAATTGTTGTACTGTTTCTCCTTTGCACTTTTATTCTCTTAAGTTAGGGTGTGGCAAAAAATGCCCTCATGAATATCAGCATCATGAACCAGAATTTATATTAGCTGCCTGTCGGTGCACATCTTAAAATCAACATCCCTCCTAGCTTCCAACACATGCACAAGAGAAAGGTAAAAATGTGATGTGTACCATCTACAAGAAAGCATTCTTCTTCACAAGCCTTAAAAATATACCTTGGATTTTTACAATCCATTAAATGAAATGGTCCCCCTCTCTAACCTGACCATCCAATCCCTGTTGCATTCGCCTTCATCAAGCTATGTTCAGTATCCATGGATTACATCCATTAATTGGCCGCAACAATTTGCCCTCTTTGCCATGGTCTCTAACTCAATACAAATTCTAGAAAACCTGCTCTCACTGCAATAACCTTCTTGCACATCAAATAACTGCAAAACATGCCGTAGTCCATGCTTGACAGATTTGAGACCTTCAATCTGACAATTTTACTCCACAAGAGTCAGCTTCCCCAGAAGAATAGGTCATGTGCACTAAGACATTTTCATATAAAATGAATCAAAATTTAATTGCCAAATATTCTAGTCTCCACCAATCCACACTGATGACCAGAGAGAAGGCAGCTTTAGAAGCCTAGTCATCAAAGAGCCAACACACACCGCATAAACCTAACAGCAGAACAAACATCTACTTATTTAACTGCACAAGTTTTTGGATTTTTTTTTTTGAAATATTAAATCCACTTCTACCATATTAGATGTTCTGCTTGAAGCTTTGGATGATCAAGTTGCTTGCTCCCTGGTGAAGACCATGCAATGAAACATCAGTGTCTCACTTAGGAACTCACTGTCAGAGAATTGACTGAAGCAATCTACACCACAAGTGCCCATTTCTGCTGCCCACAAAAAAAATTCTAGCATCCATCGTAGTTCCACCGATCTTCTAAGCTGTATTCTGAAGCAAACATCCAAACATCAATTGAAGTCAGAACTGCTGCAAGATAACTTCCAGATAGCTACAATGCCACAAGAATTCAGGTACAGCAGCAAGACTTTATCTCTCCACCCAAAGCATAGTAATATTTGCCAACCTTTTGTCCTTGCAACTGTTGCCTCCATGATCATCAGATCTCAGTACAGAAAACGTACGCTTGCATGCATTCCGTTCTAATACGGCCATCCATACACTAAAAATTTGAGACAAGCTCAAATCTAAGAACATACCTACATGATTTCCAGCAAGACTTTATCTCTCCACCCAAAGCATAGTAATATCTGCTAACCTTCTGTCCTTGCAACTGTTGCCTCCATGATCATCAATTCTCAGTACAGAAAACGTACGCTTGCATGCATTCTGTTCTAATACGGCCATCCATACACTAAAAAATTGAGACAAGCTCAAATCTAAGAACATACCTACATGATTTCCAGCCATGCGACACCAGTGTTGAAGTATATCTCATGTATACTGGTGCTTATCATGTCGTAGCCATGAATCCAAATTATTAGGAGAATTTAACTAGAAAAATTTACAAGCCTTTGCTCAGCTATGTGAGCATCTCATGTAGGTAATTCAAATAACTGAATCCCTAATTTAGATAAACCAAGAAGGGAAATAGAAGCAAAACACAGTGCAAGTAACTCCAAGAGGTAGTGATTCACCTTTGCAAACAAGAGATATGTTCTAGCTGTTTTGCAGTATCTACCTACATTCCTATTTGATCCCTTCATCCTGAAAATATTTTTTTTCCTTCTTCCATCTCCATAGATCGCTCATCTAGATGACCAATATAATAAGCAAAACCTAAATCCAATTGAATCAAAAAGAAAGAAAATAAATAGAAGCAAAACATAGTTTAAGCGACTCCAAAAGATAGCAATTCATCATGCAAACAAGAGATACATATTAGCTGCATCCAATCTAACAAGTGTTTAGAGAATATATAAAGAGATATGATTCCGGCATATACACAGAGACTTGAAGCATTGCTCACTCATAACACAACAAACACAACATAGCAGGGAAGAACAAGGTCCGTCCCAACTCCCCTACTACATATATGTAGCCTTTTTAACAGGATCATGATAGTGGGTAACAAAAATCAAAACTTGCAACCTATATATAACATTCATTACCAGATTTTTTTTTGCTTTTTTGTTTTTGTTTTGGATGGAATGGAACTCCCTCAACTCCTTTTACTACATCCTCTCGAATATCTACCGCAATTTTTCTCACAGTGGCGACGACTCAATCCTTCACTCAGTCAAAATTTCCTCTGTTGCTAGGATAGAGCAAATCCAAGGGAATTTCTACACTGCAATCACACACATTGTAGAAGCCAAGCCGAGCCAAGCCTAAACCACAAGACTTGTCTGAAACCAAGGGGTAATTCTCTCGGCCATGGTGTTCGATTCACAGAACAACCCCTCGAGCACCCTTTTGATCGAGGTTGTAACGCAGCTCCCCCAACTGACTCTGGAATCCAAATCAACCAGAACTGTTAGATCTGACCGATGAATCAATGAACCAACAAGGAAGAGCATACCTTGGAGACGAGACGGGCGATGCGGGAGCCCTCGCCGAGGGCTTCCGAGAAGGAGGAAAGAGGGATGCAATCGGGCGGGGTCTCGAAGAGGGAGAGGGAGAAGCGCTTGTAGATGACGCCGACGTCGAAGTAGATGAGGCCGGAGCTGGGGATGTCTACGCGGATGCCGCGGACGGGGAACCAGAGGAAGAGTTCCTGGGCGGCGACGCCAGAGAGTGGAGCGATCTGTCCGTAGGACAGCGTGCCGGAGACGGTGGAGTTGAACCGGACCTCGCTCTGGCTCTCGAACCTGGCCGTGCACGCCGCCTCAAGCCGGACCTCGAACCGCCCCTCGCCGTCCACCCGGAAGTCTTGTATCCCTTTCGGCAGCAGCCCCATCGGCAATCCGTGCGATTTCAGCACCTCGTAGGCGCTCATCGCACCCCCCGCCGCCGGCTCCGACGCCGAAGCCGATGAAAGCAACGAAGACAGAGAGAGGCAGAGGAATAAAACGATCGGCATGCTGCTCCTTCGCACTCTCCTTATTTTCTTCCGGAATTGGAATTGGAAGGTGATAGAGATAGGACAAAGAGAAGAAGGGAAGAGAGAGTTTAAGAGGTGGAATGATAAAAGCGCAAGGAAGGGAAGGAAAAGAACAAGAGAGGGGTCGAAGGGGTGGGATGGAGAACAGGGAGCAATAATTGAAGGGCGGATGGGACCCACCGTCCAAACCCTCCGCCCCTCTTTCTCCGCCGTTGCTTGCCGGCGTCGGTTGTTGTGATTCTTCTTGGGGTTTTCCCTCTCTCTTTCGTTGTCTCTCCTTCTCCTTGGCTGTCACGGCGGTCTCCAATGCGTGAGCTGGAAGGCTGGGGTTGGAGGAGGCGGGGAGGAGAAGGGCGGAGGTGAGCCGTGAGCGTGTATTGTAATAATATTATATTATATCACAATAATATTATTTTATATTATATATTTATGTATTAATATATTCGGTTTTTTATTCATAAACAACCCCTTAAATATCGAATTTATACGAATATTTTTTTAAAATTAATATTTATATATATACCCTCGTATAATGCTTGTTTTGCTATTTTTTTACAAACTAATTATTTTAAATTAAAATATTAAAATATTCTTAATGATAGGTACACAAAAAAAATATTTATAAAAATATACAAGCAAAAATCAACTTTATTTATGTAATTTAGCATATTTAAAAAAATATATATGTAAAAAAATTACAATAAATGAAAAAAAAATTAGACACATTAATTAATATGATAATTTTTAAAATTTTATATTTATTAGTTAACATCATTGTCTCTATAATTTATTGCTTCTCAGATACAACTAAAAAAAACTTGCCAAAATGATGCAACTAGGCCACTAAAAGCAGCTTCACTCTGCTGGCCAGCAAATTACACGACCTGCGGGCAACCGCATGCATTTCCTATAAGTTTATTAAATATATATTAGAATTCTATGACTTTAAAAAAAAAAGTACTAAACAGTAAATATTTTTTTATAAAAACTCTATTTTCGAAATTTCCACCGTCAATGGCTTTAGCAGACAGGACTTTCTCCGTCGTCATTGCTGCGGCTTTGCTGTGATTCTCCTCCTGGCTATCACGGCGGTCTTTAATGCGTGAGGTGGAAGGCTGGGATTGGTGGAGGAGGGGGCGTGTTATTCCTCTGCCACGTACTCCTTCCGAGGGCGCACAAGATACGCACGTGGGGTGTTGGACAGGAAAAGGGTATTAAAATGAAGGCAGGATACCGCACGTAGTTTGGCTAACGAGGGGGAGTCATCAAGTTTAAGGTTGAGATGGATGTGTGAATAGCTTATACTAGGAGTCAATCAATGTATATTAAACTATTGATTGAAAGATTTGAGGTAGGTTGTGGGATCTTGTCCTACCAAATATCTAATATTAACATGTCAAGGTTAGGTTAAGTTTGGAGCAATGTTGTGATGATGGAATGCATGTGATGTTCCAGATCAAACATGGCAAGAGAGTATTGATAAATTTATAAATGCCTATGACTAGACTGGTAGCTACTTGTGTAGGTTTGGAAGTTTATATATGTGAAATAGTAAGCTCTAGCATGTTGGAAAAAGTTGGCTTAAAAGGAGCAGCCATTGGCCTCCCTTAAATTAAAAAAAAAAAGGAAAGAGAAAAAAAAAATTCTAAATAAAGGTGGAATGCAATCCAATTTTTTAATTTTTCATTTGAAACTCAAGATTGTTTTGAGTTTTTTTGGACCATTTTGGCTCATCCGACCCTATAAAAGGGTCTAAAGAACGTATAAATTTATATCAATTGTTCAATCTATATTTAGATAGCAATTGGACTAATATACACACTTTTCGACTCCATTAACATGCAATGACAAGTTATGACTATTCTATATTTAATCTAATATTGCAAGCAAATAAAGCGTAGGTTGCGACCCAACGTTGTATGTAAATTAGCTGGAATCTCAACCAATTTGGCATTTTCGAATTGGTACAATTATATAATCTAAAACCTAAATTGTATATTGTGAGTGTGAAGTTGCTGCATGCACGAAGTCATGCAATATGTATGATAATTGCATGCCTCGAAAGGAAATGACTTGTGGTTGATTATCAAACTCGCATGAAGGATTGACTCGCTCTTGTGCTTGGATAGTTGTTCATTTTGGGTTGCATTATTTTTTACATCCTTATAGCTAGCATATTTATCGAGAACTTACTAGAATAACTTAATCCTTTGTTGAGTATTAGGAGGTTGAGATCTTATATTATTAAATACAATTGGATACATATAATATTTAAGTGTTTGATAATTTGTATATTTATATCAAAAGCCGTATTACAATTTTGATCCATATCCACACGATTAGATTAGTCTCTAACCTCGAGAAAATGGTTTCTTTGACTTGTTGTAGTTACTTCACGCAAAAGTTACGTTATAGATTAAATATCTTATGGTATCTATTAGCACCCAAGTAGCTACTTAATGTCATAGTTCATGTCGGTGTCATTTATATGTCGACTTAGCACACTCTTATAAGTAAAAGTAACTTCTGCTACCTCTATATTTTATTAGAGAAGTCATGTTTTACTTTTTCAATAATTGTATTAGCCTCTGTGGAAATCTTCCATTTCGCACTAGGATTGACCAAGTAAAAGAAGAGCATGAAGAACCAAACTTGCTCATTTGAGCCAAATTAGACTAGAAATTAGTGGTAGTCATATTTAAAAGGAATTCTTGGCTATTGAGATGAATATAATTATCAAGCTAAGAAAAGTGCAACATTCATGGATGCGATTATGACATAATGCACATGACATTGATGCTTGTAGAGCTAGTGTCTATCTTTTAGAGAAAGTAAAAGTCATCTAGCATTTGATAGGAAAGTGAGATCCAAGCCTCCATCACCATCTTCAATCATCAATATACATGACCAACATCTTATTTGAGCCCTGCATTTAGCTCCTAATATCCTAGATTAAAGATGAATAGGCCCTGTCTTTGTGGCATATGGTAAATTGTAATGTTGTGTGGTTATCTATTGATCTTTCTGGTACTGGTATAACTCAACAGGCAACCAACTCCCATTAGATAAAATCCTAATGGGAAAGCAGGATAAAGGAGATACAGGAACAATATAAAAGCCAGAGATTGTCCTCTAATGGTGTATATTAGTCCTCTCTCATGTACCTTTAGTCAATATCTCACCTTTTGGTGGGTCTACTGATGTAGGATTATGTTAATTAGCAGGCTTTCTTGAGTTGATTGGAAGGGACGAATCTATCCTGCTGCTATAGTATCTATCTGTGAAGGGGAGGTTAGATTTGGGGGATAGAGGAGAGGAGACCAAAGTCATTGGCAAATTTGGGGAAGATTTTCACTGAAGATGGATCCAGGGACTAAGTGAATTATTTTAAAGAATTCAATATATGTCCTCACCAGACATTTTAATTGTGGATGGACCCCTCGATTCATAAATATAGAAGTTTGTTTACATTTTACAAGCAAATGAAGTGGGGCGAAAAAATATTGCATACGTACACCAACTCTCTCTCTCTCTCTAAATGGAGAAAGTTTAATGCAACTATTATAATAAAAAATAAGACAAGCATAGCCATCGGTCCCCCTATAAACAATAATATTATCAAAATATTCATGATAGAAGCCATTAATTAGAGTATGGTAAGTGGTGAGATTTTCAAAAGTTGATGATTTTTTTTTTTTAATAGCTATTGAGTATTGGCAGATCCTCCATTGGTTGGCCATAGCCTGCAAAACAGTGACAGTCATAGATTTTAAGCAAATTAGCTAGATTCATCAGACGGTTGAATTAAAACTTATAGAATATGGAATTTGTTTATACCCTGGTCAAAGTTTGGAAATGAATGATAATATTTAAAGAAAGAAGGCTAGAAGAGGCCGGAATGCAATGGATGTTTGAGAGAGAGAGAGAGGTGGGTTGGTTGATAATAATGGCTTCGTATTTGGTGTAATACTAGTGAATGAGGCCCACCTCTAACGCATGCACTCAAATCATCTTAAGGAGAAAAAAAAAAACCATGCACTCGATGTGATATGATGAGAGAAAAAAAATAATTTTTTTTAGAAAACCCAGAAAAAAGAAAAAAAAACTGGAAATCCAATGGTCGTTATTTGAGATCTTCAAAAAAAAAAAAAATGGAGCATTCCCACCATTTACAGATAACCAGGATTGGAGTTGGCATTTCATGCAGGAATAATCCTAGACCACCATAGATGGCATCACAACTATTAATTTAACAAGAGGTTGCTGGGATCATATCGAACGGTCCTCCTTTGCTGCATAAGCAAGGAATGAGCAATCGACAGATATAATAACCTAATAATTTCTTACAAGCGGACTATATTTTTTATCTTGTTTGTTTTAAATTTTCATTCTGCAGCCAGATGGCAAGTGATAGCCAAGATCTACTTATAAAATAGAATTGAACGTATGTCCGACTATATTCCCCAACGATTGATCATATGACCGATCGATACTTAACATAAGGATGCTTAACCACAAACGAGAGTCGAGAAAGTTCTAAGTTGGATTGTTATCTTGCGGTTATCAAATATAAGAGAACGAGGTGATATTCGATGCGGGGATCATGAACATCTCAATACAACTACCTTATATCCACATTGGATTTTCCATTAAAGCTCTTTGTATCCTTAGTGCTCCGGTGTGACCAAGCATTCTGCCTAGAACCTTGTTTGTACTCAATTACTTTCCTACTATAATCAATTCTATTGGAGGTTTCTCACATCTGAAAGTTATTACATCTCCTTATTACTTTCCTTTGTATAATTCTTATTCTACTAGAAATTGTAGAAGTCCTCTTACTAAGGCAAGACCGAACCTGTCTCTTGATCTAATCAAGCTCCGTAGTCGATTTGCCCGATCGGGCATGCTAGCAACCCAATTGAGCCATAGTTTAGTTTCTCTTTAAACAGATCTAGACCAAGATCTCAGTCAAAAACATCGGTTTCAATCAGCTATCCTCATTATCTCGCCAATGCAAACCGATATATCCGGAACAGCATAAATAAACAGCCAAAATTTGATAACCAATTCCTTATTGTATTAAATCTGCCTTTTAATTACCAATGTTAAAACCATCACATTAAGTGATAGTTAATCTTGTTTCTACCATGTCAATCAATATTCACCTCAGCCAATGTATAGTAGAATAGTAATGTTATGCAGCTCTCATGCACACAAAAAATTCCTTCTGCTGCAGGGTAGGAGGGGATTTGATGCAATATGCAGCTAGTTAATAGTTTTGCAGTTGCCAATCCAGCATCAAACTGGCTTGGAGATCTTTCTATGTACACTAAAAGCATTTTCCATCGGCTGAGATCTTGGATTAAAGCCTCGATAAATTAATATCTCGAATCATCTCAGCATGGATCAACTTGCAGAACCAAGGGCCAATTGGAGTTTTGAGAACTCCAAATATATTTCCCAAAGCCAAGGCCAAGATGTATGCAGCTCTTGGGATCATGGCCTCTCACAGGGTCTCCTTGAACCATGGGTATCATCACCTTATGATCAGAGAGCCATGTTCTCCTTTTTCACACACACACACACACACACACACCCAAAAAAAAAAAAAGCCTATCACAAAGCTTTTGACTGACATTGGACCAAAGTTATCTAGGAGACAGACCGAATTTTTTCTGAAGCAAGTTGCATTGATAAAGGCCTAGTTGCTGTCAATACTTGGAATTGGAGTGCTGACAGTTCCCTTCCATCAAGTATGTCTCGCTTATGGACAAAGTTCAGCTTGAACTCAGCTTAAAGGTTCATACCCCCTTATCTGTCATGCAGGCCTGCTTGGCCTCGTTAGTTCAGTTGCATGCTTGTATTATATTGTTCTGGTCCCAGTAGCTGCTAATATGAGTAGGGACATCTCTGGCCATTGTTCTTGTTGATGCTATTATTGTTTTATTTGGGTAATGGTGATGACTCCATGAATGCACAAGCCATGCTCTTTTCATTTGGAGTTTTGAAACCTCTCACCAAATCAGAAAGCTGGCTCCTCATGGTGTCCCATCTGGTATTGGGCCTCCTCAACCACATTTTTTTATTGATTGGTTCTTCAGATGTAGGAGAAAAATGAAGTGAAAAAATTATAGATTTGCAATGTATTCAGATAAGCTAACAAGTCGATGATGTTAGAGGGTGTGACCTGAAATCCATCAGAAGCAATGAACATTTAATCATGGAGTAATCATTTTGTGTGAAGACGGAAATTGGTCAGTGGATGGTGCGAAAACAGCTTTTAATTGGAGACTTTGTAGATAGCCAGCAAATACTTTGGATTGCAAATGAGAAACTTTGTCTTGCTTTCATATAAAAATATTATCATGAGTCATTAAGAAGCTCCAGTGCATTATAAATAGCCAGCGAATAACAGCATGGGGTTGCTTAGGGTTAAAAACATCATTGGTACACTTTTACACTGAATCATATGCATCAACAGTCAACTTCCTCGTCCAACCTGCTTCACCTTCAACTCCAAGAATCAAGGCTTGTCCCCAGACGGACCAGTCCAAGGTGTCGAACAGGGCTCAGAACTTTGATCCAATAATACCTGCAAATGTGGCAGCACTGCAGCTTTAATCCTGCCAACTGGAGCATGATTCTTTACAATTCCAGTGAACTCATCCAATTGGGAGTCAAAATGTCATCTTAAATGCCACATACAGAATCACGGAGTCTCTGCAGATTCCAAAAGGATTTAAGTTTCGATTTTTCAGATGCCTGCAATATCACATAATTTGTCGCTGTGAGTCAGACCATGGAGAAGCCAATCTCTAACAAAGTGAAAAATTTGCCATCTTTGGAAGAAATCATACAATTGAAAAACTACAAAAGAATGCCATCCCAATACAGAAAACTTGCCCTTCACAAAAAGGTAAAGACAATCGGCCGAAATTTCACATATGGTCAACCATCATTTAAATAAATTCAACGACAAATTTCTCTTTTATCATTGCCTATGCTAGAGAGCAGTATCGCACATAAATACATCCTGGATCTCTTCTTCATTCTTCAAGGAAATGTAGACTGTCGGAATCAAAATCAGGTTAACTTTCATCAGGCATGGATTGTCTGAATCAATATCAAGCTGACTTTCATCACGAGGAAAAACCATTCACCATTTATCCACCATCACAGCACAAGGCAATTCTTTTTTCTGATATATTCATTCATTTAAGATAAAGTAAGCTTCTGGATGGGCCGGTTAAGTAATTCAGTGTCCGAGGGCCTGGATCAGCGTGGCAATCTTGAGTTCTCGACTTGCCATTTTATTAAGACAACTCCCCTGGCAATTTCATTAAACATCTTGGTAGACCAAAGAGAGTCACATGTCCATCTCCATCCTATGGACAAGAGTTGGTGAATTAGATATATCTACCATTAAATGCGAATAAAGAACTAACCAGTATGCATTTATTGGAGAAAAAAATGAAAAGAAAAACCGGAGCAAATACATCTAAAGCCATAGTTAGCAGCTAGATTAAAAGAAAATTTTATAGCAAATGATCTGAGTTTTTTTCTCTTTTTTTGTTTTTTTTGGTTGGAGGGGGGGAGGGGAAAATTGGATGCCTGAGTTGAACAAAGTTTTTTCCATAACAGATGATCAATCCATGATGACTGATTCCAGTGGAAATGAGCATTTCTGTTATGCCTATTCAATATTGAAAGATTAGTGTTAAATTATAGTTTGGCTTTTGTCCAATAGTATCGCAACAATATCACCAATCCACATAATTATATATGCTCGAGACTGGTATTGAAAGCTTTCATAAAAGATTTCGGTAAGGTGTAAAAGAAAGACCAAATAAGATCAGAGGTGAAGATGGTTAAAAAGGATCCAACCAGAAATTAAAGAAATTGAAATACTATTCATATTGTTAAACCCATGACATCATCATATCTTGATCTTCAAATCCTCAGCCCGTCATGCTGTAAGACATTTTTATTTTCATATGGTTAAAATTCTGCTGTTACTTTCCTAATTAAGATGAGCGATAATGTCCAAACATATCTAGTGACTAATATCATCTTTTTAAAAACAACTTAAAAATACAATAGCAATAGAAGCGCCACTCCACATTTGTACCGAATCTTTCATAAGATGAAAGCATTGATATGCTTTCCCTATCTCATTCCTTACTGCACTAATTACGAATCACATGTTATTATATCTTATATGCATGATTACTTCATTTGGATGCAAAACTCTTGCGAAAATGATATGCCGAAAATTAAACACCGGGCAGATGCAATTTGATACATCTCAATATTGAATAATATCTCTCAATCTTGTATTTCGTAACCACTAAATGAATAGGTACAAAACGTCCAAAACATGAAATATTAATATCATAAGCCATGCTAAATTGTGTTGAATTCTAATTTTAGATGACTTATTATGTCTTTTTAATTGACAGAATTTGGGCTCAAATCCTTCCTGCAACATTATATGTCAAATTGTCAACCCTGTGAATATTCATGTACACACATAAATAATTACATGCATACATACACAAAAATGTATGTAGTTACACCCTTAGAGTTTTAAGACATTATACTCAAAAGATATCCCTGTTTGAGACTAACAAACCTTCAGCTACGTTGCTTACAAAATGATCAATTTTCTAAAAAGAAGACAATTATAGATCACATAGTCAGAACATTAAATTGCAAACCATAGTTATCAAAAAAAAAACCCATTTACACTGTCCATTTTCAAAAGGGTGAAAAATATGACCGTACAGAAATTTGTCTACACTATCTAAGCATGTATGTTTCCAGAAGAAAAAAAAAACAGTCATGCATGTTGTGCATGCGTGAGTTCATGATCAACTTATTCAAACTTGATGAAGCATGAAATAAAATTATCATCAGTATAAACTTTATTGAAAGCATACAGGATAGAAGTTGAAGTATCAATTATTGCTAAAGCTGAATCCTGTCGATTCCATGTAGAGATTGGTACTTACAAACGTATGTGTTGCTTCGAAGTTCCCATTCAATTCTGATGTCCTGACATTAACAACTGCCACCTGCACCCGTCCAGAGGTATTACCTGAATGCTAACACTATTAATGTCATAATAATACCAAATTAAGCTTAATCTTTTGCCATTTGCAAACATTGATAGACTATTTGAAAATATAAATATCTTACACCATATTTTGCAGCTTCTGAAATGTTCTGATGTTGTGAAGAGAAATTCTTCCCTTTCGAATTTGTGAGATTCTCTTTAAACTTAGAAACTGCACACAAACCACAAGTATTAAGTTCTTTTGGCATCTCAAGTTTCATAAATGCTAGATACATGTGGTTTAACTTACCTCTTTCTACATGAAAAAATACAAATCATTCAAGCATAGATGATAGTTGGGTGCATGCAGCATACGTGACCATTCTTTGGCTTCCCGAGTGCATGCATGGCATAGTACATTCATGGTCAGATGCAAATTGCAACAAACTAAGATTTATAAAGGTCCTTATAAAATTTCATTCTTTATTATGTGTACCACCCTCTGATGAAATCTCTAACCTATCTCTACATTTCCACTTATACTAGTCTGCTTATCTTAGTCCCATCTCACACTCTCACGCCACTTCACCTTCCCCAGATTTGATAGGCTTTTTCATCACTGGCAAGGACAAATTTAGTTTCTTGGTTCCAAGACAATGCAATTATTACTTCATCCATAGCAATGATGTTCAAGAACATATCATTCTTATCCCTAATTACCAAGCATGTGCTGTTAGCCAGTCCAAAGAGCAATAATTTATGCCTATATGCTCTCCACCAGCATCTTATTGTTTTTTAGATATGTGACCATTGTTTGCACCTTCTCAAACTCATCTCAAAGCAAATGACCAAATGAAATATTTCACCTGCCAACGGCAATTCTCCAACTCTATTTCACCAAGGTTGTCACATGAGGCCACCTAGGAGCCTATGTGGTCCTGCCTAGGTGGCTGGAAAATCCAATTACCTTGGCACTTGGACAATCCAACCACCTAGGCACCTAATAGGCTAATACTTTCATGGCCTTCACGCAATGCAGACATCCAAGCACATAAGTTGATGCCTGGCTGCCTAGAAGGCAGCCTTTATCTCAGAAGATACCTTGTTTGTTGGTATATGGGGCATTAAATTCTTAATTAATTCCCTCTTTAAGTAAATAAGTAGTTACTTGAAGAGGGAAAGACATTAAGTCCATCTATCCATTAGATATTAATTGATGTTTGAACATGTCATGGTTGAAACTTTAAATGACTTAATAAAAAAAGATTAAGTAATCTAAAGTAATTAAATCAAAGTTTTCATTATTATGTAAATTAAGCAATTGACAACCATATTGTTTATAAATAGGGTATTCTTTCATGAACTCTTTATGAACTATATATGACTCTATATATGAAAAAAGACCAATTTTATAAACTTCTAGGATCTTTTCTAGTCAAGTGCTTTCCATGTCACCTAGGCATTTTGGCTAGGCCCTTAAAAGGGTCAATGCCAAAGACTATAAGGCAACTTGGCAACCTTTTGGTGCACATGGTATCATGTTAGACCCAAAGGCATCCTTAAGCTTTCTCCTGGTGCCATTGCCCTATATGCCATGAAGCATGGATTGAGGTACTGTGTGCTGGTGTTGCAGCCTTGGCACTGGCAAGCTAAATACTATGACATGTTGTATCATGCCAGCACTTGGCATGCATTAGTTTGATGCTGTGTCAAGCACAAGCATGTAACAAGTTTCTTGCCAAAGCCATGTGCAGCGTACCAGCACTTGGCATGCACTAGCCCCATGATGTGTCAAGAACTTGCACATAGTAACATACATACCATGTCATAATGACCATGACAACTGGCACTTTAATTCATGCCACAAAATACTTTAAGATCCTAACCTTTTATCTTTAAATCTCTATAGTTAAGGAAAGTGGCAATGTGCTCCTACAATTATGGAGCTCTTTGCTCGGATACTAGGCATGGGCCCTTGATGTGTCCATTGCAACATGAACATCTCTTGTTCAAGATTCCAAAACATGTCTCCACACTCCTCTTGATTGGCTTTTATCATGACAAATCATTAAGTCGTACTTTATAATTGTCCATGACCACCTACACTAATGAAGTTCCACAACTGTTCATGCTCGCACAGTTGGCCCAACAAAAACTATCTCTGTAATGCATAAACAATGTTTTCTACTTTTGCATTACTTAGCCACTAGCTAGAGGGTACCTTTGTCATCTATACCAACTATAAGAGATTAACCCTTCTGATGCTGATTAGTATAAAAACCTTAAGTCAATTTGACATTTGTTCCAAATGAAAAAATGTGCCATGTTTATAATATGTACAAAATTTCTCCAAAATCTTCTAGGTTTTATAAAAATCCTTCCAGCTCTCGAAACCTCAACCCTTGAGTGCTACTGAATTTTCCAGGTTTCTCTAGTGCTCTATACTGAATTTTCAGCATCAGAAGGGGTTAATCTCTTATAGTTGGTATAGATGATGAAGACACCCTCTAGCTAGTGGCTAAGTTATGCAAAAGCAAAAAAACATTGTACTAATCATTCAAAGGTAATTTTTGCGGGACCAAGCGTGCGAGCATGAATAGTTGTGGAGCTTTATTAGTGTAGGGGGTCATGGACAATTTATGAAGTCAAACTTAATGATTTGTCATGATAAAATTCAATCATCAGGAGTGTGGACACAGCTCTTGAGTTTTCATGCATAGTTTGTTTTATAGTAACTATTACTCATCGAGTACAACTAGGTAGAAAGGTTCGCCGTACCGGTACCGGCCGGCGTATCGGTGGCGGCCCGGACCGGTACGTACAGGTCCCGTACCGGTTCCGCACCGGTTCCGTACCGGTTCTTCAATAATAAACTACCGGTACCGGATTCCACGCTAATCCGATACAGATCTCAGGCCAGGCCGGTACGTACCGGCCTATACCAGCCGATATGGACCGTTACGGCAGACCATGCTAGGTAGGATGTTGAGTCTTCAATAAGCCATTAGTTTAAGTATAGTTGTTTAAGAGATATCTATCTAAACAAAACAAAAATAAGCTGCATGACTGCTAGTTTTGATGCTAAAGGAAATATGCATTTTATAATAATAATATCAGAATGTCAACAATTTCTCAAAAGAGCTTCTCAGAAAAAAAAACTAACCTAGCCAGTCGAACACGGTATCTCAGTTGCAACCTTTGACGGCAATCTGGCTGCTACCTACCTCCTTTTTCAGCCCTCTGCCCGTCATCTGCTTTCTCAAGTCCTCTGCCCCTTCCCACCTTCCAACAGCCGCATAAAAGTTTGAAACCAAGACATAACTTCCAGGGTTATCACAGTCCAGATGCAGAAGATGCTTTGCGACGTGATCCCCTTTCACCAAATCCGTACTAGTTCGGCAAGCATTCAGCATAGCTACACAAACTGCAGGTGTCAGCTTACCAGCATTTTCACTCAGCCCACAATAAAGATCCCATGCTTCATCTATTCTCCCTGCCCGGCCCAGCAGGTCAATAAAACAGGCATAATGCTCTGGACCTGGATCAATGCCATACTTATCTCTCATCAAAAAAAAGCAGTCCCGTCCCTCGTCCACCATACCTGAATGAGCACAAGCTGTAAGTATTGCAAGGAAAGTCACAGCATTTGGTGTAACTTCTTGACATTTTCCTTCTTCCATCATCCTGAACAACATTAAAGCTTCAGTCCCATGTCCATAACTCCCATAGGCATCAATTATACAAGTCCAAGAAACCACATTCTTCTCGGCGATCAAATTAAAGACCAAGCGAGCAGCTGTTATTTCTCCACACTTTGCATACAAGTCCATAAGGGCATTACACAAGATAACATCTGAATCAAAGCCACGGCGTATCACCACACAGTGTATTTGCTTCCCGTAGGACAAATTCAGCAACTCTGAGCAAGCAGAGAGAGCAGAGGTAAGGGTGATACCATTTGGCCTCACTTCTCTAAGCACTGTAAATGCCTCTTTGTACTGCCGGTTTTGGATGCACCCACCAACTAAAGCATTATAAACCGCAACATCCCTCGGGCAATTCAATCTGGTAAAGACCTCCATAGCATCCTGGATCATCCCAAAACTAGAATAGAAATCAATCAATGCAGTACCCATGACCAAGGAATTATAACCATTGCTGACTACCCAAGCATGGATCTGCTTCCCCTGCCGAAGGGCACGCAAGGAGGCACAAGCTTTCAGTACAGAGCACAAAGTGTGCCCGGTGAATGCGATTCCGTCATCAACCATCGAGTGGAAGGCCGCAATTGCATGGGAGGCGATGCCGTGGCGGACAAGGCAGGAGATGAGGGCGTTCCAGGCAACGGCATCCCTCACGGGCATTTCATCGAAGACTAAAAGGGCGTCGTCGACACGGCCGCATCCGGAGTGCATGCTAAGAAGGGCAGTGGCGGGAATGGGTTGGGAATGGACGGCGGTCTTGAGCATGAGAGCGTGGACTTGACGTCCTAGGTTGTGGAAGGAGGAGCACGCGGCCAGGACGGGAGGGAAGTCATGGGGTCGTAGAGTTGTGCCGCAGCGGAGCGCGAGGAGAAGGGTGGAGATGGGGTTGTCGGCGTTGAGATAAGAGGAAAAATCCTTTGGGGGCGTTCCGCCGAACGGGTGGTGGGTGGAGAGGCTTTTCCCAGACGGACGGATGGAACGCCAACGGGAGAGGATGGAACGAGGAGACTTCATTTATTATAGAGCACGAGAGGCGGGAATCGGGGGGCATCCATATCATCGGGCATTAGGAGTTGGACCGGACCGGGTCGGGCCGGACTCCACCGGCGGTTCGCTAGCAACTGAACCCAGGGGTATATATAAAGATATCTCTCTCGAAAAATCTAAGATCCGACTCCGGAAACCGAGCCGGGATGCATTTGGCGAGCAGGCTGAGACCGTCGCAGCCTCCTCCGCCACTTCTTCAGCTGCTGCGCTTCCACTGCGCTTTCCCTCCTTCTCCTCCTCCATCCAATTCCAAGCTATTCGTTGCAGGTTGGACTCTCGTTCTTCTCTCTCTCTCTCTCTCTCTCTAAAATTATTACTTCTTGATGATTCTTATTTGCCGTGAATGGGGAAGGTCTTTCATGGTCGGTGGATGAGAAGTCGTTAAAAGATGCTTTCTCTTCTTTTGGTGAGGTCGCTGAAGGTACATCATCAGCATTCCCTTTCCTCTTGCTTCTTTTGCTCTGTTTCACTTCTTTCATGGTCTTAAACCAATTTAGTAATTGTTGTCAAGTTTAACCACTTTCATTGTCTTAAACCAACCTGTTCATATTGTTAGTTCAGTTTGATTGTCTTGATGTTCGGTTTATGTATGGTAGTATTACTGAATCGTGTATCTAATTGCATCCATGTTAGTATATAGGTTGTATGATCTTTGAATCGGGAAGCTTAATGATGTTGGTTGTATTCTTTTCCTTCTCAAGTGTGCTGCATCTTTCTGTCTGCTGAGTGTAGCTTTGTTGTTTGCATTTAAGGGTTCTCATCATTTGGTTTGAATTCTAGTGTCTTATGTGATTAAGTCTGTGCATGTGAAAAGGGCAGCGAAGGTGTTCGAGAAATTGTTGCATAGATACTTGATGCATATGAAGTTTTTCTTTTTGGTTGATAAATTAGCACTGAAGCTAGTAAAAGTCTAATAACACTCCATTGATATAGAGCTAATGAGGTCAAATCGCATACTATACTCTCCTTTTTTTGGAGAGAGAGAGAGAGAGAGAGAGAGAGAGAGAGAGACTATACTCCTATTGGAGATGTGATTCTGCACTCTAGTTTGGTGTGCCAACTACTAACATCAGTTCCTATAATCTAACTGCAATAGCGTAGAAACATCCTCTGGTAGTCTTCTTGGCCATTCAATTTCCCATTCAGAAGCACCACGACAATTTTGGCAAGGATGCTTAGGCAATTTTTGGAAGCTCGTTTCCTGGCCTAAATCAATCAATCCATTCTTGATCGCTATCAGATCCAATACAACAATGCCTTCTATAATGGATGGTTCAGCCTCTACATAGAGTGGTCTACCCAGCATGTCTCTGTGAGTTTAATATCTACAAACTCCCAAGATCTGTTGGGTGAAGCAGCAGTCTTGGTGATTTTTTTTTAACTTAACCTTGATGCAAGTTCAGCGCATATCTACTCAACTAGACCCAGATATCAAGTTGGTTTGGGTTTGTATCGGGTGTTGTACCCTTGCTCCTCATGAGTGGTAAAAGAACTAACCTTTGGTGGAATCCAAAAGGGCAAAAAAAAAGAATAATAAATGACAAGTACATACAGGGAAGATGCAAAGGTTGTCTCAAAAGAATGGGAGGAGGAAAAGGAGATTGGCGCCCAGTTCAACATGTCTGGCCATGAGCCTCTTTCTTTTGTAGTAATGATTAAGGAAATTACACTTAAGGTGTGACCATGAGCTCTTCGCCCCTAAAGCATTAGTTAAGATTGTGTTACTTTAGGAGCATTAAAGCTTCAACAACAATATGGTTTGTGATCAATCAACTGTCAAATCTTCAATAGTCTTATCATGTGAGTGAGCCCACCTCTCTTTGCATCTTCTCCATCGTGCTTTAGTTTCATTTGCAACCTCCGATGAGGTCCCACTTTATCATTTTATATGTCCCTTTTCCTAAGTAAAATTTGCTCCCAGATGTCATCTCCATTGGCAAGCAAGAAATTGATGATAAGAATAAAAAAGCTTCGATAATGTGCACATGCAAAGGACTTGTAAAGTGCTCGTAAATAGAAACTGAACAGATTAACTGGGCTTTCTCTGTTTCCGGTATTGAACTTTCATGATTTGTTTTCATTTGACTCTGATGCATGATAAACTGCACATACTTGAAAATCATTCATATTTTAAGTTAAAAAGTGACACAAATTATCCTCTTTTTCTCAGTTAGGATAATGTATGACAAGAACACTGGAAGGGCAAGAGGCTTTGGGTTTGTCCATTTTTCCACAGAACATGAAGCTAAATGTGCCAAAGATGCTATGGATGGAAAGGTAAAATATGTGTGCCCTGTAGCTGAGTGGGTTGACTTTGTTAAAGAGACCTATTGTATATATAAACAGATCAATTGATGTGATGGTCATGGTTCTATTTTGCAGGTATTATTAGGCCGACCTTTGAGGATAAGCTTTGCTCTCGAAAAGGTTCGTGGTGGACCATTAGTGGTTCCTCGGGTTTCCATGGTAAACGAGTCCAGTGATTAGAAAGTGCTGACTCTACAATCAGCGTAACAACTTTGCCGCTTTGGCATTCTCCTCATAAGGAGGAATATCAAGTCAAGCAACTGTTTGGACTGCAAATATCACTGCAATGGTTGTAAAATTCTTATCCATTACAATGAAAGACATTTCTGAGTGACTCTTAATCATAAAAGAGAAATATGTCTTGATATCTGCATTTCTATTTTCAACGTATATCATTAATTGTTTTTCAACAAATTCTCTGGGCATGATTCAACCTAGATTTTGTTGTGTACTGGAGGCTTTCTACATGGTATTGGTATAGAAATGCTGCAGTAGCCAAAGATTATTTTCTCCATACAGATGTATCTTTTTTTCTTTTTTTTTTACTGATATTCTTTAATGGAATATTGTAATGTATATATGGTGCATTCATCCCATATGTATAGCTCATTAGAGTGCTATTTTTGTACATCTCAAAGAATTTGTCCTAAATATATTACACATCCACTACCTTTGGTGCATGCTGTAAATGGGCTCGGGTGGGCTTGAGGCCCATCGGGCCAGACGAACTTCGGACCGGGCTTCGGGCTAGGCCCAAAAGAGCTTAGACCGGGTTTGGCCTTAAGTGTAGAGCCATTTATTTTTTGGGCAAGGTTCGGATATGTCATTGGCCTCGCTCGAGCTCGAGCCCGACTAAGGCCCGAAATGAAGCCCAAATTCAAGACCAAATCAATTTATTTTTGTATGTTGTTATTTAGAGAGAATAATGGGGAAGTAAATGACAAATTAAAATGAGTTTAGCTGAGAATAATATATCATGTATCATTTACTTGCATTGTAGGAGGGAGCCCAATTTTTAGCTACCTCATTTACTTGTGAAGCAATATTATAAAATATTAAACTTGAATCGGGTTCAGGCCAGACCTATTTTTGGCCCTAACCGATAATTCAGGCTGGCCCAATCGGGTTATAGTCGGGCTCGGGCCTGAGTCAGGGTCAAGCTTGGCTCTGGATTATCCAAAAATTTTCAGACCGAAGCCCAAAAAAAAATCGGGCTGGATTCGGATAGAGGCATGGCCCGGCCCATCCTGGCCAACTTCCAACCTAACATGCATTTGATCCGCATAAGGCATTAGCAGCCTTTATTATGATTTTCTTGTCAGAATGAAATCTTATTTGGTCTAATGTTTTCTCACCTAAACTTGGCGAAACTTTCCTATGACCAGCTTCTCCTTGGACCTAGATTTATAGCTCCTCCATCGCCTTAAATAATTGTAATTTACTGTTACATTACACATTGAACCCCTGATTCCCTGCATAATGTATGTTAGTAGATTGAGTTAAAGCTTTAGTTGCTCATTGTATCACCTTCGCCACAAACACCTCTGCATCGTTTTAGTAACTTCCACTTTTTTCTAACCAATGCTTCAACTGCTACCCTACCATATAGACCATACTTGTACCCCGAAGATTTATTCTTTTACAGATAGCAAGCCCTTGTAACGGTAGTAATGAGCACACACAGGAAAATAAATCAGATTCACCACTCCCATTGTATCACCTTCACCACACATGGTAGTAGTAATCCACTCTACTGACATTAATGCTGTTGTCTAGCCAGCTTGTCCGACCGCCGTCGCCGCTGCTGGTGGCTTTCTTGACAACACTCACTAAGAATTTGCTCAAATAGTTAGTCCCAGCCAGGCTACAGAAGAAGAGAACCTGCCAAGGCTTGCATGTGTTCAGGGAATTATTACCTCTTCTAGATCTCAACTTGTCCTACTGCTTTGAAGGGTTCTGCAATGCCCATTAAAATTAGCTGTAGCTCAAGCCAAGGCCGATGTTGGCGTCACCCCTCCTGCGAATTTGTTCTCTCATTTTCATGTTATGAATCATAACACCCTGGTAGTCTTGAGATAGATTGTGCGCTCCAGAGTGACAAATGAAACCGAGAGCAGGGTCATGGATATCTGGAACCAACTCATGCATCCCTGACATTTAACCAAGTTTACACTTACCTGAATACCACACCTGCGAGTTTGATGCATGGTCCCATGGTGAAAGGTGAACTCCAACCGCAAATGGATACCGCAGAATTAAGATCCAAGCTGAGGTGACCTGCTCAGACAAATATTAGTATGAAAGTTCAAGCATCGCTCTTTCAGATCGCACCTGATCCACAACCAACCTAATCCAACTCGGTATGCCGCCTCGAGATAATATGTCGGCCCCAGGCCCCCAAGTCATGTTGGATTTAAGCGAATTCGTTTGCACCATGAAGCTGGAGACAACATGAGATAGCCTTTGCGCCAGAATTTGTGCTTCAGCTGGAAAGCATTCCCTGAATAGCATATTCAAGATAGAGCTGTGTGCCTTCTTACCTCTTACTGATGACCATCTAGTTAGTGTGTAATCCATGCATTTGGGATTCAAGATGAAGGTAGTAGGGGATCCATGTCATGAATCCAATACTCACAAGCAGACCATTGTCAAATAAACTGAACAGCTGCATCTTTATTTTATCTACTAAATAAGTGTTTGGTGGATCTGTCAGGATGACTGTACAGCAGTGATACATGCAACATGGACAAAAAGAATACAATACTCATCAGAAGTTATCCGTACATGTGAGTAGAGTCATCAGAGGATTAGCACAACACGATAGAAAGAAAACAATAGAAAGCATTGAAAAAAAGCAAGAGTAACCATCTTTGACATGTTTGTGATAAAGTTGCCTGCAGATGGTTTAACAAGCAATGAAATGTTTATTACATAAACTAATGAACGATCTCATAATCCAGCAGCAGTTATCCAGAAGATAATGTTTCTTTGGCTTCAGTATCCATGCTTTTAACAAGCACGTAAAAAAATTTATTTATCAGCCACAGAAATATTATAAGCATAAAGCTTCAAAGGTTAAATGGGAAAGAGTGAAATGGACCCTAAAAATAAATCCGATCCAACTTATGCTCCCTGAGATCCTGCAGCCTTCCAGAGCTTGACCCACTCCAACATGGCATCTGCAGCACCTGCAAACACCGGATTCAGTGGCCCCAGCTGTTCTTTCACCATCGCTGCCATCTCAATTACACAATCCTCTGCGGTAACTGCAGTCCTTGGCAACCTCACCGACTGGAAGAAGGGCGCAACCTCCTCCATCAATTTCACGCCTTCCCATTCCCTCTTCAAGCTCTCCATGGCACCCTTCACATCAACCCCATCGCCCCTCCAAACATACGGCAGCCCGCTCTTCACCCCAAGACCCAAGTGGTCGCACACCACCTTGGCACACATCCCACACCATATATCCTCCATTGTCTCCCATCTTTGCTTGCCCTCTCCTGCCAAACGTAACCCTGGAAGCAATGCAGGACCAAGCAACTCCCTGTTGAACCCAATATTGATTCCACTCATAGGCATCATCGCCCTAACTGGAACTGTCATCACAGCATCCACATATCGAACGTTTCTCTCATTTGGTTTTACAACCTGAGTGGGAGCATCATAGTCAGCAATGTTGAGCCATAGGCCACAAGACAGTGCGCATTCAACTCCATTTCGCAGACTGAATGGATAGCCTCGGACAAAGTCTGCACCTTTGCAAAATGGATCATAGAGTGTGTTGAAGAAGAATGGTGTGGCAGGTGTCTTAAGATTCACTATGTGCTGTGCTACAGCATCGACTAAGGTGCCAGTATTGTCCCTTGCAGGAAGACAGTCATCATCGATGGAGATAATGTATTTCTTGCGTGAGATGAGATAACCAAAGTACCGGCATGAATGACCGGAGAAGTTGATGGAAGTGGCTCCCAGAATCTGAGCCATATCAGATTTTGTGAACACCTGATGATCAAAGCCTGGGGGTATTTGTAGGTCCTCTTCCATGTCAGGATCTTTGATGATTATGAGGTGGAAGCGGGAAAAAAATGGTCGCCATTTCTCCATGAAAGCAGTGAGATCAGATCGGAGTGCCGCAATCACGATATCAACCTCATTGTCCTCAATGTTCAAAGACATCTTGCTGGAACCAAAAAGCTCAACTTGAAAAGGATAGTCTTCAACTAAAGGAACTGATTTCAACTGCAGCTCTAAAATTTTTCGGAGCACCCTGCAATGTGCAACTTAGAAGGTGAAAATTCTATATTCTTACATTATATATTTATATTGAAAGCTAAAGGGAAGTTACTTACTGGTAGGAAGAATTGGGGTAAGGATCTGTTTGATGTTGAGGGACTGTACAAAGAAAAGGATCTCCTCGTTACCAGTTGCCGTGAATAACTTCAGAATCTTCTCTGTCAGCTTTCCTGCATGTAAGGTTTTCTGTACATTTAAAGTACATGGGAGGTTAATGAAGGTAACATTAGCAGGCAAAAGAAGCATGACCTACCCACCAGCATATAATTCAAAGTAAAATAACGAACGGGTAAAAGAGAATGTTGTTAGTTATGAACATAATGTGCTTTCCTGGAGCAAAAGTAACATACTTTTGCAAAACTCCCCATGGATGATCCATAATAATACTTATAAAGAAACATAAATGACCTCCAGAGGAGTCTTCTTGTAAACTACATGGCCCTGCCCCTGGACCTGATACTTAATATATACCAGTAATGATTGCTGCATATATTCAAATGCACATGCACAAGGTCAGAGGTCAACATGAGATTTGGTTCGATGACCTTGTGATTAACTTGAAGAGTGAAGGACAACACTCATGGAAAGACCCATTGAATAGTTGTAGAAGCAACGCTACCAAATTCACCAGGATAACACTGGTGAAAACACTCCAAGGCTCCATCAACCATGGAAAGCTCATTTAATAAGATTAGCTTAGCATGCAATTCCAAAAAAGGACTGAATGGCATGGTACAATCAAAACAATGATGTAACATGATTAAGTTTGATGATATCCCAATTCCCAACCCCTAAATATAAGCATGAGAAACCTATTTTGGCGCATCAAATATTCATAAGTAAAATGCACAGGAATTTTCTTTGCTAAAAATAGTAAAGAACTTTGGTCAGTCCTTTCAGCAATAATGACCCATTGTCACAACTAAGACTCAAAAAATGTTTGCTCTTGGCAAGACATATTAGTAAGTTGTGTTGCTTCCATGCCTTCCACAGTTGTCCAAATAGATCTAAGGGTAATTACTTACGAAGAAATCAGAATACCTACATCCTCTGCTATCTCCAGTTCCCAAGAAAATGGTTTATATCTGATTGAGATACGTTCTTTTTTGCTATACAACAGCAGCGTGCATAAAATTAGAGCATAAGAATCAAGAAAAGGGAAGAGAAAAGATAAGATAAGAGAGAGGAAAGAAGGGATACATTCCTCCCTCCTTCACTTCACAAACTATCAAATGACAACTACCATTTCAGCAGGCCACTCCCATTTTAGATAGTCTTAACAGGTTACTATTCACTACTAATTTGAGTCCTATGAGGATCTTGACAAAACAGAAATAAAAATATTACATTGAATAATAATTAAATCCCTAAGATCTAGGAAATAATAATAAACTGAATCTTATGTGACCCGCCACTCCTTAAAGCCCTGATCAAGTCCAGATTTTCTATATCTGGTCAAATTGCTAAGTAGATGCTAAGTCTTGAAGCCAAAATAATGGTTAGGCCAGCCTTCTTTGACTAGGCTTTGGCTGGATCTACCAAGGGCATGATTTTATAGGCTAGACCAGGCTGATTCTTGATTCAATATGCTGGGAAAAGAGACATCTTTGGGTTCTTGCCATGCAGCATCCCACTATAGTGTACTTAGTTTAGATCACCACTCAGTTCGCATCTCATGCTGCTTCTACTTCACACATTGGTTCTGGCTTTCTAGAGAGCAAGCTTAAAAACTTGTTTTGTGATTTCAGCCGGCCCAACCAAGTTTCGGCTTCGCCAATTTCAGTCGTTTCGACCTAGTTTCAGAGCTTTGGCCAAATTTGATGAAAAACTTAGAGAATAATAAAATAAATTTAAACCAGACAAGGAAATAAAAGTTACAGAATTTTGAGGCATATTGTTTGTAATGTTTGGATTTATGGTTTTGGTGTTTTCAGGCTAAAAGTTTGAAAGGATGTAAAAATATAAAAATCTTTTAGGATGAGAATGTTACCTTATTGAGGAGGCTTGAGCTTGATATAATGCATAAACCATTTTTTTCTTATTTCTCTTAAAAAATCATCTTAAAGATCCAGAAAGTTATCTTATACCTAGGAAAAGCTACCTTCTCTTAAATTTCTCAAAGCCAAGCATCCAAAAGCTTTGATTTCTATAAGATATTCCAAAAGCATAAGGTTAATCTTGAGAAAGTGCTTCTCACTTCCCATAAGTAAATTTTTCATGAAAGGTATCTCTACTTTTGACTTTAAGAAAAAATAAAAAAAGAAAAAGTTGACCCAAAATTGACATTATTAAGCCAAATTTAATTTAGAAATGCAGAAATACCCTGAAATGATGATAAATGTTAAATTAAATGAAAAAATGACACCATGACGAAACTAGGTATCAATATTATGAATAAAAATAGCACAAAATCAGTTTCTGCCAAAACTGGACCGAAATCGGTCAGCTTTGGGTTTCTGGCTGAAATGGACGCTTTCAGCTGAAACGTCAGACTTGATAGTGCATTTTTATTAATGAAGGCGATGGTAATTTCACATAGGCGTAAATCAAGTCTGCCGAGAGGAAGCTATAAGAGCAGCGTCCGATATTGCTACAGCACGTCATTTCTTTTAGAAATTTTTCCCTTGGCTAGTTGAAGATACTAGTGCAAGCCACTAAGTTTGATTCAGCCACAACTCCCATTACCTAAAATATGCACACTGCATTAAGTATGCATATACTTGGATAATTGGATTTCAGACTCAAGTGTACCTAGCAATATCATACTTCTTGCATGTATTTTACCTCATGCATAACAATTCCATTGTAATCTTAGAGAAGTGCTTACCTCTTTTCTTTGAAAAATTTTAATCCGGGCATTCTTGCCTCAGATTTTAATACTTTTGGCCACTATGTTGTTCCACATTCTTCAAATTAACCACTTGTTGGTCATGAGCATATATCCTAACACTCAGCATATCAACCATTATCAAAGTCTGATCTCACTCTTCATCTTCGACTGTGTCAGAAACTTAGAATGTCATAAAAAGAAGGTTGCTGGGGTGTATCATGGTCTTGGCGATCTCTCTCATAGGGAGTTCTAGCATTTCCCTGTTAGTTCTGCATTTATAGGAATCTTCTCTAGTTCTTCACCATCTTTTGATTTATGAAATCATAAATGAAGTCATTTTTGTTAGTCTCTTCGTATCATTTGATTCTCACAATAAGCGTAATTAATCACATCTTCTTAAAATGAAGTAGGATCACAGTGATAACGAAACATTGTCCATGAGACAGGCATCACTGCCATCATTGTTTTTGGTTTAGGGCTATTTTATGCCTAAGAACTTCAGCATCAATATTTGCAATAATATTTGAATGTTTTTTTCCCTGAACTACATTTCAAGCAGACAGTGGTAATTTGAATCGTAGATACTTAATTCACCAATGGGTGAAACAGTTCACAATATGGTTTATTCTAATGAAATGATTATATTAAGAATTCTCCATAGATGTTACCTCCCCTCATTCCCCCCTCAAGTTGTCCCCTAAATTGCTAGTACTATTAATCCCAGTTTCCCATATTTCCTGGTGATTTGAGACCATGTTATGAATAGATTATCTATATATATATATATATATATATATATATATATATATATATATATATATATATATATATATATATATATATATATATATATATATATATATATATATATATATATATATATATATATATATATATATATATATATATATATAAAAAATCAAGTGTATGAACCAATAAAAAATTAAAACCTCATCTTAATGCAGGCAGACAAAGCTCATTGAAAAGAGGGAATCGGGAAGAATGAACCCAAACCCAGAACAAATAAACCAACAAATTAGGTAACTTTGCATAACACCCCTAAAAATGGCTTCTCTGCGGTGGTGTGGTCATTCATAATCTCTTGAAATGCATACTTTTATCAGTGCAAGGCATCCTAACTAAAAGCCAATTATCACCAATCTTGCCTGCTCTTACAATCTTGAAAAGATGACTAAATCTCAATCAACTGATGTGCTCAGAGCTTGAGACTCGTCAACCATAAAGCATACTTCTGGCTCAATGTGGCCAGAAATTACTGATGGCGGAAAGGTACTGCATTTTCATTTCAGACACATGCAATACGTCGAATTACTATGACTCCAATGTCACACTGACCTCTTCTAATTCGAACTTTCTATATGCATTACAGTCCAAAAGGGGCAAGATATCTTGGTAGCTCCTTCTAAAAGAATCTCATAACTATTCATCTGAAAACCTAGGGCATCATCCGATCCTCGCAAATATATCGCTCAGCAGCAAGAAAACCATACCGACAATCCTCCTAGTTCAGCAGATGAAAACTTAATAGCCAATAGCAAGAAAACAGTATTAATTGCAATTGCAATTTCGCCTAATTCAACCCAAAATCTCTTTCACGTAATTCCACCTCCTTTCTTTCAAAATCCAGCATCACTAACAAATAAATAATTAATCAATCAAAAGGCATCAGCAATCAGGTTGAGGGAAAGAATAGAATCATGAATCTAATTACAAATTCGAAAGAGCAAAGAAAGAGATCACCTCATCCAACAGCACTAATACCCCAAAAGAAACCAAAAGAAAGAAAGAAAGAAAGAAAAGAGCAGAGGAAGTGTGGGGTACCAGGAAGAGCTCGACGAGGATGGGGTCGGGGATCGCCGAGAGATCGGTGATGTGGGCGATGTGGAGGAGAGCCGAGTCAACGGTGAGAGAAACTAGCGATGGGGGTTGCATCCACAACTGTACCAAACCAACGCCGCTCCTAATAATTCCTTCGTGGGAAACTGGCTATTCTCACTATTATAATAATTACCCGCAAAAATCGCCCCTTTTTTCTCTGTTTCTTTGCTCTCTCTCCGCCGTGGCGAGCGATCCGCCTTCGTCGCACGGAAGCGCGTTAGCCGATCTCCAGCCACACGAGAGCTAGGTTTTTTATGTTTATATATAATTTTTTCCTTATTAGGATTCCTTGTCAAGTCCGGAGAATAAGATTTTTTTTATAAATTATTTGGGAATTACTCATTTTAGAATGCTGAATAGCCCAGATATGTTTTATAATCTCTCCAGATAACTGATGGAGGACTCAACACATGCTTGCATGGGTTTTTCTTATATACTCCCATATTTAAGCTATGTATCTCTCTTAATTCACGTACACCATGAGTCTAATCTGCTCTGATACCATTTATAGAAATATAGAATCTTATCCAAAATAGCTAGTTGTAAAGTATTTTTTTGAATTTTTTAGTCCTATATAAATATCAAGATCTTCCTAACGAATAACAGATATAGGATACATCGATCGATGGATTATGTTGGACAGCTCTCAAAGCACTCTGAACCCTTTCTTCCATCTGCTTGTATAGATCTTGAAGTGATTATTGCATGATCTAATGGTGGATTCGTATGAAAGAATGATTCCTTCTTTCGTGCGAAAGATGCAACCTGTGCCTGTTAACCAATGGCTGGTTTTATTTTCTTTTTCATTTTTTTCTGCCTTTTAATCTCCTGGAAGGGCCTGGGATACGTTATGTTGGCTCACCAATATGTGTACCCAGTAGAATTAGACTTACGAGTTATGCCTTAGTTAGGGCCAAGAGCCATGGTATCTATCTAAATCAAATCAAAAAATTTTGGAGTTAGAGAGCATGCTTGCTAAAAAGACATTCCTAATTTTCTTTTTAAGTTTTTGGATAAAAATCTTTTTGATATGTTTGGATTTTTTTCAAGCGATATATTAGACAACTATTTATTGTGGATAGACTTATCGTATTTTAAACCAGATTTTTTTTAAAAAAATAGAAATTTTTTACCTTGATGCTCCTAGCAATCAAAGCTGAGATATATTTAATAGATCCGAAACACAAAAAATTTAAAATAGCTTATAAATATCTCAATGGTATGAGATATTATACAAATTTGAATTGTTTGAGTCTGATTAGATGAATCAATTTGTATGAAAAATATATATAATATATGAACTGGTAGAGGACACGAGTTTTTTTTTTTTCCCTTCAATACAAGGGGGACAAACCAGGAATTAAGATCTATAATATGTGGTGGAGGACTAGAGCCTAATATACAAAACATAAAAGGAGATGCATGTTATATTAGTGCATAAAATACATGTACATGGATGGCCAAGGCGTTTAGGTGTCATGCACTTAATGCCTTGGTGGCTTTAGTGGCTTTTGCATACGCTTATACTGGTTTAGCTACAAGAAACAAAATATGACAATGAATTTACATGGCGATAGATAGGCAAGTAGATAGAATAAAAGGTCTAGCTACCACATTATAAAATGATGCATGAATGGGTAGTAATAAATAAGAATATGAAAAGGTCTAAACATGGCATTTCAATAGTTCTCATGAAAATTTTAATATAAAACTCTTTACATATAGATTGTAAGTCAAAACTATAGTTCCATGATTGATCATGGCAATAAATTGGATGATAAAAGTTTGAAGCATACTTGTTGATGCCGAATTCTTTACTGAACAACAACTAAGCCGGTCTCATCTCTAATAGCTTTTGAATTTTGTAGCTATAAGAAGAGAGGGATCTGAATCCAATATATATAAACTTCTTTTTAGTTTTTACAAGTCCCACATGTCACGCAAGAACTGTATTTCTAGTTATATGCTAGGATTAAATTCCCATATGGGCTACTCAAGTTTACGAGTCTTAATAAAGACTTTCTTTCCCAATAAAATAGTATAATCTGCTGTGCCTTATGACTGAAATCTACAATGCAGGTTTTCTAAAAGCATTCATTATATATTCAGAAAAATTTAGTCATGATATGAAAAACTAATTAGAAGTATTAAAAAAAACTTGTTGATATGGATTTGTATTACTATAGCTGTTGACAAAAAAACATGATCAATTCCAATTGAACCTTTAACATACAAATAAATAGCTCGATAGCCAATCCACAAACCTAAATATGGCAAATGGATGAAAGATAAAAGGTTTAGGAAATTTAAATTCATAGCTTTTTAGGTTGAGTTGCATAGATTTGGGAAAATGTTCCATTGAAAATCAGCTGGTATAGAAGTTGAGTGACTTAAGTCTAAAGACCATATCAAGCAAGAAGTATATGATCGAGGCCAAGCTTAATTTTCTCAACTGAGTCATAGTATCAAAAATCAGATCAAACTTTCCTTGACTGAAATGAGACCAAATATGAATAATGATTGACCTGATCTGTTGGAGGTTCTAATTATTATTAGCAACTAGTCATCAAAGTTGATCCTACAAAGGATGATGAAGTGCAATGGAGGAAGGTTGAGGTGGACAAGGGAAGGTGATGGAGTATGTGAAGAAGATTAATAACTACTTCAATTGGTCTCTGTAAAACAATGAATCAACTTGTGGTTTTTCCAAAGGAATTTTATATAAAAGGCAAAACAACTATTTTTATTTCGTTCTATGGAAACAATTAGTTTTCATTTTTTTTTTAGTTTCTTGACTGAATTGACCTTGACTTAATCAACATTACTCAAACTTCATACTCTAGAATATGTGTGTTGGTTAATAAAGAAGTATGCATCCTTAATCCATATTTTGTCTATGTATTGATGAATGTATATACATCGATTGGTCTCAATGTGCGGATTACCCTTAAAAAACATCCTTTTATCTACAAATATGTATCATAGATATCTATATATTTATGTATTTGTACTAATTAGTTCACATATGCACCGATTAGGTATTTTACATGCGAAAGTATTCTTAGACAGAATGTGTGTATTGTATATGCAAATACATAATATGTATACATGTTAATTTCAATCTTGCATTACATAAAAATAAGATCAGGATAATTCGATTAGATATTAATTGAAAAGAAACTATTGCTATAAAAAAATAAAGTTAATATTTCTACAAATCTGTAAATTTAATTTAAATCTGTAGGTCTATTACTTTACTCCAAGAACTCGTTTCCTTCGTTGGAAGCGGACGAGGGAAAGTATAGTCAATAGAAAAATGAAGAAAAATTTCATGTTTGGTTGAAGTTTTCGAAAGAAGAGAGATAAAAAAGTAACTTTTTTATGAAAATAAGATTTTCACGATCCATAACCCATAGGAAAGAAAAATCCATATAGAATGTGGAAAAGTTCAAATCCCCACTGAGAATTAGTGTAATTTTTTTCGAAATGTACTTTTAAATTTTTAGATAGAACCGACATAACAAGTATTTTATATATTGTTTTTGGAAAAATATCTGCTTAATAAAATATAAACTATTTTAAAATATATTATTTTTTAATAACTAACTAAATATATAATTTTTTTTTCTGATATTATATATCTAAAAAAAAATATTACAGTAAAAAATATTTTTTCTGAAACCAAAGTCTTAGCATAGTACTAAAAAGTTGAACACGAAGGTGGTAGGCTAATTTTTAACTCCAACCTCATTGGCCTCCTGGCATCCGGCTCGCTCGCTCGTTCGCTCGTTTTGACCGGCCTTCGCCGCTCCACGGGGAGTGGAGATATCATATCCTCGCGTGCGCCCGTGAACTTACGGCGCCCGGATAATTTCCACCTCTCTCTCTCTCTCTCTCTCTCTCCCACCTTACCTCCTGCATTGTTCCCGCGCATCGCGCGGGGTTCCTTATACGATCAGCTCCTCCCTTCCCTCCAATCCCTCTCTGCCTCCTTCTCGGAACCCTAACCCTAACCCTAATTCTCGATCCCTTCTCTGCCCGTCGCTCTTGGCTCGCCCTTTCGTTTCCCCTATTCGGAGGGAGGAATCCGATCGCCATCCTCCTCTCCGTCTTTCCTACCTTTCAGACGCGCACAGGCGTCATTCTGAGATCTTCTATGTCGCCCGAGACCTCGTTGATGGAGTTCTGATGGCTTCCCGAGGCGTCCGATTCTGGAACCGCCCGCTCCGCCGTTGAGGAGGTCGCTGTAGCCGGTCCTAGATCGTTGATTAGGAAAGCAAAGGTTCGTTGTGATTTCCGACATAAAAATTTCTGCTTTTCGTCATTTGATGAGCGAAAGAGCCCTGCAGAGAAGGAGAGAACAAAGTGAAATCCCTACTCCTTTCCTGCAGGCGATATCTATATGGACATCACGGAAGAAACTTTTATATCGTGATTTGGTTTTGTATTAAATACTGGAAATCTTTTTCAATAAGATACGTTGCATCTTATTTCAGCTCTTCCCATTACATCGGAGGCTTAAGGTGACAGTTGAAGGGAATTTAGTGGGTGAATCGGAGGTTGTTTCTAGAGAAGAACTTGATGGCAAGGTCAGTTCCAAATTTCTGTTTATAAGATGGAATTATCCGGCTGGTTTTCGCATCCTGTTATTTTGGGATAGATATAAGAATAGTGCGAAATTAAGAATCATAAGCAAGTTGGTTGCTATTCCATCGCGTGGAATCAAATATGGGTTTTAAAAACTAGCTTGTTTATGTTGAAAGTGGTAGCTGGCCAGACATTTTTGCAGTTATGTTGAAGACAAGCAGTTCTCTATGCCAATCATGGTTACTTGCGAAGTCTGTGGAAATAGATATATTAGTATTTTATGGAAAGAACACCTAAACTCTGAAGTGAGAGGAAGATGAAATAATGAACAGTGTCATATGCTCAAAGAACAATTTGTCTCTTGTTTGAGTGTGAAGTCACCATTGTCAAGATTTTAAACATTTATGATTTTGTTTTATATACTGGCGCCATTTGCCTTTATATGGTTCTGTCAATTGATAGTTGATGGTGCCATTGTATGCCAGTGTTCATTTGTTTTAGGTGTTATCTTTGTTGATTTTTATTTTTATATACAATCTCTGGTTTGATTATTTTGAGCCTACGCCTGAACATGAAGGAGCTTTTTGAATGATGGAAGGAATTGTCCGTTGATATCTCTCAACCAGTGGGGGCACCTACTTAGAAAGACAATTGAAGAAGGAGATCATGTTTCTCTTGATTATGGTTCGCCGTATCGGTTGAACCGGGTAGTATAGGGCGTACTGTACTGGTTCAGTACTGGTACCCGATACGGAAGGCATATTGACACTCGATATGCCAAAAACAAATTTATACCATACCGTATCGACACAATGCTAGTGTAGCACCAATATGGGGTCCCGTACTGAGACGACGATCCTTGCTCTTGATTCTGCAATTTTTGTTTTTCTAGAATACCTTGAATCACTATAGAAATGATTCATCTTATCCCATAAATTAGGATGAGAGAAACCACAAGCTCGACCTATCATAATGATTTCTCCCATCATTATCATCCACAAATTGTCCATTCCACCTTCCAAATAGGGCAAAAGGCATGTATGTCACTTCTGCTGTTCTCAAATTTATTCTCAACCACTTTCCTTGAAGTTTTTTTTTTCCTTTTTTTCCCCTTAAGCAGTTCTTCATATCCACTAAACAGTTGGATGGCATTCAGATTTGCTTTTTGTCCACTTGTTGCTGATTTTGAATAAAAAGTTAGTCAACCTGCACGTCATATTTGAAAACCAAGAAGGTGTTGCCCTTGATTTTTTAAAGCTTCAACATGTCTTCTAGGATTTATGATTTCAGCAAGTTGCTTTCCTGAACTTTGTGGAAGGAGATTAGAAGATTGTTTTCTTTGTCGGATAATTCAACACCCTATCTTCTTATGAAATAGGAGAATGTTTCAGTTTCATCTTGCTTTAGAGTCTAGACACTTCAAAAATCCCATCACATCATAGGTACTGGGTTTCTCTCCGGACCATCGATCCAATCCTGTATCTAATTTCTCCAAATTTTGCATGGATACCGCCAATAGATTGTTGGATTTCTTCAATCTGAATTTCTATACAAAGTTTGCACCTTTTTTTCTGGGATCTTCTTTTAGCTAGCCAGTATAAAAGGTCTCAAAACCGATCTGAGATCTGATTGACAGCAAGAATCTAATTTAGCATGGGAATGCAGAGAATAACTGCAAAGAAGTCAATAATAATCTCTATAACAGCCGGCGACCAAGACTTTTGATATGTTAAAATTATTAGTGACCCTAACCAACCGGGATTCACAAACTAAGAAATAAAAGTCATGTGATTGACTCTCAATAGGATTCCTAAAATAAGAAATAATTTCTAGCCAAAGGACTCTTAAAATAAGAAATAAACCATACTCATCTCAATGTCTGCTCCATTATTTTCTTCAACTTGTGCTATTTATGTAGTTGCATATTGTTCTCTTGGATCATTTTTATTGCTGAAAATAAAGACAAACATTTTAATAATTGGAGCATCACAAAATTATCCAAGATCAGTTTATCTGTTGCCTGGGGTATGTTTCTTATTTTATGAGTCCTGTTGGTACTCAATTAAGTGGCTGTTTTACTTCTTAATTTGGGAACTCTAATCGAGGCATGACTGATAACTAGCAAAAGCTATTTAAAGGTCTTGAGACTCTGAGTAACTCTCTCTTTTAGATATTATTATTGACCAGTGCATAGTTTTATGTTGGAGTGATTTTTCCTGACCCAGGCCTTCTCATTTCTTATTCTCTTGTTTTTCCCTTTTTTTTCTTCTCATTCTATCTTCTCAGCATTTCTGTGCCAAATTACCACCATTGGTTCATAGATTCTTGCAGATGTTTAAATTTGACAGCAGTTCTGACTATTGAGACTGTTCTATACTAGCAGATGAAAGGAGCCCCCCAAAAGTGCATGAAATTCAGATAAATATTTGAGTCTAAAATGTTGATTCATGACTAGTCCCTAACATCCATTCAAGTAATTTTTATTCTTTACCACCACTCTGCATCGCAGCCATAAGCCATTCCACATCGTTAACCAGCCAGATACCATTCTGCAAAGATCATCCGAACACCAACATGTTGTATAATTTTCTTTCATGCCAACTCATCCATTCGGTTTTTCTATGATCCTGTATGCTACCAAACACATAATACACTACATCTAGCCTCAACATTATCTGAAAGTTATACATTACATATTTTTAGAACTAGTTCTTGGTAATAAAAAGTGAAATCACCCCTTGATTTTGGTCCTAACTGATGTTTATTCTGAATTATATTGGAGAATGCTCCTAAGTTTGTAGTGAATCTCTTCAATTTTGGATGAAGACATGAAGTTAAGAAGTAGCCTATACCCTACTTCATATAGCAGCTCAACTTCATAAAAGTTAAACAAGACCATGTGCACCACAGGGTCCATTTGATTAAAGTAGCTTCTTGCCCCTTAACTACAGAGTAAGTTTCAGGTTTTCTTGACTGAAGGAAGTCGATATTTGAGGTAAAGTTTGTTTGAGTTTCTAGTTTGACCCGTGGAGTCAAAATTGCTTGTTATGTTGGTTCTTAACAACTTCATCTTAAGTTCCAATTTCATTACACTCTTGTTCTTCGATCATGTGAACTTAATTAATCCACTATTAGTGATTTAAGAAATAAAATTTTGACACAACTTCTGATAAATAAATACAAACACTTCGTCTGGCACCATTATCTGTAAGTTTCTGCGAAATTGATCTTTGTGTAGGTGCCAAGTATTCTTCTTTGGGTTCTGACTGCTAAACCTTTGTCCTTAAAGTACTGATTTAGACTACTACTTTTCAAAGAAAAATGATACAACTTCCACTTTTATGCCTTTTAACTAGTCTAACTGATTAGATTGAGGTGGCATCAGGAAGACCAGATCCTACCAATCTAATAATGATAATTCAATCTCCATACATCATGGTTCAGATCTCTAATTCTAGCAAAGCGTATCCTGGATAGAAACCTGTTGCACATCTCTGTTCTTCCCATTAGCCACATGTAACTTTGCCAAGATTAGTCAGGCACAGTGACCAGTCCAATAGGCGGTAATTATGGTTAAATTTGGTGTTTATTTCTATCATCACTACCAACCAGTGCACAATCAAATTTGATTTTCATACATTTAATCATGGTCTACAGCATTCAAATTGCTTTAAAACATATAATTTTGTGTTTAATAGATGTTTTTATGCATGATTGAAAACAGAATGGACTGTATCTTCATCAAAAAAAAGAAAAGAAAACAGAATGGACTGTACAAAATGTATGGTTTAGACATATGAGTTGAGAACACATTCTGACTCTTTCGATCACTATCAACACATCTTGTGTTATTTTTTTATTTATTGGGATGTTAACAAAGTATGATAACATAATGAATAAATCATGTTACTTATATGCTACTTACTGTATTTTTCTGGTGCAAAATAGGTAGTTATATTCACAATTTCTTAAAGTTCTATAATATAGTGCTAATATCCTTTCTATAATTGCAGGTTTTTGGCATTTGGAATGATCAAAAAAATTGGCTATTCTTTTCGAGTGGATCGAGTACCCTGCTATTCTACAATTCGCAGTCATAGATCACCTTTTATAGATGGTTTATCTGTCTCATGCAGAGCCTTTTCACGGTACAAGTTTCCTAGTAGACAAAACACTTCATTTACACTCTGTAAAGCTAAAGAAAACCTAAACGAGATCAACCATGTGAAGAAGCTAGCAGTCCTTTCAGCCAGCAGTTCAGTGAGACATCATGCCCAAGTTGCTTGGAAAAGGCTTTCCATGATATGCTTTTATAGAGGAATTGCCTCTCCGTCGGTCTATAGGATTTCTTGTGCCATGAGCTTGGCTGTTTGTAGATCTCATTTAATTCCCAGTATCCTTGCATTTATTGCGGGAAAGATGGCAATGAGTAAGACAGCATGGGCAGATGGGGAGTACATTCCATCTAGGAATTCCCTTTACACGCGGGCACAAGATGGCCATGTTTATCTCACTTCTTTAATTTTTTCAATTTTTGAGTGTTTTATTTTATTTCTAAGAGCAGTCTATTTGGCAATTCTATTCTCGCCTATGATAGTAATGGCTCCATTTGCAGACAGTTTTGGCATGCAGTATAGGAAAACATGGCTCCGTCTTGTCCATCGTACTTTAGAAAGTGCAGGTCCTGCATTTATAAAATGGGGTCAGTGGGCAGCTACACGCCCAGATCTCTTCCCTAGTGATCTTTGTGCCGAGTTGACAAAGCTCCACAGCAAAGCACCTGCACATAGCTTTTCCTACACCAAAAAAACCATTGAAAAAGCATTCAGTCGTAAGCTCAATGATGTTTTTGAGAATTTTGAGGAGGAACCTGTGGCATCAGGAAGTGTTGCTCAGGTACATAGAGCTTCTTTGAGATTTCGATATCCTGGTCAAAAGGTCAAGAATGTTGTAGTTGCTGTAAAAGTTAGACATCCTGGTGTTGGCGAGTCAATTAGGAGGGATTTCATGATCATTAATATAGTGGCCAAGATCTCCACATTCGTTCCTGCGTTGAAGTGGTTGCGCCTGGATGAAAGTGTGCAACAGTTTGCCGTTTTCATGATGTCTCAAGTTGATCTTGCAAGGGAAGCTGCCCATTTGAGCCGTTTCATTTACAACTTCCGCAGGTGGAAGGATGTTTCTTTCCCAAAGCCTCTTTATCCACTAGTGCATCCTGCTGTTTTGGTGGAGACATATGAGCATGGAGAAAGCGTTTCTCATTTTGTTGATGAGCTTGAAGGACATAATCGACTTAAAAGTGCCCTTGCTCACATCGGGACCCATGCACTCCTGAAGATGCTTCTGGTATATTTTTATTTTCTTTTATTAAGATTTTTCTTATATCTTTTCAATTGGAAAGTGAAGTCACCGATTTAACTGGAGATATATACATATCATGCTTTGTATAAATAGTTCTGGGAAAACCTTTTTGGTGCTTTTTGGTTTAAAATTGTGCTTCATAGCTGATCCATCCTAATGGTATAAGGCCTAGTTTCTGCCTTTCCTTCTGTATAAATAAGTTTACCTATCAAAGAGCAATTCAGCTTGAAAGCTTCTTATACCTGTCACATTATTTATGAAATTTAAAATTGAAACTGTGAAGTGCTTGCCTTGTAAGCATGTCATAGGAAAAGCTTAGGAAAAGTATAAGACATGCAATCTCATTTTAACACATTAGCCATAGGATTATTACCTTTAACTATATTTCTGTCAATCTTTCAGCATGCTTCCCTTTCAACTTAACTCTTTGCATATTTGTACTTTTGAAGTTTTCTGCACTAGTGACAACAATTTTTTTATGCTGAACCCCCTTTCTGATTTGATGGATATCGTAAAATGGGGGTATGTGTTATTGCAAATTTCTGAATTGCCTTTTTTTTTTCAGGTGGACAATTTTATACATGCAGATATGCATCCTGGCAATATCCTCGTTCGAGTATCTCAACCCCAGCGGACAAATAAAGGGCTCTTTAAGTCAAGGCCTCATGTTGTTTTCCTTGATGTAGGCATGACTGCTGAGCTTTCCAGCAATGATCGTGTAAATTTGCTGGAGTTCTTCAAGGCTGTTGCTCTTAGGGATGGCCGTACTGCAGCAGAGTGCACCCTGAGGTTATCAAAACAACAAAATTGTCCAAATCCAAAGGCTTTTATAGAGGTACTTGTTGATTATAACCTAGCGACATGAGGAGCCTGAAATTCATCTCCTGTAAAAATGCTCTATATACCATTCTTTTAGCAGTTTGATACTGGCCGTGTATGTTCTTTGGCTCTTTTTGTCCTATTAAATTTTCATGAACCTGTAGAAACACGGTATTTGTTTGATTATTGAAATTCATCTGAAAAATATTAAACGTAAACTGGAGTCAATTTGCATGTCAATAAAGAAAATATGTGGGACCATGCAGTTACCATTAGAGAGTACATTGAACATATGAAATGATATTATATTGTCTAAGGCATGTTGTGAATAAATATGAGATATTATCATTTGAATTCTTGCTCAGTATAATCTGCCATTTCCTAAGGCCTAAAGAATCTGAACTATTATCACTTGACGAGCGCATAAATAACAAAATTTGATTCAAAGAAAGTTATCTGCAAAAGAATCCTGGTCACACTGACTCTAATGTTGTAGTAGTTTGTCTTCAACCACCCAACCTGTAATAGCTTTTCATTTCAAAGCATCTTGTTGTAGTTATCGTAAAAAATAGACTGCACTGATTACCTTATCTTTCGGAACCTTTTGGTTCAACTCACCCTACTCTAGCAACCAATCATCTGAACTTCAAGATGGAGACATTTTCTCTTTTCAAGATACCAACTTTATGAGGTCCATCCATCTTAAGATACTACTATAGATGCATTATTTTAATGATACGATATAATAGTATTAATATAGTATATGTCATATATCATTGCTATATAATGTATATGACTTAGTGTTTCTGTATGATATTAATGTCGTGATCTATTGTCATACTAATATATTAACATAGAGTTATTATACTAATAGAAGGGATGTGCGTTTGAAGAGGACGAGATAGGTGGGAAGTCAGAATAACCAGAGAGGCTGCGAGTGCAATTGCAACCATGTTTGCAGCAAAAGGGACAAAAGTTGCAAGTCAGTTGCTTGCAGTCGAAGTGGCTTACAAGCAACCAAAAGTTTGCAAGCGCCCGCTGGCAAGCCACTTGAAGCAAATTGACGTGCAACTTGCCTAGTTGCAGGTCAGAAAACGTCTGCTAAGTTTCACTTACATGTAACAATAACAAAACCCTTTAGAAAACATATTCCTATTTCATCCATCTATGGTACACAATACACCCAACCTTTTGATCAGAGTTTGTTTGTCCTAATTTTACAACTCGTCTACTTTAACAGTGTCCTCCATGCAATGCTCGTATTCTGTCTTCGCACTCTATATAATCACATATCAACGTTCATTGCCTTAAAAAGATTTCCTCTTAAATTCTACCATTAACCATTGATTACTTTACTGCTTAGAGAAGATGCTTTCTTTATTGTTGATTTTGTTTCCTTCACCTTCTCATCTCTTTGCAATTTTGTTTTTTCGGGGGAGGGGGGATGTTGGTGTAGGGATTTGAAACTTATACTAGGAACCCATTCTTTCTAATAAAATTGCATTTCCTATTCGTTGTTTAATTTAATTAATTCTGAGGCCGTTATCCTCGCTCGATGCATAAATTTGTTTCGGACCAGGATTTCAAGTGCTGGCATGTGCCATGCTATTTTTGGCACTCAGTACTGGGTCAGTACCAAGTACCAGACATGTCGCTTGGTATTGAGCAGAGATGGCTTGTATTGACTTGTGCTGGTTGGATGCATGTTGACACAGCTCGGTGTCACATAGTACCAAGTCAAAAAGGAATCCTGATGCCTTTTTTTTCCCTTTTAGTGTTTTGGAATGGCATGATGTGTGTGAGCGCAACATGGTTATGTGCATGCCATGCTGATCAATAGGTGGCATGTTTCATGCCAGTAGCACTTTTAAATTCGTTATTTAGATAGCATCCTTGTTCTTTGTCATTAACCAATACTACAGTCTGCAGATTAAATGCTAAAGAGCTTTGATATATACTCCTTTTTCTTTGTATGAGTTATCTTCTTAGGCATATCACTTTCTTACTGTGCATATGTGTGCATGCATGTGTGTGTGAAATGAGTCCTGTTTTGAGATTTATCTTCAGTTTTGCTGTTAGCAGGAAGTGGAGAAGTCACTAACTTTTTGGGGAACTGCCGAAGGTGACTCTGTTCACCCAGCTGAGTGCATGCATCAATTGCTTGAGCAAGTCCGACGCCATAAAGTCAACATCGACGGCAATGTTTGCACTGTAATGGTCACAACTTTGGTTCTTGAGGTAATCTCTTTTGTTAAGGTCATTTGCATCATTGTTTGTTCATGTCCATCTGTGTTAGTCTTTCTATCTAGCATATCGGGTATTTGTGAATTTCAATTTCTGAAAAAAATGATGCAATAGCCAAATAATTCCAACATCAACTCATCTGTATGTAACCTTCTTTAACATGACCATTTCCTAACTTCTGAATTAATTACATTAGGTAGATTTTGTTTTAAGTGAGCTTTTTTGATTATCAGAATTCAAATGTATCCTTTCAGAATTTGTAATAAGATCTTGTTTCAGGTGAGCTTTTTAATTACAGTGTTCAAAATGTCTCTTTTACAGAATTTGTAAGAGCACCTTCAATTCTGTGTTTGTGCCTTCACGCATATTGGGAAGTTGAGATGACCTAGCTAACACCTTGCATGTAATAGTTTTGTGGTTCATACAATTCTAGTAGTACAATACCCATAAATCATTAGTTTTATTGAGTTTTACTATGTATGGTCATGTCTTACATACAACTAGTTACATACCACGAGATGCTACGCAAGTGAGCCCTATGTTGGCATTTCAATTTTTATCTGAAAACGACTTCTAAAACATATTTGATATAAATTTGTTTCTCTTATAGGAGCAGATCTTGGTTAAATGGTTCTGAGTTATCCAACCAGATTTCATTGTTGATACCAATTGGCACCAGCTCTTTGTTGTCATGCAAAGAGGGTGAAAACGGTTAGGTTGCTCCACTGTGAGTTCGAGGTCATGGAAATAGCTTCTTTGCACGTGGGGATGGGGATGTGTATTATCTGACCCTCCCTATACCCCATAATAGTGGGAGCCTCATGCATTGGGCTGCCCTTTTTTTCTTTTCTGTCATGCGTATAGATAAAATGAATGTAATTTTGGCTCTTAAACCTTGGATATGTGAATGCTTTGGTTTCTTATCTAGGTTCAGGCATTGGGTTCTTCTTCATATATTCAAGGCATAAGAAGACATGTTCAATGGATTTGATATTTCTATGACCAATGAACTGGAAGTTTGTTAGTTGTTCTCACAATTAGAAATTTTCCAAGGACAGATTTAATTAAATTGAGGTCCATTTTTCTGTAGGGCTGGCAGCGTAAGCTGGATCCGGATTATGATGTGATGCAGACACTACAGACGTTATTATTCAGGTCTGACTGGGCGGAGTCTCTTTTATATACAATTGAAGGACTAATGGCCCCTTAAAACAAAAAGGCTCCCTTGCAGTCTGTTTCTTTACCTCCAAAAAATTTTGACAGCATAAAGCCAATGTACAAGTTTATTTTGATACGAATTTGTGGAAATTTTGTTTGTGGCAAATTTTTTCCCATGTATTTTTTCGTAGTTGCTTCCCCCAATTTATTCCTCTTTGCTGTGCTTGAAACTGTATATGGCAAAATCACTATGAGTGGGAGAGTAAAATGGAAATAAAGTATACCAAAGCCCAATTTCTTCTTATCATGCACTTCTTTTAAGGTATATAGTTTTTCATCAACAGTTATCCTCATATAGTTTCTTTACTAGTTGGCTTTCCAACTTTTACTATTGTAAGCTTGTATGATTTTAGGATCAAATTGTCTCAAGGATTGCAGTATCTTTTGATGTGTTGCATAGCCTATTTTGCTTTCCTTGTATTTTTTGATTCTTCACTTAGGAGTATGGTCACAAGTTATTTTCTTTCTCCAAAACAGAACAAGAAAAAGAAAAAATTACATTTTTTTTTTCTTAGTTTGCTTTTCCTTTGCCAAGGATCATCTCGCAGAGCCTGTTTGTCGTTGAGAACTTGTTCTTCTCCTAGCTTCATGTATATGGTAGCTTTGTCAACATGCCTTTGTTGAACTAGATGATTTAGCAGCTACAATCATTTTCGCATGTGAATTTCTTGAACTCATGCTGCTTATCATCATCTTGTAAGTTGCTGTTCAGTTCATTTTTATCTGCTGGACTGACATCCTTCTGCAGGGCTTCAGATAGGCTGGTCAGGTCGGTGAACGGGTCCTGTTTCTAATTCTAGGATGGAATGTAAATCATATTCTTGTTTGGTTTGTTACTTTTGTTTTCTTTTGTTTCCTTTGTCTGTTCATATGTCCTAAATCATGCCTTTTGAACTATAGGCTTATATTCAGTTTTATTTCTTCGTGCCTTCTATGTTGTATACTCAATTTTATGTTTACCATAGTGTACTCGGTTTTCTTCCCCATCTCATGCTTATACTTCGATTAACGAGTAAGATTCGCCCCCTAAGCTCTTGTCAATTCTCTGCCAATCTCTTGTTGGATGACCTCTTTTTATTTTGCGATTCTCCTTGCATCTATTTTTTTGAAGGGCTCATGTGGTAAAGTAGCGGACCTTTAATGTGTAATTTCCTACATTTTCTCAGGTGTTCTTAGAATATATGTAATGTCTCTTTGGTTGTTGAAGTTCTATAGTTTATTGCTGGATTTGAGCTAGATGGTGTGGCTGCAATTTAAGTGTCATCTGCAATCACCTGATGCAAACCCAACTCCCATCACTTCTTGCAAATGTCATAAAACTAGGGAATGGAGCGAAGCCTCCAAATTGTGCTTTTGATTGAAGTTTGTTGATGTAATAATCAACAGTGGCCAGAGGAGTCTATTGACCTAATTCCCGGCGAGTAGGAATTGCTAAAAATTAAATTGATGGCTGATGAGAGCACACGCAGCATTTCCTCCAATCCTAGTCACTGGACCTTGGGTCCAAAAAAGTGTAGCTTTGAGCTTTAACCGGGACCAAAAAAAAGAGTGATTCATGTAGAGGAGTTTGTAAATCAATTTCCCAAAACCTTTGCAACTTCAGTAGAAAATGCAAATTCGGAGAGCCGAAGTATTTGGGCTAATCCTACCTCTAATGGTTCTTGAAGTTAAAAGTTTTATTTGGGTTGAAACAATTAAGATTAGGTTGGAGAGCCAAGTATTTGTCTAAATCATTTCAGAAAGGATTTCCTGCTCCTGGGTCCAACACTTTTCGCTGTAGTATATGTTTTAATTATCTTCCTGAATGGAGAGCACTCAAGGTAATATAGCGTCAACGCCATTTACTCAGCAGTGCCATATCCACTTCATATTTTTTTTGACTCCTAGACCCCCTTTCTCTTTAGATTTACATATTATTTTTTATGCTGTTAGGCAAGACAGGCCATGTCTGAACCTCTCCAGAGAAAGTGCTCGGTGAATATTGACACCCAATTTGGTGGTCTATAAATCGACATATAGTAAATTGGGGAGATTGAAGAGAACATCAATCAAAGTAAAAAGACCAGCAATAGATTAAAAAGTACCTTTCCAACCATCCAGCCTCTTCTCAAATTCTATCAATAGGGGATCTCCAATCCTCCTTCCTAACCACGTAGTACGCAGAGGAAGACCTAAGTACTTGATATGCATTCCTTCCGGTTCACAATCTAAGGCAGCTGCATGTTGCAGCTAATCCTCCTCTCCAACCCACACATATGACAAAGGTCTTGTTACAATTAATCTTAGGCTGGATGTATGAGCAGCAAAAGAGACAAGTACTAAGAACAATTATAATATAAGTATACAACCATGTACAAGATAAAAAGGGCGACCAGATGCACGAGGCTCTTACTATTTAAGGTTTAACAAGGGTTAGATGTACATAGTCTTACCCCCATATATAAGAAAAAGTAACTGGTAATTAGATAACCAAGCAACACAAGTACTAGCATTAAGGAGAGATCGCCCTCTATTGCTTACCAACTTGGGAGGCACCATGGAAAGAGCTTGGAAATCTGTTTCACTTTGATTTTCTTCGACTACCTCTCCGCTTCCATCTCCTTCCCTCGACAAAGAACACGTGGCATGTTCTCCCCAGTTCAATCAACACCCCAGTGTCAAGTGAGTTAATAATATAATAACTATAGTTTTCTACAATTCCATCAGTTAAGATTTGTTTATATTATGTTTTGAGATTACATGCCTATGATGTCCACAGTTAATGATAACAGTAAGGCTCTCCTAAGTATGAACATGTTGTTAGTGTCATACCAAAATATCATACTAGAAAGAGCCTCATTAGGTCAAGAGATATCTACATGTCTGTCAGGTATGCTTGACACACACTATTAGGTTGTGGAGTTATGATGGATAAATCAATTTCCTCATGCAAAATAGATATCCACAATTAATTATGAAAAGTAAGTTTAAGCTCCTTTGTTTAGCTAGATAAGGAAAAGACAAGACAATTGGCTAGAAAGGTCTTCCTTAGCTCTGCAAATCCTAGTATGATAGTAAAAATGCCAGTTACCTGTGATGATTGAATCCTTGGCTTTTATATTTTGCATGAGCAACAATGGTACATAAGAAATTGAACTTGGTGTCATGGCCTCCAAATATCTAGAAGTTAAAAAACTTTGTGCTTCCATAATATATCATCATGCTCGAGATATTGGTACTCCAATCCAGCTTTACTAAGATTTTTTTTTGGAGTCTTGTGGTCATCAAATTGATTTTCTTGCCACTGCAACCTTTCATAGGGGGACACCTTGATGAAGGTATCCCTAACAAAGTTCATTAATAGGGTATTGTTTGAAGACATGAAAAGAAAGATGCATTTTATTTTGGTTGACCCTAATTGAAGAAAAAGACTACCAAGATTGCACCTAATTAACACCTCATGGAAGAATTATATTGTGCTTGTAAGTAAAGGTGGTGGGTACTCATTCATTGAACTCTTTCCTCAAAAATAAGAAAAATTATTCATTAAACCTGCATTGATCTTTTGGAAAATGATTATTCCCCATGTATTGAATCAATAGCAACAAGAAAAGGATATGCTTCAGCCGATACAGAACTAAAACAAATTTCCAAGATCGTTCAGCATGATAATCTCATTAAAGCATCATTATGTTACATCCAGAAATGCATCTGATTCTGTATGAAGTGAACAAACAAAGGGCTATCCAATAGGCCAATTTGGTTGAATCCATGTTCATGACTTCAGTGAAGGAAATTAGGTTGATCGAGTAAGAGGTATTTTGAGGGATCGACGAACCTAAGGTTGTCAACCCACAGGATCTAGTGCAGTTTTCATGACATTGAAGATGACCCTCCTGCTTTGCCTATTACACTAATGATCCTTCATCCTTGCCATTCACTAAGCCAAAACAGTTGTTTACATGACCAACCGGGTGGCAGGATGCATGCCATGTTGAAATGATGGTCCATGCTTTACCATACATCCAAATACTGATCCACTACCATGGGTATATCATATGCTCCAATCCATCTCCCCAGAGCAATAAAAATTCAGAGGAACCTTCCACTTCGTGGTGGTCCAGTATTATGAGTGCTCTAAACTGGAAGAGAAAAAGAAAAAAAAAAATCAGGATAAAAGGTGCTTGAAAGAAATCTAACCTACTTGCCACTTGATTGTCTTATGCAAGAGGCCTTTAAAGGTCCAATAAAACAAATAATGAGAAGAGCCATTCCTTCCTGATCTCGCCTGGATAAATAAGCTGCTCTTGGTAGCAACCCAAAAACGAAAAGAAGAGAACATGAACATATATTGTAAGCGTTGTGATAAACAGTTGCAAATAATTGCAATATGGATTAAAGCTCATCAAAGCTAGTGAGACCAAAAAACAGAGCATCAGCTTGCTTGTTTCATTTATATTCATGCAAGAGTAAAGAGATAGATATCTAATGAAAGAAAATTAAGAACAACAATGCCATGCAATACTGACATATTGCCTTCATCAAAAGCAAAGAGAAGAAGAGAGAGGGTGCAGCTCTCCATCACCCCACTATCATGAGAGTGAGGCTGTACTCTCTCTCTTCTCCCATTGACCTTGATGATCTCTCCTTCACCTGGATGTCCCTTCCCTAAGTGACCCCTTGCCTCCTATATGTAGATAGGAAGGCCAGGAGCCCAGGAGATACAGGTAAAAGAAAACCCAGCAAACAGGCAACATAAATAATTCGCTAGTGCATTTGGACCTTCTCAAGGGTCCAACCCCACCTCTCCTTCTTCTAGTCTACATGATGTGATGTAAGAGACCAAACCATCTGCTTCCCTGGCCACTGCTTTCAGAGCTTAAGCATATTCTTCTGGCGACCAGCATTCTGGTGAGAGGGTCTTGCCAGTGTAGAACTATAACTAAATAGAAATGAGGGGATGGAACCTAGCCACAAGGACGGAAGAATTCCAAGTGTGGGGAAGGGATAGGGAGTGCATGGACCTTTAACCCAAATCCACTTTCTGGACTTCAACATTGCATCCACTGCGCTGCTTTTGGGCTCCATTTGACCTTTACCCAGATCCAGTCCCTGGTCTTGGTGCGGATGGCTGTGAGTTCAGAAGATGGTGGCCTCGTGCAATGGAATCCAACAGGGCAGACAGTGATGCCGCCCAAGATCTTATCCAGAACTGCTGCAGTGTTCCTTGAAATTTGTTTTAGCTAACTTGTTGAACCTTGACATACATGTAATAAGACTCAGATTTCTGCAGGTTTTGTGAGTGTATCTATGTAATACCCAGCCCGATAAGGAACTCGGCCCAGTCCGTTTGACCCGCCCAGATGCAAGAGTTGGCACAGAGGGAAAAGAAAAAAAAAAAAAGGGCATACGTGCGTGGCACGTGCAAGGAGGGAAGAGGACTCTCGATAGAAGTCTTCTTACTCCCGATTTCACCAGATGGATTCCGGCCTCGACCGAGCTCTATTTTAAGTTCCTCCTATCTTTCCGTCCACCCCACTGAAGTAATCAGACCCTAATGAGTGAAATAGTTTGCTTATAGCTTTCTGTGTTTAGTCCTTTAACTGTCATTGTTCTTTCCATCTTTTCTTATCTACATTTCATATAAGAAACAAGACATTGTTCCACTTTTTCCTGGGGAAAAAAAGAAACTCTGCCATGATTCATGTTCTAAAATTTCCACTTCATTGATAATGATTTTGAAGAGATCATGGACTAGAATGTGGACTAGTTATAGTAGGAAATTGCTTTCTATATCAATATGGATTTAATTTTGGGAGGAAGTTGCTATGTAAAATGATACATGCCAAAAATTTGGTACTTTTGGACTGTACAGCACTTTTCACCCAAAAGCATGAATTGTGATCCTTGGTGTCTGTGTGTGTGAGAGAGAGGGTCACTCTACCTAGCTGAAGACAAAAATTACACAAAATTTCTTACGGAACAAAAGTTTTTAGACCAAGCAGGGCTGCAGCGGCTATTGACCAAACAAGTGGTCTAGTAGTTCACTGCCACTCAGAAGAGCCCCAAAAAGTTTTTTCAGTCCCATGAAATGCTACCACCATTGTGAGTGATTAGCTTCTGAGCTTGTTATAGCACTCAATAAACTCTCTTTTTAGACCCATTACTAAGAGTTCAGAGAAAACAACCATAATGTGATGTATTTTCAGATGTCTAGAATAATGGTGCAAGTGCTTGCTTGGCAGAGGTGTGACTGGCCATGGTTTGTCACTTGGCTAGCTAGAATGCCCTACCAAACTTCTTTTGTCTATTATAATGATGCTGTAATTCTGCAAGGAATGCTTGGATCTTTACAATGTTTCAAGGAAGAAAAGCAGACAACAAGAAAGTTGGACATTTCAGATGGTAGAGAACACTAGTCACTAGAGCATGGTATAGAGATCAAAAAAATAAAAGATTATTCTGATTTATTAGAAGCTTCTTGGCAATTTATGCTGATTAGAAACATGGTATAATGCAAATGATCCAATGAATATGTATGAGGAGCATGGAAGATGGTCCAAAAACTTCCTCAAGCCATTAGGTCATCTTCACATTTTCCCAACATCATCTTAAAAAGGATGCTATCTTAGTGACTAGAGTTGCCATCCCCACCATGGGCCTTGATTCTGCTTAGAATTTATTAAAATGGGCATAAGTTTCTAATCGCTCATCAGAATTTCACTCAAATTAGATCTCATTCGGTGCCTTGTGAGTAGTTGGCTCAAAGATTTAGACTTAAATTCTCACTTTCTATGAGGCTCAGTTTGTGCCAAAAGTATAAATGTGTAAATCCAATAAAGTTTTGTTCTATAATTAGGTAGGCTAAATAAAACTAGATTGCTGCAGGAGTAATCTAGAGCTTGGAAATTCTTGTAATGAGGGGTTCTTTCAAAGGAAATTCGGAATATAACTTGCCTAACCTATGGAAGTTTTGATTATATGAGGGGACCATAGAACTGCAAGGTTTGATATTACTTTTAGTACAATTCTAATTTCATAAAATTTTCTTGATTTTCTTTCCATTCTTATTCCTTAAGTATGCTGTTTCTTCTCTTTTCTAGCATAGGTTTAGCCCACACCCCACAGGTTAACTAAACATCATTATCATCTCCCAACAACATTATCTATAGTAAGTACTTCATTTTAAAAGAAAAAATGAATTGGATAGGTCATCTTGTCACATTTCAAGCATGAAGTTATGAGTGAAAAAGTATCAGAATGCAGTATACGGCAGCTGATGATTTGTAGATAGTTTTTGCAGTACATGGGAAACCAAAACGAAGAAGTGGGTTATCTTATTTCAACTGTTTCAAATATGTGAACATTTTGCTCTACCGCCCAGCATTTATTGTATTTATATGCATGACCTTTATTTCTTGCTTATCGTCTTACCTGCATCTATAAGCATTTATCCCTGTCAACGACAGGAGTGAAATTTCAAACTCTTAGTGAAGCCATGGAATTCACATGATTCAGGTGTCTTGAGTTATTTGTTTTTGATTGAGTAGCGCTGCACTTCGACATACTCGGCCATTGCTTGCAGTATGCTATGCTGGACATGCAACTGCTACTAGAAGTGCAAATGAGTCGAGTCAGATCGGGTCATGAGTGACCCCAACTTAACCCGGCTTCCCGTTCGGGTTCTAATTTTGAACCCAAATCTAACCCAATAGAAGATCGGATCAGGTCCGATCAAGTCCGCCAACCCAACGGATCATTCGGGTCGAGTTGGGTCCATGTATAACTCGAATCCAACCCAAAAAATTTGAATCCGATTCGGGTCAACCCATCCATGACTTCAGAACTTGTTTACACCCCCGCAGGCTATAGCACGCAAGCCCAAATAATTTTATAGATTCGGATTGGGTTAGGTCGAGGCGGATCGTAGGACTGAAAATTCAAAATTACCCAAATTTTAAATGCATCGGATCAGATCGGGTCGAATCTGAATTCAATAAACCTAGACATAACCCGGAAAATAAAACGGATTCAATTTTAGAACCGGGTTCTCCAAAACAGATCGGGTCTAAATAAGTCAGGTTGGATCTGGTCGGGTTATAGGTTAATCCGACCCATTTACAGCCTTAACTGCCACTGATAGAAGATGCAGCTACTTGTTTGTGCTCCCTGAGGGTACAAATTTCAGTGCCCATGAATTTTTTCAGTGTGAGAGCTTGCAGGAAAACTGCTAGGCTTTTCATTTATAGGGCAAAATTGAGGCCAAAGCGTGTGGGCAAGCCAAAGAATGCTTTCCTTCCCCCAAGAAGAAGATAGCTAGCGAGCAAATGTTGTTTTGAGGATTGAAAAACTGGCAAGATATCCTACCAAAGAGTAGAAAGAAAAACCGGCAAAATTCCCTGGAAACAAGCCGAGCAATGGATTTCGAAGTGAATTATCGGCCACAGAAATGGAGCTGAAACCTTTCATTTAGCCTGAGAGGAATTCCAACTTATCCATGCGTATCATGCACATGAACAACAAAAAATATTGCCTGATTTTTCATATTTATTTTGAATATCAGCGCTTGCTCGACCTGCTGCATCAGACATTCTGAACCACTTCCTGTCTGGCTTTTCTAACACACAACAATGTTGAAGACGGCGGGGCCAAATTGGCTTGAGCTGTTCTAATTCTAGTGCAATAAGGCTCAATTAGAGATGCAGAAGAGAAAACAAAGGCCACTTCTTGATTGGATGCTTCTACATGCCATAGTCATATATACAGTACATAAATGACACATATACAGCCATCAAGTTTATCCGATACCCACCTGATTGCCAGCATATGATTAGGAAGCCATGCTGGGGGCTCGAGCAAGCTTCATGTGCATGCCATGTATCTTATAATTTCGGCTAGTTTGGTAAACATCTGGACAGGAATATTCAGATAGGAATGAAACCAATAATGCTGAAAGAAAAAGTTTAAGGAATCCTGTAGTTAATTTCCTATCCCACTTTTACGGAAAAAGGGTGGTCTCCTATCAAAAAGAAGGGTAAATAACCAAGTCCCTAATGTCCACAAAAGCCCTATGTGGGAGAACTATAAAAAAATCTAAACCACCAGAATTTTTTCTTTTTTTCCAAACCACTCTTGTGTGATCTTGGTGCCCTCTATGAATTCATGGTACAGATGTATAATGTCCATATGCCTTGTCTGGACCATTGGTTGCTGGAGATTTCGTTTACTCCTAACCAATTACCACACTGCTTCACCGACCTCAATTTGAAAACTTTTACTGCATCACCACCCCATGCTCGGAGAACATCATGCCCATGGCAGCCTTAAAACAGGTACACTCTTGGTTCCTGCAGCAGGTATCTAACTAGGCGACTTTGCGACGACAACGGTCCTTTGCTGGATCTAGCACGGACTTCCTCTGGGATGTCTCCCTCCACCCTGTCTTGCACATTTACCGCCGTTGGCTAGAAGATTTCACGTGTTCTGGCTGAGCCACACTTATCGCCAACGAGTCAAGCAGCAGATAGGCTGGCAGGTTCTACTGCTCACACAGGAGATTGTAGTTGGCAGTCACAGATACGACAGGAACTACAGCAGATTGTTAATACTGATAGGTCAGCTAGTATACCGGAAGTGTAATGCAAATGCACCTTTACCTTCCTTCAATGCATTTCGAAAGCTTTAAGTGCATGTTGAAACCCTAACAAAGCTTACTGCAAAGAAATTGAACCAAGTGCAGAATTCTCCTTCAAGAAGCTGAAAATGTAAATATAGGAAGTCACGCAACCACTCAACAGATCAGTTAACATGAATCTTCAATAAAAAAAAATTCCACAAAGGTGGCACCATAGTTCTTCTCTAGCTGTTAGCATGAAGTATGCATTTTCTGATTTAGCCTCAGAGTAAGTTCACAAGCAGAATAGCATGGATTGCTTTCTTTACACTGCTCCCCGCTTTTTCAGAGTTGAAGAGAAACACTGATGACCCATCTATAAAAGTTGTTTTCATTCTATAGCAATGTGCCAGATGCTGATTGCTGGGAAGACTTTGAACTGAGTATAGAGTTTGGTGGGAGCAAGAATGTGACATGCATCTCTGAAGCAAATAAAATCAATGCTGACATCCATCACATCTCAATGTCTTCCAAATCCGGTAATGGAAAGCGAAGTATAGCAGCAATTCCAGTCAGCTGCGCCAGTTCTGTTTGATCATAAATTTAGAAATTAAATTTAAAGGAATTGTGCTTCCTTATAACAATCTATATAAACTGCAGAACACCCCTGTTCGCACTATAGATTCCATTAAAGCTCATTGGATCCTAATTGATCCTTCTCAAAGTATAGTGCTGAATGAAAATACATAACTTTTCTCACAGAACTATTTGTGCCCTGGAGGTTGCACTGGAGGTTGCAGAATATCGTGAAGAAACAACAGTCAGGAAAAAGGGAGAAGCAGGAAAATTATACTCACGTTCTCCAGATACATGCATTGAAGAAAATATGTGAACAGCACCACCAGAATCCTTGACTGACTCGACCAATTTAATGTACTTTTGCCTTGTTGATATGTCAGAATTTCTGGAAATAAAACAAATAATTTACTCCATATAGACAAGAAACGTGAACTTGTGAGCAATGAAGTACCACATACAATAAATGATTAAATAATATAAGAAAAAAATGCCATGGTAGTCTTCAAGATCAGAAATTTATAACTGCCGAAATTAAGAAAAACCCACTAGTTGTAATCCATATTATCAACAAAAGCTTGCAACTATAGATGCTTAGTTTAACTTGCATTATTGCTGGAAACTAGTGAGACAAAACTCCATTAGCCTTTTTTAGTTCCAGATAAAGTATAATGCATTGCCACAGTCTAACACAATGCATGCCAATTATCTAAATTAACCCCTGTATGATCCTCATTTTTTACTAAATAAAGGATTAGAATTATTTCGTTTCTTCACAAATACCAAGCTGATTCAACATTTGTTTTTGTTACAAATTCTCGGGAACATTGAGGTCTATCCCGTAGATTGACTGATGTTTGATGTTTAATCCCTGTTGACTGAAAGTTTTATTCCTGCCCTTTGATTTCCATTGCTATTTTACATTTACACCTTGGCCCCCCATGCACTTATGCATAACTCTATGCCCTCAAGTTCAGAAACAGCATCCTCCAAAATCCTAGGCACCGGGATATGGCATGCATGCATGCATGTATATACAAAGAGGTGGCTTTGTGCAATTTGATGCTCATTTGAAAAAAGAGAAACTTAGAATTATAAATGCTATATAACAAGTGAATTCAAAGTCAAACCGTGAATTTACAGGTTTTTTAAATTTATTAACTAGGTTTAAGATGTCTTGAGATACATTACACACACACATGCACACATGTGAAAAAGAAATACCTAGAATTAAGCTTTCGGACTGTGAATACATGACAAATGATATCAAAGCCAGACCCATTGTGCGTCACAACCTTTATTCATCATGTGGACCTCTCACTGAGATATACCAGGGTCAAAGAGGACCTGATAGGGTCAAGAAGGAACCGGTAGGGTCAAGTAAGACCGAAGCCATGGGTGGGACCCCTCTTTCTCAAGGAAGAGCCAATCGTGATGAGGGCGTCACAAGATTGGGAGGGGGAGATTGTCATAATTACATATTGACTAATAAAAGGAGTGCCACATGAATTTATTAGCCTGGGCCGATCCTCCCAACAACCTAAGCTTTTGGGTTGTAAGTCCGAACAGTTTATTCACTAAATGTTACTTATGATGAGATACTTAAATTGATAACCAACCATGATGTATTTCTATTTGAATATAATGATATTCAAATACAAGGACACTTTGCTTAAAGTATCCATGAGGATACTTCACTTAAAAGTATCCAGCACTTAAAACTAAGAATGTCCTACATGACACTTCAAAAAAAGTGCCAAGTGTCGGGCACTTTTCCTGAAGTTATCAAGGCACTTCAAAGTAGAGTATCCAGCTGTTTCGTGTTGTGTCACATGTCTAAGAGTCCAAAAATGTTGACACTTCCAAACAATTTAAAGATGGAATGTCCAAATAACATAGCCAAGGTTTTGCTTCCCCCTCCACCCCATGTTCTTCCCACAATCATTGTCACTTTATCTTATCCTGCAGTTCACCAGTCAATGGCTGCTGCTTTGCCATTACCCTCTCCCACTACTCACTAAAGCAACCTTCAACCCATCCCTTTCCTTAAGTCTCCCCTCACCACTGGTCCCAAATCCTATTGTCTTCTCTCCCTAGGACCCTTCCACAACCATATTTATCCAACTTCTTACTATTGTTGCCTTTTGACCATGACATAATGGTGCTCACAATTGTCAATCGGGGGAAAGGGAATTGGGGAGGGGGTGGAGGGGGCTAACCATTAAATGGGATTTGGGCCACAGTGTGAGAAACAAAGAGATCAAATATTGAGGGAAGAACATGAAGTTTGGGTGTTTTTATCACTGCATGAATCCTAATAGGAAATCCAATCGTAAAAATTTAGAAGTACGTGATAGCAAATACTCTCAAAAGCAAGCCAAGCTAACTCTTATAATTTATTATTAATTTACTGAAAATTTTCACTTTAGTAATATCAAATCCCACTTCTCTCCAAAAAAAAATGACGAAACCCTCAAAATATAGTTATTGAAAATCAAGGATAGGATCAAATAATTTTCTATTTAGTTTTTTAAAACTAGGATCTATTTATTTGTTAAGATGATACTCTAATGACTTTACAATGTTAATTCATAAGCCGCCTTATGGTATTAATAACACCATTAGCACTATAAAAAACAATGAACTGCATGCACAATAAGATGATTATTAAGATTAACTACGGTCTCTAGGATAGCATTATGACAAAAATATGTGGTTTCAGCTTCACTACAAAAGAAAATGGTGTCGTGTGAGGGGGCAGCCATGGTCAAGCTTGGATTCTCCAATGGTCTAATCTTAAGTTCTACAGAGAAAATAAATTGTTGAGTTTACATTGGTTTGTAGGAGACTGGCCCTTCTTTCACATAGCAGAAAAGGGGAAGCTAAAGAACTGTTTACAATGTAGTAAAACCAAATAAGAGCCCCAACTTGACCATAGGTTTACTCGTCTTTCTTCCATGACTTTCAAATAAGGTTAGGAGTTGGAATCTAGAGGGATCAGGTTGTCAAATCCAATCTCTCTTACAACACTTTTTCTAGATGCTTAACCATAGATTCCCTCTTTCTAGCCCTAGTTTGTGTTTATTTTCTTAGGTATAGGTCCACAAACAGAAAAAAAAGAGGATAGGCTGGTTGGTTTAGGTCCATATAAAGATTGGGTTGGGCATGGGTTTATTCTTCACAACCTGATAATAAATTGGTTTGGTATGGGTTGAAAGGTTTTTTGACTCAACCTGAATTTGCTCCGACCCAAAGCCAATGCAACCTGATCCCTTGCCACCATTAAATAGAAAACATAAGGGAGAAAATGATAGTAAAAATGTCATAATGCAGTGGCCTAATTTCTTTCATTAGAAAAGCCTATAAAATTTAATATTCTTCATTTGATTTTGAATAGTATACTAAATGTATAGCATTCAATCAGCGCTCAATAATTTAGGCAGACTGAAGCTTGAAAAAGTTTACAAAACCCCACATTTCTAAAGTACAGTTTAACTCTACAATTGTAAGGGAACATGTAAAATAGATCCAAAAGTCAATAATATTATAGATGAAGATTCACTTAGCAAAAATATAATAAATGCTTACTTAAAAAGACTATCCGTGATCAAAAGAGTTTGGACAGCCATGCGCTCATGTGCAACCTCAACATGCTTAGGCCCATAACAAGCACGAGCAGTATCCTAAAAATACCCAATTATTTTGACATCAGATTTCAGAAAATAGGTCTAGATTGAATGAATCAGAAGAAATTTTAAAAATACCGTACGCAAATTTATCATAAAAGAAATAGCATTTAGAACATAGTGACCTGTTTACATATTTATGACATAGTACATGCAATATATTCTAGGTATATTTGAACAGCTGTAATTTACCACATAATCAGCAGGTTCTAGCTTTCGAGACTTGAGCAGAAAGAACAGTAAGATAACAAATTGGAGTATAAAGCAAGTCAATTTGGCTAGATAGAGTTAGAAGTGAACTGAAAAGATACGTGCAGTGTGTCAATCATCATTCAAGGCAAGATGGCTACTTGTATACTCCATTTCTCTTTGCATGATCCTCTTAGTCCTCCAAAAAGGACATATACTAGCTTAGAAGAGACGCATGGTGTGCTTCAAGATCAAAATTATTTAGCACTCAATAAAGTCTTGGTTGCTGTATTCTATATTTATATGCAATTGTACTTTAATTACATGCATAAATCAAGAATTTAATCTTAAAACTAGTAATTACATTAAGTATAGAAACTTACATTTGAAAGCATATTGAAGAAATCCTTCAAGGCTCGGACCTGAAAGGAAAAGGCACAAAGGAAAAAGGTGTTGGAACTAAAACATGATAGACTACATGGCAACATTAGTTAATATATATAAGTCACAGAGAATTAAATAGGTCAAAAGAAAAGTAACACAGAACACGTATAGCACTATAGCAGTCTTAGGAGATCAGATTACTTCTTGTGCTGCTTTTGTGTCTTTGATCAAGGTCATGACACTCGGGGCATCCAAGACCTCCTTCAAACTATGCCTATACTCAAGAATAATGAGCGGTAAGTATGGAAAATGGTAAAAAGTACTCTTTTAGACTATTAAAGTAAAACAGTTTAAAAGGACAGTATAAATGTGGAACTACGCTATTATACATTCCAAGGCACCCATAAAATATCTTCCACCCAAATGGTCCAGGAGGAGAAAGGAAACAGATGAACAAACAAACCAAGCAACCATTTCCAAATACACATACATGAGAATAGGAATCAACAATGAAGTATCTGTGCTCCCTCAAATATGATATCACAAAACCAAGATCTCCTACAAAAAAAAGATTTCCAAGGGGAATCTACAAAATATCTAACAGAACTATGAATTACTTATTCCATCTTGTTACTAACTATCTATAATATATTAATAAATGAGAATTTCAAATTTCCATCAAGATTCTATCTGTCATTTTTTTCCAAACCTGTATAATGCATGTCAAAATGATGCATGCTGTTATAGGCCAAGATGGCATAGACCAGCATGAAAAAGATGCATACAGCACCCTTGATTATGTTAAATATACTTTCTTATTTATTAAGTGATTGGTAAGCGATAGATTTGATGCATATTTCACATACATCAGTCATGTCTTTGTAAATTAATCTTCTTGTGATGCTAATATGAATAAGTGCCATCCATGGTTCTTTGTCTTGGTATGGAGCCCCATACTACTAACTTACCGATACAAGCCAGGTCTATTGGTAGGTCGCAATAGAAATTCATGGTACGTTGTTGGAGCCGAGATAGCAGTTGTACCATGTGTTAGTATAGGGGTGTACCAAGCCCTCATACTGTACCAGTACCATGCCAGCCAGTACAGGTCAGTACTGTAAGCACAGTGATCAAGGCTGTAAAAAGCAGTCACCTACATGCCTGGAGAACCCAACTGCCATGGTGATCTTCAGGCTTTTACACAATGCAGCTGTACAAATGACCCCAGGCAAATGCCTGGCTGCCGAGGGGCTGCCACTGTCTTATGCTGGCACCTTGTTTCTCAGTTTATTTAACGCATTATACTTTCAACTAATTCTCCTTTTAAGTATGTACGTAAAGAGAGAAACATGGAATGCATTCATAATACGTTCCTATAGATACTAAATGGTGCTAGATCATGCTACATTTGTAGAAAGTTTTAGATACTCGAGATCACTGGATAAAAAATTTTATCACATAGTAAAAGTGATGTAGTAAACATTTCATTGCTGCATCATTTAAATAAATCATGACCTAACTATTTGATAATATGATGTTCTCTGATGTGTCATTTATGAATGAAATATATGTACATATGGTTATTGGATCATGTAGGCTATTGATGATTCTATATATAAAAGTATTAACAATTTATTAATTTTTAACGACTTTTATTCCATGCGAACCTAATCGCGGGGCATTTTGTGCAAACCTTTAAGGACGCCAATGCTTAGGTGGTTTGGAAACCTCGGGTGTCATCTTCCATGCATTAAGACAACAATTGACTCAACTAAAATAAATATTTATTATATCAATTCAAGAAGGTATCCTGGTGCCAAGTGTTAATAAACTTTTAGATGTGACAAGTAAGAAACATGATTTACTGCTTCATCTAGAATGAAAATATTTTAAACCTTTGACCATGAGATAGTACAAGATCTTCAAATGACTATAACATGTTTTAGCTCCTGCTTGTTCAGGAGAAAATCATTTAGGTTCATACAGGTTCTTTCAAATAAGAAGGGTCAAATTTACTTCTTCCTTACATTTATATACTGGTTTGTGATGAAAAATAAAAGAAAAGATAAGCAATATTGGCCTATATAAATTTCAGTGTTTTTGAAAGGCGATTGCAGTACATGAGGAGCCAAGAGCGGCATAGTACTTAAACAGGAAGTGTGTGCATCCCCACAAAAGAGAGGCTAAACTCTTAAGGGAGCTTCACTTTATCTGAAATAGAAGGTAGATGTGGACACTGTTTCTTAGCCTCCTTGCCAGAACTGTGACTAATTGCGCTCATAATTAGCAAGCAAACTCCAACTAAGCAGGCTGAAAATTAACAACCCATCTAAGATACAATGTAACAATAAATAAATATGTACCATCAATGATTACAAAACCATTGGCTACAACATGTTCACAGAAATGCATAAATGAATAAAAGTGGATGAACTCTGCTCTATCTAGGGTTATTGCATTGTCCTTTTGTTCTGTGTGACCTAGTGTTCTACCTGGACTATTTGAAGATCAGCATAAAATGACTGAAATGTCCCTGATATATGGGCATTGAAGTAGTTGTATGTTTTAATTCTTGAAACATTCAGTATAGTTTATAAATATATTAATACTTCAAACTTTAAAAATATTATCATAAAAGGCAATATTGTAATTTGACATTGTTTGTACCAAAAAAATTGACAATGGGAAAGAACTGATGGGTACATATGCAATTAACTTATGGTATGCAATCAAAGGTTCAACACGAAAACCATCTCTGTTGTAATCAGACATTAGGTCCCTGCATAAACCCAATCATGTCAATGAGGTGCCCAACAAGATTGGATTCATTCTTGAAGCTAACTTAATCAAACACATGTTCAAATAGAAATCATGATTAGTTCAAAACAAGAGCCTTATTGGGACTCAATTATGAAAAAAGTTCATGCTTGAACCCTCTTATATAATTATCCTAAGACAATCTGGCTCAAAGTCCATTGTACTAGTACTAGGTACCATATTGGTACCTTACCAATACGATACTATACATCCCTCACACCGACACAAGATCGAGATATGATATGATACACCCTCATACCGACACAAGGTCAGGATGCGATATGATACACACCTCATACCGACACATGGTCAAGAGACCCTTTTCTCCCACCCAGCAATAGTATTGACCAAAACCGGGCAATACAAATCAGCACGATATGAGACCAAGTGGAAATAGTTGGTTCCACCCAGTATAAGCCAGTTTGGCCCTCATGTCATATCAAACCCCGGTACCTTATTGATAAAGTATGGTACAGCCGGTACCAGGCAATACAAGTTTGTATAGCAAAAAACCATGATCTACCTAAATTTGGCCCAAGTTTGTGATTGTATCAAGTTTGATAAGGTTTGAGCAAGAGATTCGTGTCACTCCCAAATTCGGTCAATTTGAATTCAACTCAAGAGGAAAGATTGACCTTTAATGGTTCTACAAGACTAGTAGGTCTTGATTGGTTTTGACACAAAATACCCCTTAATAGTTTTGAGTAATCACAGCAAGGATTAACGAACCATGCGAACCAGCCGGTTCGGGGCGTTCCGAATTGGGCCGATTGGTTACTGGCACGGTTCACTAGTTCAAAATAGGATATAAGGTTGGTCGGCTCTATTCCCTTCAAAACCCTCTTCACGTGTAATATTCGCTTTGAAACAGTCGGCCGAAGGCTCCATCACTTTGTTCACCATGTTGGAAAACCAGAGAAATGCCGAAGGCCCCTTCAAAACACTCCATCCTGCTTTCAAACCCTTTATCCCCCTTCGAAACCCAATGGCAATCAGATTCAGAAGTAAGTTTCTCTCTCTCTCCCTCTCTCTCAGTCTTCATTGCTGGCCTCCATCCCCCTTCGAAGCTCTCCAAAGAGTTTCTTCTCTCTCTCTCTCTCTCCCTCTCTCTCCCCCCTCTCCTCCTTCCTCTCTCTTACTCCCTTCCTCTCCCTCTCCTCCTACTCCCTCTCCTCCTCTCTCTCCTACTCCGTCTCCTCCTCTCTCTCCTGCCGTTTTTGTTTCGAAACAAGGGAGAAAGGGTTTCGAACTCTTTTTTTTATTTTTGAATTCTGAATTGAAGTCGGCAAACTATATACCAACTTTTCTTTAGTAAACTCGGCAAATGGTCTATCAACTTTAGTTCAAAATTTGAAACTAAAAAGGTCTGAAATGCCCCTCCATGTTACGCTACAAACCCATACCATACCATGCTAGTTGTCGACCAGTAGAGCCCTAGTAGGCTAGTACCGGTTTGGTGAACCTTGAATCACAGTGTACATAAGTGAGATACACGTGTATCATAAGTAGCATGTTTTGAAATCTTCCCTTCATTGTTAAAAGGATTTCCCACGGATAAAATATGAGACTCGCATGTACTTGGACATGGTTTAGGCCTAAACTATGAAGATATGAAATATTAGTATACTTAATTTTTTAAGGTATTTTCACAAAAATGGCATGTGACATTTGGACAAGTCAGGAGCTTGAATGATGGGGTTCCATCAAAGACCCTGCTAAGTGGATAGACCATATAATATATATATATATATATATATATATATATATATATATATATATATATATATATACACGGATACCAACACGTCAAAAACTTAAGGAGGACAGCTAAGTGACTGACCAAGACTAATGGCCACCTAAAGAATGATCGGTTAAGACCCAAGAATTTTATTTAGATCACCAAGCTTCTCGCATACATTGGTATTGGCTTTATATATCAAGGAATGAATGACTCGATGAAGCTTGAGTATCTTCTACAGCTCTCAACCTGACATTGATCCCTTTATGAATTGGAAAACTTTAGAAGACCCTAAGAATCAACCAATGGCTGCTAAAACGTATTTTTTTAAGAAAAATACATCAAATTTAGCCTAGTGTTTAACATTATCTGTGCATTATGTGGTCTTGTGGAGGAGTCTATGCATCCTTTGTTATTTCAATCAAAATGCACTAGTCTAGTCTAGTAGTGTATATTGGCTAGCAATTACGATCTGTATTTCCACAGATTTGAGTGCATTCGGTTTAAAAACTATATTTGAAATGTGCAGCTCAAAACTCAAATTCATAGTTTCAGCTCAATTCCTTATGTGGGATTCAGACGAGGCAAAATAAATGTGGTTTCATTATAGAAGAATGTCACTATTTACTTGGTTTGTCCGTGAAAATTCATTTGTTCTCCAAGAAGGAATAAGAACTAGAACTAAAGGGCGAACATGGATGAAAAAAAAAGAGAAAATAGAAGAGGAATGGAGGAAGAGAGCACCATGACTGAGTAAGAAAGCTTTAAACTCTGGAAATACTACTTCAGTGACTCTTTAATGACCATGATCTTTAAATACTTTTGACTATGATTTTGTACTTATCAACCCATCTCTCCGATCCTTAATGAGTAATGACTCTCCAATAAACTAGTTAATGACATAAAACTGCACAGGAAGCCTCTCATTACATAAACAAACTTCGACACTTTGGCATGATGACTAATAATTTTAATTGCAATAGTGGCACATTGATTCTCTTCTGGTTCGAGCAAACTCATCCCAAGTTTAAACGTTTTCATTAGGCATTTGAATGGGTATTCCATTCCTCCTGTCCTTCTTAATGAACCATTCCTCCTATCCTTAGCAGCCCTCTTGAACGCTACTTACTAATATATAACACACTAAGAAGTTGCAGGAGATAACCTCAGATGATGTAAACAAATTGACCACTTTGATGGAATGACTCTAATTAGCAAATGCAATGATGACACATTCAATTCAGATCTTTCAAACATTGCTTCTAGAACTTCATCCAGCGAGCTAAAATGAATCAAAGCTAAAAATTAGATCAGAAGGCAAGCTATTGACTATTGTCACTGAGGAATGTTGAAAGAAGATCAATATTATATAATTTAAATACAAGGATTACCTTGAACAACAGAAACAAAATATTATATGTATAATGTTAATCAAATTACAGATATCATTATTCGAAAACATAGCCAGAGAACTCACTTGTAACCGGATGTTGAATGTGCAAGAATTAGATGTGATTTGTTCTCAATGATCGATCTTAATTGTCGTCGTTCTGCTTCTAAAAGTAAATAATCACGAAATTGATCCTATGACATATTGAAAGAAAAAATAATCAGAACAAAAATCCTTAAGAAAGTACCAACAATAATTCATGCCCAAACATTGTATGTGTCTTCCTCCTTTACTTTAATCATGAAGCATAAATAACATAAAAGTTAATGAATTTTTTGATCCATAGCTATAAAAGGAGAGAATGAAGGCATTTACATGAATATGGCATCAAGCATCATAGACATCATGGCAATTAACAGAGACTTTTAGTTCAAATGCTAGAAGGTTAAACAGATCAGTTAAATTATAAATAATGCATCATCAAGTAATCCTTTCTCAGGGCTTTGCCTACGGTGGCACTCACCTTTCTAGGTTTTCTTTTTATTCTTTCTTTTAATGGCTACTATCCCTTCTTTTTATATGTGCCAAAACAGTTGAACAATCTTTCTAAAATCCTCCAAAACGGTTTCTATAACTTCTCCACTGATCCTTATCCAACAACTTCCCCAATAGCCCTTATCTTTCCCCCACTTATCCTTATCTTCCATTTTACCGCCTATTACTATTCCATGAACAGTAACTCGGATCGGGTACTGTTTATGTGAACAGTAACTTTTTCTTTTTGTTCTCTTTTCTAACTTCCTTCCCCCTTCTTCCATACATTCAATATGCACAATTCTATCTCCAAGACTTTTACCCATCCTTCGTTCCTAGAGATTAGTGATGGCCGTGGGCATTGAAGAAAGGCCAAAGCTCAAGCAATTAAGTGTAGTGGTTTGTGGTTGGGTTAGGCTTTCTATCACACCTAGGTGGACCCTTTTTTGCTTGGCAGTCCTAGTACATGACTTAACTAAAAATTCAAGCCTAAACATGGCTTTAGATAGAAAACACAGAAACAACAAAAAACATAAACTATGTACAAGATGGAGTCCTGGGACTACATCAAAAATGGATGCCTTGCGTGCTTGCAGGACATGTCCCGTAAGTATGCCATAGTTGCCATATCTCTGGCTCATTATTTTCGGTCACGGGCATGAGAAATCAAGTGGTATTGGAGCAATTTAAAATGTTATATTATAATTTTAGATAGAACTGGAAAATATAAAAATTGTAAAAACAAAAAATATGGTTTCTTAATCTTTAAGATTTTTTGATTAAGTTCCTTAGCTATAGGGCCATCCCATGCTTCCCAATGACCAGTTACCTCTTTCAAAATTAATTGACCATAATCCCACGCACAGATGTACCCGTACTACCATTTTTGTATCTCGTCTCAGTAGAAAAGCTTACAAAATTAAATATGCCTTCGGTTTTAAAGTTATCACAACGTTTTTCCATCAATTTACTCATTATGCTTAAGATCAAGGAAAAATAATAGGATAGCAATTCATCAGTTCTCTCCACATGTTTTTACAGAATTAATTATGGCAGAAGACTACAGTTAAATGATTTTTTTTATTATGTAGATATTTCCTGGTAAGGTAATGAATTTTTTCCATTTTCACCTGCATAAGATTGAAATCCATCTCCAAAATAATGGCATTTTTTCCAGAAGTAAATGATAAGCCAAAAAATCTAATGGAAAGTTTTCCTGTCCAAATCTGAAACAGGAACCAAGATATCTTGGTTTAAACAATAAAATCATGCATGGCATAATATTCTTGATAATTTCTGAATACCAAATGGTCTCCAGTGCATTAACTAGCACATTTGGCTTACACTGCACAGAAGTCCCTGAGATCCCAGGTGGCTGCTACATATGCAGGCTTTTTAACGGTGTCCAATGGTTGCCAGAAGCAGGGACATAAACAAACAGCACATGAAGTAATGAAAATCATCTTAAGCATTTCTTTTACAAGCTACAGACTATGAGAATATCCTGAAAGAAGAATAAGTCTGAACAATTTTGACGTCAATCCTATTACCATGCAGAATTATCATATTCGTCTCAACTACAAAACTTTATCTTTTGTACTTCTTATGAGTGACAGAAGAATTTCCAGAGAGCAAAAGTTAATAAAATTCAGCTCAAGTTTTCAGGCATTCTCCTTAAGACTGTGAAACCATAAGTAACAGGGTAATTGTAAATAAAGGTTACAAAACTGTTCTTTAGAGGTTAGTGGACTGAACCTTTGTGAAGCCTGGGCTTGCAATTACTACACAGCGAACAACTTTAAAATCAATATGCTTCAGCAAAGCCTAAGAATCATGCCTCTTATGTCAGTTCTCAAAAAGATGTGCGCATGAGCATGATTATAGAATATATGACAAGTAATTTGTAAAAGGAAACAAAGCATTTTCAGCCAAACTCACCTGTAAAACATTCTCAAAAAATTTCTTCAAAGCCTATAAATGAAACCAGTCAATTTACTTGATAAGTGATTCTAATGGTATCAAGTATACAATTTCAGGTTACAACTGAAAATACAAGTTCTAGCATACCGATTCGTAACCAGCAATGGCAGGACCATGCTTCCTTGGAATCGAGGTCTCTATGCGAGAGCGAGTTGCGGTTATACTGTTCGAAGGCAATAATTACCTTATAAGTAAATATTTATAATGCACGAAAACAGTATATTGAAAAAGTAATTACTCTATATTACCCCAGTTTTTCTAGATCATTTATGTAGAGCCTAAAAAATATAGTATACATTGTGTGGATGTATGTACATATATGTCTGTGAATCTGTAAGTAGACACACATACATACAAATGTAAAGATGTACGCATGGACACATAAATCTGGAAACGTTAGCAACCAAATTATTTTTCATATAAACTTTTTCACCAACAGGTACCGCGCAGGGGAGGGGGGGTAGGGGGGAGGCAAAGCACTACATAGAAGCATTCAGTAAAATGTTGCCATAAATCAATCATTGCAACTACTTAAAACCTAAATAAATTATACCCAGGTAACAACATTCAAACTAGGAGGTCCCAATTTTACTCTAGCACAAAGCAAGGAGAAACTAATTAACTACTCTTCTAAGAAAAGTTGCGTTACAGAATCGTTTGTGTAATTGTAAAGTACAACTCTACTAGTGACTTGCATTTTGCAGTCCGAAAAGTATGGCCTCAATGCAAATTAATAGAGAAAAATAATTCATAAATCAGATATGAAGAGGTGTGTATAACTTTTGCATTTCAGCCATTGGACTGGCCTGCCTAGTCCACCGGAAGTTAGCTTGTAAAAGAAAAGTAGATGGTCAACTGGGAATTAAAGGCCTTGGCCTTATGGATCAGTCTCTGATGGCTAAGCGGGGGTGGACATATCTGAAACTTGGTAAAGCCAATTTGGAGGAACCAGATCCTCTTGACATACCATAAAAAAATCAAGACAAGTGCAAGGTGGAAGCCTATGAAGGGGAAAAAACAAGCTTTTTTATATGGAAAAACATCATTTCTGCTTCAACTCATTTCCAGAACAGAATCCGGTATCAAACAGGGTAACAGGCTGGATGTTAAGTTCCAAGGTTTTGAACACCATGAGATGGGGTCATCCTGGTTTTTGCTTGGAACAGGATGCCCCAAGTGCCGTCCGCTCAGGATGGTGGATGTCATGTCCCTTACCAGTCCATTTCTTGACCGGTTCTATCCCGACACTCGGGACAATGGGATGCCGCACTGTCACACCAGTACTCAAAACCTTGTTAAATTCTGGGTAGATACCTAACTGGAAGAATTAATCCTTTATTATTTCTTCCCCAAACTCTACAATTGCTGCAAGAAGAAATGGGTTACTGCTGCCTCACAATGTAAAAAGAAACACTCTACTTGGAAAGTCCAGGTCTGTCATCCTCTACCATTTGAAGATACTTTGGAATTGAACAAACTGCTTGATCTTCCTGAACACCATAGGCCATCAACAAACTCCAATACAATTTTCTAGAAGGACAATGTTTCCTACAACTATGCAACTGCTTTTCTGTGCAACTTCTTAAGCTCCAATGGCTTACAATGTCCCTTTGCAGAAACTCCATGGAAACTCACAGTGCCTCTAAAAGTCAAAATCTTTCCATGGTTAAGCTTCAAGATCCGACTCAAAACCAGAGAATAGCTGAACAGGAAGACCAACAAGACTTTGGTGGAGGATGTGTACTTTGTGGTGAACCTGTTGAGTCACATGACCATCTCTTTCTAAGGTGCATTATCAAAGCCATTTGGGTTGAGGTTCTGGACAAACTAAACAGCCAGCACTACCCAATTTCTTTCATATCACTTTGGATGAGATGGAGATCGTCTTATATTCCTAGAGAATTTCGAGCGGCATTTGATCAACTATGTGCAGCAATTCTGTGGTCATGTTGGAATGAAAGAAACGCCAAAATATTCCTAAATTGATCTTCATCAGAGAGTCAAGTTCTTCAAGCTAGCATTAGGATATTCAACAACTAGTCTATCTTATGTAGCCAGAAGCCATTGATAGGGTTCTCCGAATATTGGTGTCTTATTAGACATAGCTTGCGGAGGTTCTACTTAATAGTAGATATGCCTTTCTTGTTAAAGACCCTGCCTTCATTTTCTTTTGCTCGCTCTCTCTTTCGTTCTGTGCTCCCTTCTTCTATTGTAATTATTTTCTTATTTGGAACAAATTTTAGGTGGCTCTACCTCCCTTTATCCTCTGAAAAGAAATACCTAAAAGGGCCTACTCAACAATCTCACCATCAGATTCATATCAATATGACTTCCTTAATAGTCAGGACCCATCAGCCAAATTTAAACCCTACTAAAAGATAGATGAGCCATCACATTAATGTTGATCAAAGACAAAAAAAAAAAAGCTATAAGAGTGGTAAATGGATGGAGCTCACAGCTAGCAGGACAGGGCTTCTGAATACATCTACTAAACATCATAGTTCTCATAATTCCTTCCCAAACGCCTATGAATAAAGTGCACTTGCAAGGATGAAATGCCCGGCAATTTACTCACGCTCATCTTATGTAGTCTGCAAGTTGAGTTACAGATACCGGGGCTTTTGCCAAGTATTCTACATCATAAGATGCGACAAGACTACCTTGGAAGATAAACCACAAGATACACAAAGTCACAGTAGGGATGCTACATTAAAAGAGAGAGAATGCTGTGAGGACCCATACAGGCATGTGTTTGTTCCCATATTGGCCATGCACTAAGTAGATTTTCGATACTTCAGGGCCAAGAAACCCAAATAAGTCCTTCCTGCTAGCCTTTTTGGGTAAGGTCCCAGGTTGTTATAAAAAGTATCAGAACTAGGACCCAGCCCATGACCCATGTGAACTAGAGAAAACTGCAGCATGAACTCGTTGAGGTTGCTCAATCGTGGTGTTTGTGATTAGATTTGTAGCCCTTGTGATTGGATTAATGGTATTTGTGATCGAATTTGAATAGATTTTGACCCTTACCTGGCAAGGATGCCAAGGCTTAAACAAAGGAATGTATGTGAGGGCCCGTGAGGACATGCATTTAGTCCGACATCAGTTACGCACTGGATAATACTGGGTACTTATATAGGACCAAGAAAGCCAAATAATATTTTCCGGCTAGCTTTTTTGAGTCAAGTCATGGGTTGTTACAAATTTAGAATACATTCCTAACCATGATTGGCACAACATGAAAGAGGAAAGCTATAGTTTTAACAAACAAAATTGAATGAACCGTATACAAATTTCACAAGTACAATTTACAATATGTAACATGTTGTCAAACAGTTTTGGTTTGTGATCTACTATAGAAGGAACTATTGATTAAAATATGAAATTGACATAGAATAATTGGATGTCACTGGAATAAATGATGTCTTACAACTTTTCAAAAATGATCGCTCATATTCTCAATGATGCTATGATCCATTAAATAGAGAAAGCAGAAATTTCGGCTAGTTGCAGAATGTCCAAATTGAGTAACAACCATTAAAAATTGAAGTATTATTTTTTTTAATTCATGACAAGTATATCATGATACCAAGTACCTTTTGCCAATGAGAAACAAGTGAGCCAGCCCTTCTTGCATCAGAATGACAGCCAGATCAGCACTTGCAGAAGGATCTGAAATTTGGTTCCATGACATTAATTAGAAGGTAAACATGCTTCTGCTTTGCTACCCAAAAGAAACAAGCCACAAAAAAGGACTTCAAACGTATATAATATAAAAGAACAGGAAACTAGCTACAATTGATCAATTTCGATCAAAGTCATCAGTAGTCTAACATCAAAGGGCTTGATCAAACTAGAAATTCTCCAGGACATGATTTGGCCTTTGACCAGTTATGTTGTGAGCACATTTTCAAATTTACATAGATTACAAGCTATTTGTTGGTAATCATTACTTGGTATAATGGCGATCTTCATATCAAGTTTATCTTTGTATGCACTTTTGTGTTTGTATTCTGTAAATTTTACTCTCAAATTTCTTTGTGTACTCTTAAATAGTTAGATTGTCCTCAAACAATTAAATAACATACCACAATTTAAATCGATGCATAACATCTTTTTTAACATTTCCAGTGATTTTTTTATAATTAACAAAAAAAATTAAATGCCTTGTACTTTCACCTCATAACATAAAAACCATGTTTACAATAATTAAAACCATGTATCCAATAATTATAGTATATTTTTCTACTACTTCGTTGTTTTCATTTTTTTCCTTGTTTTTGATCAGATCTGCTGAAATTGAAACTGAGTCCTGAACAGAACTGAAACCGAAAGCAAACTTCAGAGTTCAGACCTTGCATGTTGTAGCTTTATCCCAGCAACATTGTCATCCTATGATAGTTTTAGAGAATAGCTCTGTCAACTTCCACTGATGCATATTTTAGCTTTGTGTCCTCAAGTTTCTTCAAGCTTTCCCATGCAAACATTATTTTGGCAGTATGATTGACACACCCACTTCTAACAATAGATAAATTCGCACCCACTTCATTGACACATTACCTGTGAACCCTATATGTCTCGAAGAGGGCATAATTCTGGTTTTTGTCCAAAATGGGTGCATGTATATATATATATATTGTATCAAGGTTCGCCGGTCGCCTACCGGATCCGTACGGTTCCGGTTCATACCGGAACTGGCCAGAACGAACCGGCCAGCTCTTCCCCGTCAGAGTCGGAAAAGAAAAAGAGAACGAGAGAGAGCGCGGGGAAGAGAGGGAGGGAGGAGACCTGTGGCCTCCATCGGAGAGCCGCGGAGGGGCGACAGAGCCTGCAGGGCAGAGCCCTTGTTTTCATAAGGTCAAAGGAGATGGAGGCTCGAAAGCCCTCCCTCCCTCCATCTCCCTCCGTCCATCTCCCTCTCTCTTTTTTTTCCTCTCTTTCTTTCTCCCTCTCCCCCTCCCTCGTCGGATTTCTCGAACCAAGGAGAGGACCATGTCCGCTCTCCAAATCAGATGATTCGGGATGGTATCGCCTTCCATGTTGCGAACCTTTGAAGTAACCAACAACCTTTAACCATAAATAAATAATTAAGTGTGAGGCTACATAGTCTATAGAAACATTATGTCAGTAAATCAATCAAGTATACCTCAACCAATACTCCTATTTACAGCAATGTAGGGAAAACCATAAGAAAGAGCAATAGCTCTAACGAGAAAACCGATAAATATATGAGGCATTTATTGAACTAAAAGACAGCATACCACATGCTTGTTGGAGAACATCACGTGCCATCGAATCCCAAACATCCTAGAGGATTTATTGAAATTTTATTAAGGAATGCAATTCAGGTATAGCATGATAAAAAAGAACAAATGCACTTAATCTGCATATTAATGTCCAAATGGTAATCTTAAATAAAAAAGAATGTGCCAAACAACAGCATAAACAGGTAAAAATTAACAAGTGTCGATAGACTAGCGCAACTAGAAAAACTCAGGCAATATCATGAATGATATTACATGCTTGGAGATGGAACTTCACTTCAATCAGATAGGAAGACTGCATTTAAAGAAAGTTTCTTTCTAGAAATATGTGAATATTCTTCCTCCTCTCAATTGGAGCACTTATACTCTACATTCAAGTCACTCGATGAATCAATAAGGAAAATAGTGAAGAAGGAACAAATACAAAATCAGAAAGTTATTATAAACCACCTGGAATTTAACTGCCAAAGAGTATGCAAAGTTGCATTATTAACTCATGTTTCTGCTCTCTAGGTTAGTACTAAGCAAAAGAATAAGCAGATTAGATTTAAGGATCTGACAGACATAGAAACCAGACATAGGAAGCAAAGGATCCATTTTCTCATTACAATTTTCCTTTCCAATTAATAATTTTTGTCACTGACTAATATGGTGCACACCATACTCACCTAATATCATCAATAAAATAAACTATAATGAAATCACCATATAGAGTTTATATTTATACCGGTCAACATTCAATTACTTATTATGTTTAGTATAGCACCATACTATGAAAACCACAATTTTAACATTCTTTATAATCTTTAAATTAAGTGGTTTGAATTATGACGTTTTAAGAAAAAACTGATGCTTGTGAAGATTCAGATGCAGCAGCACTTTGTTATGGATGACCAGAAGACAGCTAAAATCAGTATATTTTCCCATGAGAAGTTCACAGACCTCTCTAAGAACTTTACAATTTCCTTACCACAATACATCTTCATTTAATTGGTAATGAAGATTGATATACACAGTTATGCACTACATCAGAAAACCCTTAACCAGCAAGCATATAGGCCAATTGATAGATCAATGTGTGATCCACAAAAGGTTCAGAATATTGTACAATGGATAGTCAACTTGACAAATCCTCCATGAAAGGGAGCCAAACTCCCAGCAAAGGTAAACTCGAGCCAGAGAGGTAATTAGCATGAATCCCAGTGGGGTAATTGATGGGTTTCCAAACAGCTACCTTATGAATTCCATGTTTCAAACTCATGCAACTAGGAAGCAAACTCGAAGTTTCCACCAGGCATGAAAAGAGTAGACAAAGAAAAAAGAAGTCAAGATTTAATTTATTGCTTTTTAATGATCTCATGAATTAAAAAAACTATGAAAATGTACAATAGGTCCCTTTTAGGAAGGTGTTAGGGTTGAGTACTATAAATAACCCGTGAATTGGACCCTTCGGAGAACAAGTTGAATGAAAGCAATCCATTCCTAAACTCTTCTATGTGTTGCGTGCAGTGTCATCACAGGCAACCATGTAGGCAGTCCCACTTAGGAGCTTGGGCAACTCCTACGCCGAGGCGCCTGATGTCTTCCTAGCTGTCAAACAGGGCAGCTACCCAAGCACATAGATTGGTGCCTAATCAAGCGCAAATTGCCACCTTTGACTGCTTTTACAAGGCGTGCACCTATGATATTATTTATCACTGCAAATTCCAGCCATGTTTCTTCACGTATGTTACAGAATTTATCGACTCTCAAGTAATTTAGGGTATTAATGAATGAATATGATGTTTTTCATGTGATTTCTATGAACCAAATATGTCTTTGTGACTGTTGCTGTATACATAAATATGGTTGAGTGTTTTGTTGTTTTTTCTCTTATCTTGCCTACTCAATTTGTTCGGGTGATTTCAAAGTCTTGCCCATCGAGAAGGTCGCCCTCCTAAATTAGTGTGTAACTATGCATGGTTGAGTGTTTTGTTGTTTGTTTTTCTTATCTTGCCTATTCAATTTGTTTGGATGATTTCAAATTCTTGTTCATCAAGAAGGTCACCCTCCTAAATTAGTATATATTCTAGAATATCTATGACATGCTCCGAAAGAGGAATGTCATTATGGTGTTTACCGTGTAGTTCGCTGATTGAGTGGAGATCGGCAAATAATTATCAAACCATGGCATATAAATGTAGTGAATCATGTGATTAGAAGTATTCTCGTCCTAAGATCAATGTTTTGCCACAGTGCTAAGGAAATGTGATTATAATTATGCCATTGAATACGCATAGCTGGAAATTATGTTATCATTCTAAAAAAAACATATGGAATATCATGACTAGGTTGCAATGGTTATTCTACATACCAAATCAGAGGTAAAATGGTTTGAGGAAGTTAGAACAGGCAAAAGTATAGGTGGAAGCTTGGTAGCTTCAACGCCCATTCTCCAGCTTTGAAAAAATGGTTAGAATCAAAACATAATAGGCCATTTTGACCAAGACTGGTTACCACTTGCCTTCATGTTGCTTGATCATGAATATAGGATCTGCATACTAACATTTGTTGGAAATTAACTCCAAAAGGAAAAAACTTTAGCAGTTAGAGTATTTCCATACAAGGTATTTTTATAATGAATAATTATAAATAAGTGCGAAGTGTAAAATTAATTTGTATCAACAAAAGAACATTATATATGTGGATCATTTTCATGGCAATCAGTTATGTAATTAAGCATTAGAAGTTCATTAGTTACTCTTTAAGTTTATAATAATTAAAAAATACAGTATAAATCCCAAAGATTATGACATTCAAAAAACTCTGGACATGTTTCAGCTCATCTTTTTGTCAAATATTAATGAATCCTGTCATTTAACATTAACAACTGCATCTGATTAATATTTTATTTATTCCAATGGCAAGATGTTCTAACATTAATACATTAAGCAGATAGCTAAATGATCGATGTGAATGTCAAGTTAAAGGTCAGAAAAATCCACAAATTAAGCTTAGGTTTCTTCGTGTGAATTTCAATTTAGTGGATAGACTAAAGAAAACAAAAGTGGAGTTTTCTATAGAAAAAAGAGAATACTATCTTTGTTGCAGAGAGAACATTATCTTTCGTAATATCTTTTTGCTGAATGAGATTATTTGACAGAGAGAAATTAATGATTGAGAGTTTACCTTCCTTAGCACAAAAGGCCTATGTGGCTCAATCTCTAGAGTATGAAATTGTCCAATCTGCATTTAGTACAAACAAAGTTACTGGTGCTACTTCTAAATGGTGCCACATCAGCAACTACATTTAATTTATTATAGAACTTAACTGACCTTCACATGTTCATTCTCCAAAATATTCTTTCCGCGTATACGCAATACTGACCCCTCCTTGTCATAATCAACAGACTGAGTAGTGCAATGAATTAGAACCAATATTTAATTGCCAAGAAATGGTTTTAGATAAAAAAATAATGGGATGCAAAAAAGGAAAAGACGTCTTCAGATGGCCATAAGAAATTAGAAAGTTAATCTAAGAATGAAAAATATAAACAGGAACTTTATTAGTGATGCAGTCACTTCAGCATAACCTAAAACCCAGCATGATCATATTAGAGATGGTATAATCGAATGAGAATAAATGGATGGAGATCATATTCAAATAATGGGGTCAGTTGTCACAAGGCAGAGGCAAATTGGTAGAGAATGCATATACAGTATTCACTTTCAGCAACTAAAAAACAGCCTAAAGAAAAACTGAATTGAAGTTGGGAGAAGTTATTGCTAAGTTCAGATAGAGAAATAAAAGAAGCAAGATTTGCTAAGGAAGGTTAAATTAATGGAATAATTCTTTGGTAGTACCATATGAGAAGTAATAAAAGGCCCCTTGTATCATGGATTTAATTAAACTTTATATATAGCCTATATATCATATAATAAACTTTAACATAATACAGTCCACAATATATATTTATATGTGGGTACATGTGCGTGCATGTGTATAGGGTTTATGCTTTTGGGTTTAGGGTTGTGCACAAGGTCTGCCAAACCAGTACTGAGACCCATATCGGTTGGTGGCTAGTTTGGTATAATACCGGCGACTCACGGTACACAAGGGGTGTCAGTTCCAAACTGGCACGCCAATTTTTTTCAATATTTTTTAAGTTTGAATTAATGATAATCATTTTTTTTCAATTTTTTCAAAGCTTTGAAGTATAATTTGATATTTTTTGATATTTTTTTATGTTTCTATAATCCCGATATATTCTAAATGATACCTTTTGATATTTTAGAGTGATACAAAACATAAAATATTTTTAAGTGTAATTTCTGTTTCTAGAATGATTTGCATACTAGAAAAAGCAACATGAAATATCCTAAAATCAATTAATAGCATGCAAAACATAAAATGATACAATCAATTACATATATTTAAAGTACAATATACATGTCAATATCTAGAATCTCATCGAGTGGCGATGTCTCTTATAGAAATCCGGATCATTAGCATAATCAGAAGGTACATCAGCCCACCCTCTAACCAAGCGGGTAGGAAAATGCCCCTTCACAAGGATTCTTAGAGTTATGAATTATGATAGTATATCTAATTAACCCTTTTAGTTAATTCCTAAGTTTAAGTATCAACTGGATTTCTTAAAATATCTTTATCTTTTATTTATTATATGTACAGTGCATTGTGCGTACCTATAAGTTAGCCTTTATCATTCTCCTATATTATGATATGCAAAAATCACTTTCTCCAATTCTCATGAGCTAATCTCAATTGTTTGCACATTATTTTAAATTTTTTAAATAATAAATCATATCATTACTAGTGGGTCATGTTTTGCTTGTGTAATGTTTAATTATTCAAGGGCATAATATTAATCTCACCTCAACTTTAATTTCCAGCTTTAATTTAACACGTTCAGCATCCCGCCCTCCAGAAGCCTTCTCTTTGAGAACTTTTCTGTCAATAGTTGAGCAAATGAATGAATGTAAACAAGAACTTAGCGTATTCATTCCACATAGATATTGAGCACTAATAAAGTAATTATAGTTATCAAGATCATCAAAATAATAGTAAACAATCTACAACAGCATATCCAATACTCTACAGAAGCAGGCATTAGACAATAAAGTTTGTCTAAGCTTCAGAACTTCAGCTATCTTTCTATAAGTAATATTCGTCCATTATATTCTATGTAGACAATCATGACCATGTTGTGTTTTTTTTTTGAAGAATTTAGGATTCTCCAATTAGCAAGAATTCAAACAAATAGGAACCATAAACAACATTGAAATGGCAGTGGAGGCACAAGCAAGCATATGCCAGGCATCATAAAGGAGACAACATTTTTTAAGCCAGTTCCAATCTATGACAATAGAAATGTTTAAAACATCTCCAAAATTGTTTAAACCCCTAAACAATGGTAAAGTTAGCACTACTGTTCTACTCATCAGTGTTCAGATCATTAAAGCCATTTGGTGATAAATCTAAAAAAAAAAATAGGGTAGGAGTTCCCAGAGACTAAAGCCTAAAAGCCCTTCCTGATCTATAACCCCCTAGAAAGGTCAAGTAGAATCTAAGGCCATAAGGTTCCTAGGTCCCATGCTATATTGTGTTACATACCAAACTATAAGAGATTTTAGAGAGACAATTGCATGTCTAACATGGTAAGATCACATAATAAAGGTTAGATTTGAACTTAAGAAGTATGTTGAGGTTAGTGTACTTTTATCTACTAAATATATTTACAGGAATCTGCTTGAATTGTCATGAGCTGTATCCTTTTGTCAGGTAAGCTTCATATCAAGGTCTTCACTACCAATTTCAACAAATGTATCAATACCCAACCTGTACAATGTTGGTACAGACAGGTTCTTGGTGCAGATACCCAGTATAGGTTAGTATGCCTAGAATGGATCAGTATGGTCTGGTACTAAAAATGCTGCTTCCCATTACTTTACATGTTTTTCCACAACTTATTTCCTTCTTATAGAGAATCTACTGCATATTTGTGACAAGAATATCCTTAAGTTTTTCAAAAACTACAAACTACAAACTTTCATCAGACATGATTCCTATTCCTTAATATACTTTCCATATTTTTTATCAATATCCATTTCGTTTCACTGCACATTGTCCTCTGTATTTTCTTGCTTCTTCTTTTTTTCACTTCCTAACATTGTGCTAATTGACCCCATATAAAAGGACATAGATACTAACCAGTAAAATAAGAGAAGAATGCACTAGACATGAAGAGTTAATATATTGTTTTTATATTTGGGCCAGTAGTCCAATCTAGAGTTTTTAATCAAAAGTTAATTTCCATTCCTAGAAATAAATAACTTGTGCCTGATTCCTTTTATCTATTTTACAACTTTCATTTTTTTCCTTTTATTAAAGATGTGCTCCTATGACGCAGTTTTATTTCTGCAATTAAATATGTTCTCTACTGCTTTCTTTTGTCGAGTTCACTCTACAAAATAGAACATATGGCTCGGATTAGCCATATCAGGCTCGACTTCTAAGAGAAGCTTTAGGTTTATGTTACATGGGCAATTCAAACTCAAGTGCTGGCAAATCCTCTTATCTAAGACAATATCGCACATGCTTAGGATTCAAGTTATTACAGGATGCATTTTTGTGCTTGAGGTTACCATAGGGTGTATTTTTTCCACTAAATAGACCGCATAAGTCACTTGTTTAGTATATGAGGCATCTCAGGATAGTTAAGGTTCATATTAGATCATAAATGAAGCCCTCTGTTTCAAATTAACCTTGTAAGAGACTCAAGGTGAAATGTTCTCAAATTTGATCTAAAGCAACATAAGACATGGTGCTTGGAACACCATGATGTATTGTAAGCTGTCCTACACAAGAGTTATTAGTCACTGTCGAAATGAAAGGATCATAATAATGGTCATCTGAATTTCGGGTATCATTATTACTCCTACCTAGTTCCTAGTAGCTGATAAAACAACTGATCACACTTATTAGATGTAGACTGTTGGGGAGTGGATTGTAGCTTTTGAGTTGAGTTTTGTTCTTTAAGAGAATTTGAGACTAAACTAGCATCAAAGGATTAACATTATTGGATGCAAAATATCCATCTTGGTTAATCCTAATTAAAGTTTTAAACAAACATCAACATAAGTATTAGAGATGTGAGGCTTGTCCCTTCGGGTGTGGATCGATGTCCAAGAAACGATGTAACCCATCAAAACTAAGGGGAAATGTTAGAACCTCCAACAACGATCATCTGTAAATGGCCCATATGTTACAAATCTGGGCTCAGGTTAATGCAACTCTGCTTCCTATTGTAAAGATAGCATGCCAATTTCAGAATCTTAAGTCCTAAGAAAACATTTATGAGTTAAATTTCACGTATATCTCTCAAAACTCCCTCTGATGATTTAACAAAGCATAAGACTGTTCATGCTCCTAAAGTTTTTAGTCTCCTGCGCTTGCTAACAATTTTTGCCCGTGATTACCTATCAAATTCATGCATAAAGTGAAGTAGAAAAGACTGGATAGATCATTCTTCTCTCCATGCCCAGTATAAGTCATGCGCCTAGAACATTTTTTCACAAAATCTGATGTTCAACACGTTGTTCATCGACAAATTCTCGCTCACAAGGTAGGATCAAGTCCAAGGCCCCAAAAAAATAAGAAATAATAAAAAAAAACTGAGTAACATCTCTTCACATGCCTCTTGTATCGAATTAATTTGATATGGAATCAAAATATCATAGCAAACTTAGGGCTTTAACGACAAACTACTTTCTTCTAATTCATCGCCAATTATATCAGAAAAACCCAATTTTTTCAAGAACAATAACGAACTACTCTAATCCTCTCCACCAAGAATCAGAGCACTGCCCATGTCGAATATCTATAATATAAAAGTAAAAAAAATAAACAAATAAACAAAAAGACAAGATTCTACCTAACCGTAACAGCTTGAACGCTGTCACCTTCGCAAATCAGATTGTAGGCATGCCACATATCATCATCTTCCTCAGGAACGACCTGGATGCCCAAGAATTACGTTTTCCCAAACATAATCAATTAACTAAAAATTCGATTTGACGAAGAGAAAAGGAGAATAACATATTAATTCACCTTAACGCTGCCAGGTCCGTTGGGGACCAGGTCCCGGCGGACGAGCTTCATCGCTAAAAGTCTCTTAGCATCGCTCCTGATGCTTCTGCTAAGAAGAGAAATCAAGAACAAGAAGTGGTGGGTTGAGAGACGGGTGAGGAGGCACCGGAAGACTCACGCGACCTTTAAGCTGGGGATGCGACTCGGTGCCGAGCTGAACCAGGCGTAAAACCGGCGGGATTCGGACCGGGTTGAGAATTTAGATATAACCCGGACCGACCCGATTATCGAGCCGAACCAGAGATGTGGAAGACCGGAAGAGCACCGGTAGAAGGCACGTTTGACGTTAGAGAGAAGTTCTGCAGATAAGTCCCTAACATCTTCTCTATTTATATATTAAGTTATATATATATAATTTATAAAATTATCTATTTGTACGATTTTCTCAGCTTTTGGATGGATTCAGGTTGGTTAGAGTTGCAAAATGATCAAATCTTTGGCTTAGCGGCAAAAAAGGCTCAAAACTAAGGGTGGTAATTTATTATTCAATCTGCAAACGATCCATTTTGAGCAAATTTGGGTTGACATAAATGTATTTGAATATGTATCAATCCGTCTAGACCCATTTATTAAATGGATTGGGTTAAGATTTAGACCTTTAGCCCATTTAACCCATTTACCCTATTTAATAATTAGGTCGGATCATAATTGGACCTATTTAACCTATTTATAATCTGCTTAACCTGTTTCTAATCTATTTAACCCTTCCGCTTAACTTGTTTAATTTATTTAAATTCATTTAATCTGTTAAAAATTTGTTTAATCCATTTAAAGTGACTTGACTTGCTTAATAAATATGTTATGTGGGGGTTACCTGTTTAATAAACAGATCGGATTCATGTCTGAAATTTTGACTTATTCAATAAACATGTTGAGTTCAGGTTGATGAATTTTTGACATAACCTATATTCGATCTGACCCATATCTGAGCCGACCTGACTCTAATTGCCGTCCCTACTCAAGAGTTGGTCCCTTCTCGTCTACTTTGCCTTTAACTCATTTGACATTTAACTGCTAAGGAATCAACGGTGGATGGACATAGATTAAGAGGTCAATTAAGTATAAGAGCTAAGGGCAAATGCATTTAGAACATATAATAATACTATTGGAAGAATATAGGTTAAATATGTCATTATCATCTAGTTAACTCAATCTGGGAGGGATATAACCAGTAGGTTACAAGATTTCAAGATTTAGGTATAAAAAAGATACATAGTAATATATAAATATAGAAAATTTTGAGGACTAATCTGCAAAAGTTAAAAAAAATAATGCAACAACTTGCCATCCATGAGCAAAGGATTGTGATTTTATTTGTGAATTGGGTCAGAAAGATTTTATGAAGCAGTAGACACGTAGATGATGATTTTCCTTGTTGCATGGTAGAGAAGTATAAGGCTTCTTTACTTTGCATGCATATGAATGTAAATATTTGTGTGTGTAACCAAATGTTTATATGTGAGCATTTGCACTTTGTGATAGCCGAGATCAAAAGCTAATTTTCTCCTTTTTATCTTTGCAAGGGCTCAATGTCACTCTCCAAACCCATCACTCATAATGTCAGTTGATATGACTGCACATTCCATAAGATATAGCTCCAAAAAATATGCAAGACCTACTAAATGCACAAATGCATCAACAATATAATCACATTATTAAGTATAAAATAAAATATTCTATTATTCTTAGATAATAAAAATAGTCCAATTACAATGTCCAAATGTCCACTGGTATCCGGGATCTTCTAACTCCCTTCCGCTCATCAGTAAACCTGAAACCTCCACTTTAAGATAGACAAGATAAATGTGTGAAAAATTCAGTTTCATCATCCTATTTGCAGAAAAAGATATATTTATTTATTTTTTCTTATATCTAAGTATTTTCTTTTTAAAAGCAATCCATTTCAGATTTTACTAGATCATTATGCTCCCACAAATAGATAAATGGATGTTGATCAAAGTATTCTTTTGAGTATATATATGCAACAATAGAGGTATAAGATCTAATAAAATTCAAAACATATCACTTTCGGAAAAAAAGAAAGATGAGCCATATTTGCAAATCCAATAATCAAAATTTTTCAACAGAATTTTTCACTATGTTGCATCATAATCTTAAGAAAATTATGGGAGATGATGAGTGAATGTATGGTTATTGTTCACCTGCCTAGTTTTACAAAAGATTTTTTGCATGAATACCCTCCTAAATATCAGATTTTGTATGAATACCCTTCCAAAATTAATATTTACATATATACCCTCATAAAATACTTGTTTTGCTATTCTATCCTTTTTTTATTTTTGTTTTTACATATATACCCATGCTATCTAACAACGTTAAAAAATTAACGGTTTCAAATTAAAATGACTAAAATATTTTTAATGGGTAGACATGCAAATAGATCACAATCCCAATAGCAGCAAGAGAAGAAGACAGGAACAATAGCATAATTTTAAAATTTTATTTTATTTTTAATCAATATAAATATGATTTTTCTTAATACCGTTAGGAACATTTATACAATAACAAAGTTTTATAAGGGTATATATGTAAATATTAACTTTGGAAGGCTGTTCATGTAAAATTCGATATTTAGAAAAGCATCAATGCAAAAAAAAAAACTTTTTTTACAAATGCTCAAACCGGTCACTTGAAATTAAATAACCAAGATTTTGAAGATTCCAACTCACAATGCTGCTAATATTGAATATCTTTGCCAACAAACCTGATCATACCAATCCCCACAAATGGATGTTAGCTCTACTTTTGCCTGAAAAATGTAATGATCTTGTGACCCATTGTGACATCACTTAACTTTCTTTGTAGCATGTGGCTCATGAAAAGTACTTAGAAACTAAAGCACCAAGGGGGACATGCAATTGACATCAGTATGATACCCATCCCCTACCCAAATTTATTATCCACATTAGGACATTTGGCAACAATACCTTTTGTACTTCAAAGTCTAGGCCAATTGATTCAGTACCCATTTGGTGTGTTTAACAATAAATGAAACAGTTCACAGGGGATTCCAATCTTGCTTTAATTAAAGTAAACTATAACTAAAATATTCGATTCATATAACCGTTTCCAAATAACACTGTCAATTACTCTGGTGTTCCCATGATTACCTTCCTGCTTTCCACTGTAGTAATCATCAATTACAGTTTTTAATGACAACCGCTTTAATTTTAAATTCTAACGGAGCCTCGCCCCCCTGCGATGCGTCTGTGCTACTTCTCTCTTTACTCTCTTGTCCGTCGCCTTCCTCCGTCTACATTGCTGAGGTTCGAGAGATCAAGAACCCTCCTCCGTCTACATTGCTGAGGTTCGAGAGATCAAGAAAGGAGGAGAAGGACCGCATCCGCCAAGCCAAGCCCAAGAGAAGCAAAAGAAACTCTCCGAAGCCAAGAGCCTAAGGAATGGCTGGTTTTGTGGGAGTTCTTGTCTCTGATCCCTGGCTCCAGAACCAGTTCACGCAGGTGGAACTCCGGTCCCTTAAATCCCAGGTAATCAATGACCCGACTACGCTCGTTTCTTCCTATCTCTTTAGATCTTTTGATTTTTTTATGGAGCTGATCTTCTTCTGGTGCGCCGATCGCAGTTCCTGTCGATGAGAGATCACGGATGCTCCACCGGCGGCCTGAAGCTCGGGGACCTGGCAGGCGCGATGTCGGAGCTGAAGATCGGCGGCGACGGCCTCAGCGAGGCGGAGCGAGCCTCCTTTCTCCAAGAATCGTTCCCCAACCTCGACGACAATGTCGACTTCGAGCTCTTCCTCCGGGTTCGGCACCCTTGCTTTCTCTGTCCTTAAGCTGGAAGACTGGTTTCTGGGTGTTTGGTTGATGGGTGGTTCGGTGATTGCTTTAAAGGTTTATTTGAAGATGCAAGGCCAGATGGGGGCGAAGAGCTCGTCGTCGGCGTTCCTCAAGGCTGCTACCACCACTCTGCTTCATACGATCAGCGAGTCGGAGAAGGCTGCCTACGTTGCTCACATCAATAGCTATCTGGAAGGAGATGGGTCTTTGAAGAAATATCTCCCGATCGATCCGATGACCGACGATCTCTTCGAGAAATCGAAGGATGGTGTGCTTCTATGGTGAGAGACTGTTTTGCCTTTCGTTTTTCTGGCTATTTCTTGGAATTTGGCGAGCAGAATGTGGAGCTAAGGATTGGTATTGTGTATGAAGTAAACTCATTAATGTGGCTGTTCCGGGGACCATCGACGAGCGGGCGATCAATACGAAGAGGGTGCTGAACCTGTGGGAGAAGAACGAGAACCACACGCTGTGCCTCAACTCGGCCAAGGCAATTGGATGTACTGTCGTTAACATCGGAACGCAAGACCTTGCCGAGGGGAGAGTGAGTATATATAAGTATATTTTATTTTTTAGTACTGATCAAATAGCCAAAGATTTCTTTTTGGAGTCATCATGTGAATATTTTAGAAATGTGAAGATTAATATATTTCGTAGCTTGATATGAATGTGCTTTAGAGCTTGTAAGGAGCGTTCTGGGAGTTTCTGGCTTCTTTTGACTTCGTTTTTATAATTTTGTCCTGTCCAGAAGTCTTATCTGGTTTATTGGATGTCTCTGCTGCATCTTTATTTTTGATATATTTGTCTATTCTCTCTTCAAATTTGCATGTGGACAAGAGCTCTTTTTTTGTGACGCTTGATGGTGTAAGTCTGTGGATGATGTGGATGACATTATACTGTAGCCTGGGGGCAAAAGTATTCTTGATATACATGAAACACTATTTGTGACTGCCGGCTGTCTATAAGATTTTAAGTTTCTGGGCTAGTTATGACATGGTTTTCAGGTTTGTAAGATTTTAGAAGGTTGATTTACTTGTTTTTTTTTCAATGTAAGGCTGAACTTTTGCTTCTCGTTTGATGAGAACAAGTTAGCCCATTTGCATGTTTTGTTGTTGTTGTTGTTGTTGAAATGATTGCAGCTGAAATAATGCACGCCTCGCTCATTTCTTTGGAGATTCTATCATGTAACAAAAGAGCAATCCTAACCTTCTCAACTATCAGTAACATTAAATATTCTGTGTTTTTACAGAACATTTGTTGCTATTCTGGGTCTTAATTTACACATGGCTCTGTTGTATTTTTTGTTGTAAAACTTGGTTGAATACAAGTAGCATGAGTCCTTCTTTTGTCCAATTAAATTATTTGTTATTGATAATTTTCACCCTATATAAAAATACCTTACCTTGTTTATCAACATGCTGCATATTAATGCTGTGAAATCACTACATTTAGTTTCTGTCCTGCATATGACAATCATCCTGTCTTGTTCATAATATTATTAATGAAGTTGGACTATATTGGAATGATCTTTATTGAAATTCTTTGACTATGAGTCACCACGCTCTACTATAAAAATGCTTAGATAGACTTTCTTTTCAGTTGTAGACTTGCAATACATCTTTTCTGAAGATTGTATCTGTCCATCTTTACTTACCACTCCCATACACTTGCAGCCTCATCTTGTTCTTGGATTGATATCTCAAATTATTAAGGTATGTTCTGGTGATCCCAGAATTACTTTAGTTGTATCTTGAACATTCAAATTTCAAAAGTCGATACTTGTCTTTATCGTAAATTCCTATTTTATTCAATAAACAGATTGGCGTAATTGGTATATATTAAAAAGCAGCAACACTGTGACTGTTGATTTTTTTAATATCATATCATATTATTGGAAGAACGATTTTACTTTGTGTTCATCATAATGTCACTACAGATACAACTTCTGGCAGACGTTAACCTGAAGAAAACTCCTCAATTAGTAGAGTTGGTTGATGACAGTAAGGTTTGTCATAATATCTAATTAATAGTGTATCCTTTTAGAAATTTTGATTGGCTTTCATAATTTAAAAAGTTCTGCATCAAGTACATGGGACATAAATTAGTTTTGAGTTCTCTTGGATCTACAGGATGTTGAGGAACTGATGAGTCTACCACCTGAGAAGATATTACTTAGGTGGATGAACTTTCAGCTGAAGAAAGGTAGCTTTAAGAGACTGATAACAAACTTCTCATCAGATGTAAAGGTAGGTCCATGTGACTTTAAAGACAAATAATTCAAAAAATATTTTGTTTACTTCAACTCCAGATTTTCAAAACTCAGTGGTCCATTTTATTCTTTCAAAATGTTGTATTCTAAATTTATATTTAATCAGTAATGGGACTAACTGAAAAAATAATTAATGAATATCAACATACTGACTTTGCATGAATTTTGTTCAAGGATTTTGTAAGGCATAGATTGTCAATTAAATTTACAGTTTTCACTGCTAAGAGTATTTTTACTTGTCAATTCTTAGCTTCAACGAATCTGATTTAGCTTGTTTATATCATAGGCTTTTAATGTCTTACTAATTGATATCGATATCATTCTAGCACATATATTTGTCTACCAATATCATTTGAGCTAAGTTCCTACTAGTATCATGGTTCGCTCAAAGAATGAGCGAGAGGTGCTTGATGGGCCTTGTAGATTGAGAATTTGCACCATTGTATGCAACCTATCAAAAGTCAATTGTAATAACACTACCAACAAGCCTTGTCTTATGCATATCAAGCTGGTTTTGACAATCATAAAAAATGATGCGATCATGTTTGAGAGAATTTAATGATTCTCAACCTGATGCCAACGTTTTGCATTAGTTCTGATTTCCTAGCCAAGGCACTTTAGAGTTTAGACAGATGGGGACTCATTATGATAGCAAAAAGGCTGGTAAGTGTGCAGGAGAACATTGCTTCTTGGTTTAGTTACTGGTGCTGCTGGTCGGTTAAAGTGCAAGTAATTTCATGTTTTTGGGCGTTAACTAATTACTTCCTAAACTCATTATGTGTATGCATGTGCATGTGTTGCCTATGCTTTATTTATGCACATGTATACGTGCACACAGTCCCTTCATTTTAATATTTGGACCCTTCTCTGCTGATATTTTTGATTTTTTGAGTCATTTTGAGAAGGAAAACAAGTCATTCATCTTCAACGGTATAAACTGAGATTAGTCATCATGGCAGTTGCTTTAGTCTGAGTGGGCCAACAACCTATTTTTTAAGACTGTAGTTTCTACCAGTTTTTAGATAGAACTAGGCTGTCACATTTCCTTATAGCTTGACTTCTGGGATTCCCACCTACCCACAAATTTGTGAGGACACCTTTGACCTATCTTAGAAGTGCACTTGGTGTAGTGATGAAACTAACTAAAGCACCATAACCCAAAGTCCCTCTTATTTCATCTACCAGAAAAGAAAGTTCTCTTTATTTTTCTAAACATGTTTCAACTTCCCCGTGCAACTCTAATATATTAAAGGTCCTATTGTGTCCAAATACATCTGTGCTATTCTCTAATGTAGAATTTGAAAAAATACATATTCTTTGGTGGGATTGTACTTCAGTAATTAATGATAGATCTCGCCCCTCGTCCCTCAACATTGCTATTTACATTGGAAAAGGAAGTTGTAAACTGTACACTTATACAGTCCATTTCATCCATTGTATAGTCTTTGTAAACTGAACAACTTATGGCTCACTCATAATGTTTGATCATAAAATCTGTTTCTACTGCAGGATGGAGAGGCCTATGCTTGCTTACTGAATGTGCTGGCACCTGAACATTGTAGTAAGCCATCTGCAATGACTGTGAAAGATCCTCTACAGAGAGCAAAACTAGTTCTTGAGCATGCAGAAAGGATGGGTTGCAAAAGATATCTGACCCCAAAAGACATTGTTGAAGGTTCACCAAATCTTAACCTTGCTTTCGTTGCGCATATTTTTCAAAAAAGGTGAGGATCACGGTGAATTTCTAGTCTATTTCAATTTTTGAGACAACATATTGATTATAGGTATTGTTTAGCTAAAAGAATAGTAATTGACCAGCCACCCTCATTCAAGAAAATTGCCATGTGATGCAGGCAGTTCCATAGAGATGATATACATGCTTCTTTTCGAAGATCAACCATGTCTACATGTGTACAATTTTTTTGTGATTGAGATTTATAATAGTGTTTTTATAACGGTTTCAGGATGTGGACTAGAATCCGGTCGCCCGGATCTCAACTTAGATCCAGTCAAGCTTGACCAGATGATGGGGTTCCAATACTAATGATTCGAGCCATTAGATGTGATTTATTATTTTAAATTGCTTACACACAATAAAATATGTAAATTGGAGCCTCTAGCCTATGCATCAAGTGGTCAAAAAATGGACAATTTAAATATCACAAAACAACATATGTCTTTTGACCACTTGATGCATAGGCTAGGGTCTCCTAATATGTTTTCCAATGTATAAAATTATAAATAGTTTAGAGGTTGTAGTTCAAATACAATGGCTCTAAATGTGGATGTCATATCCCCTCTGTGCAATCAGGACTGACTGGAGCCGATTTCAAATCTGATCAACAAGAATCTAGTCCACCTTGTGGTTTTTAGTTTTTTCTTGAAAATATTGCATGTTCAATTGACTGACATTATATATAGTGGGAGTTCATATTATAATAAATGAGTTATGCAGGATAATCAGGAAGGGTCTGCATATGCATAGTGGACCTAAAGTTTTAGGAAAAACTAGGGTTTGTATCAACAAATCACATTGCTTTTCCATTATAAAGAACAAGACAGGAAATGCATTTTTGACCATTATAAAAATTATAAGGGTCAAAAAATTCCTAGTGCAGCTTCTTGATGGAGGTAAGGGTCATAAGAAGGGAGCTAGGGTTGATTGTATGATTGGTGCTGCTCCCTAGTTCTCTTCTAAGTATTTCTCAGATGTATTGGGCTGATTTCTGGATAAATCCCAACTATCTGCAGTTCTCATGTTTTTTCAGATAGGCTAAGTGAATAATTCAAAACAGGAGATGGGAAATGAGCATTAATTCATTGAATCAGTAGGCAATAATCTCTAAAATAGAATGGGAATCAAAGAAGCTGCGGCATCTGGCAATATGATTTTAGAGAATAAGAAAGAAAAGTGAGGAAGGGAATAGAAGAAAAGAGTAGACAGAGAGGAAGGGAAAAACATGGCCAAGACTTTTGTTTCAATTAAGATTACTGTTAGTAAAATTTATTATTCTTTTCTCTAAACAATTCCCTATTTCTCGTGGCCGCAATAATCAATTGCTTCCTACTTCAAGAAAGATTGAACTTACCATGCCTGCAGCTTGACACATAGTGCTTGGCATGCATTGGCATGACAGCATGCCACGTACAGGCATACTGCGAAGACTTTGATAGTTGTGCTAGTAAGGCACTTGCATGGCACATATCATGCCATGCCAATTGGTGTTTACATTCATAGTTTCTATGAGATGTATAAATATGGATATCCTTACACATGTGGATGCTGAACAGTATCCAATTGTTGGCTGTAGAAATGGGCTGTCATCACAGATGAAACAAATATCATTTCTAGAAGCAATGTCCGATGATGCACAAGTTTCTAGGGAAGAGAGAGCATTTCGATTATGGATAAATAGTCTTGGAATCTCAACATACATCAATAATGTTTTTGAAGATCTTAGGAATGGGTAAGCTGCTCATATTTCCTTTTGTCCTTTCTAGTTGATATTTATGCTGAGAAATAATTGCTGTAATTTTGCAGATGGGTCCTTCTAGAAGCCATTGACAAGGTAGCTCCAGGAGTAGTCTGTTGGAAGGTTGCGAACAAGCCCCCAATTAAAATGCCATTCAGAAAAGTAGAAAACTGTAATCAAGTTGTGAAAATAGGGAAACAATTGAAATTTTCCCTGGTTAATGTTGCTGGGAATGATATTGTGCAAGGAAACAAGAAGCTCATTTTGGGTAAGTTTAGAATGTTGATTACAAAGCCGTCTGCATTTTTTCATATTACAACTGGGAGTCTTGACTTTCATAATTGAGCTCTCTGCGGTGATGCATTTGGAACTGAGTTATAAATTCTCTATCCAAATTTCTGGTGTTCAGATAAATCTTGTTCTTTTTCCAGCTTTTTTGTGGCAATTAATGCGGTATAATATCCTCCAACTTCTAAAGAATTTGAGATTTCATTCTCATGAGAAGGAGATAGCAGATATTGATATATTGAACTGGGCTAATGATAAAGTGAAAAATTCGGGAAGGTACTCTCGTATGGGGAGTTTTAAGGTACTGTATATCTACATTTTATTATTGCAAAGATCATCTGTTACATGATTCCTGCAAGTGTCTTAACGACAACATTTGCTGTTGAGATCTGTAGACTTATTTATTAAATTCACAATACTAAGAAGTATAGGAAAAGTACATATTTCTATTTAAAATTGTAGATGCTCTCAGCTCTCTCAGCTAGTCACAGTTCTACAGTAGTCTCTGCTTTTAGATACTGTCCATGACTTTGGTTTCTGTTACATCCCTGAAAACTTTGCAACAGCTGACTTATATCATTTTCTCCTCATGGATTCTATCATAGCTCACATACAAAATTTAGCTACATTATTTTAAATCCCATTTTAGTCAAGTTGTTTCATTATGTAAGATTGTATTTTCATAGTTTTATGTGTTTCTTTTTGTAATAAGAAAAAAAAAAGCCAATAAAAACCAAAGTCCATTGTCCCCTTGCCTCAATTTTGATTGTATGTATTGTGTACTTGCATTCTTTCATCGTCAATTTTTAATCTTGTCGCCATTTTTTTCAAAAGCAATTACGTATGGAAAACTTTGATAATGTGTCACAGTTTTTCCATTTGTCCAGGATAAAAATCTTTCAAGTGGCATTTTTTTCCTTGACTTGCTTAGTGCTGTGGAGCCCCGAGTCGTGAACCGGAGCCTTGTTACTAAAGGAGAAAACGGTAAACTTTGACATCCATGATGTTGTTTAAGATGTTTCATTTTCTTCTGTTGTACCTTAATATGTAAGTTTTTTTCATCATGAGACATTATATTTCAATTTATTTACAAATTACTTTGTGCCATTAGATCATCTGGTTTATTGAATAATTTCACTTTTCTTATAAAAGACCTACAATGTTCCCTATATGAAAAAAGAAACTACATATGTACGATCAAGTGGAGGCAGTTTTTGTTCCGAGGCACTGTGAGAGGACTTAACATATCCACAACATTAAAACTCATTTACTTGGAACAAAAACTGCCTCCACAGTGCCTTGACATCTGGACCATGTGTCTGCATCCAAGGGAGGACCTAAGAACACCGTGTAATGAGACATTATATTTCGATTTATTTACAATTACTTTGTGCCATAAGAGCATCTGGTTTACCGGATAATTTCACTTTTCTTATATACAATGTTCCCTATATGAAAAAAGAAACTATATACATATGATCAGTGGGGGCAGTTTTTGTTGGAAAAATCCATCTTCTAAAATGTTATAAATCTCTTTTATATGATTTTATTGTTTTATGATAAATATTTAATTAATGACTTTATGCACACACTAAATAAATAAATTAAGTTTTAATGTTACTTGGTTTGAGGCACGCTATGAAACGTGCTTCCTGTAGAGTAAAATTCGCCCTGCCCGGGTGCGAACAATTGATAATGGTCTACTCTCAAAATACAATGAATCGCTTCGTGTTCTCCTTGAAGTACACTATAGCAAAGGAGAATTAAGGTCGAACCTGAACTAGCCATACCCAAATGTATTAAAAATCAGCAAATTTGATTGAAGCAATCTCTCTCAATCCTCTTATATGTGGACACAATCCTCTTTTCCAATGCTTAATGGGTGTACTTTTGAGTTCACTCACTTAGTGCTCTCACTTCTCTTCTCTAATTTTGGTGCTATTAAGATAGAAAAGGATATAGATAGAAAGTACAATTCCTTTTCTTTTATAGATGTAAAAGGCTGAGTATGATTAGATGCTTAAGCATAATGCATCTCTTCACATAATCCATCCATTCATCAAGAGTTTTATTCCTTGGGATCACCATGATCATATGCATCTTTTTGTGAGAATGCATCTTTTCAACTATGGAAGTCTCCTAAAGGTTCTTTCTCTGCGTCTGATGTCAGTAAATATGTCCTTTGATCTGGCCCTTTTTGTCTTTAGAACTTCAAGATTCTGAGGTCTTTGAACACGGTACATTTTTTATGGTTGATGTGTTTTTCTCTCTTCTTGCTCTTAGCAATCAAGACCCAAGTAATAATTACTGCTGAAGTTTCATATCATGGGTGCGCTAAAACAAGCTGGAAAGACAGTCAATGATTATTGATTAGTAACATCCAAGATAAGTAGTCTTATAATCATGACTTTGTTGTCAGGCATGATTTCCTTCCCAAAAGAGACCCAGACATTATAATATTGCTGCTTGAGTTCTTGTCACTCATCATCTCCATTTAACTTATTGAGTCAGTTCCTATTCTGTTTAAGCTGTGTAAGTGATCTGCTCTGCTGCCTGTATCCATCTAGTAGCTGTGCGCTGATAGAGAAGTTTACTTTCGAAATTACAAGCTTAATATATACTATTCTTGTCATGCAACTGGACTTGCTGTTGCATCTTTAGTCAACTATTATGTTCATACTAGGAAGTTATTGCATGTGGTACCTGATTTTATGAATCAAGACATACTTATGCCATCTTTGCTATACTACAGCTGAAAATTGATGGGTTAATAATTGGAAGCAATGTGCAGATGAAGAGAAAAAGATGAATGCCTCTTATATTATCTCGGTGGCAAGGAAGCTTGGTTGCTCCATATTTTTGCTGCCGGAAGATATACTAGAGGTAATTGGTCAAATGAAATTAAAGAATTGAAGATGAGTTACTTTTGAAAGGTGCACTTTTTTCCTGAGTTGCTGCTACCTGTATTCTTTTGTCTAATCCCTTTTGGGGTATACTTTGTCAGGTGAATCAAAAGATGATGCTTACACTGACAGCAAGTATCATGTACTGGCACTCGAGAAGGCCAGCTGAAGACAGATCTGTGGCATCAGATGGTGAAAACGGAAGTTCATCTGAAACTATCTCAAATTCGACGGTGGATGATTCTGCATCTGAGTCCTCAACTGATGATAGTGGAAGCCGATAGGTGTGCAGCAACCACAGACAACTGACAGTGTAATTGGACTACTAATGTATGCTGTTTCTTTTTTTTCTTCTATCTATTTGTTTAAATCTTTGAGACAACAGGTTGTGTTGGATCAGGTTTATATTGGAAGCTGGATTTGTAGGTTCCCATTGTTTGTTAGGATAGTGAAGGGTGCATGGAGTGGCCCAATCAAACAAATATCATTGAATGTATATACTGATTTGAATAGCTGCCTAAACTCTGATTGAAGTTGTTTCTTTACCAAAATAAGTTCTCTAGTTGTGATTGTTTCCTTTGCATTTGTCGCACTGCTTCCTCAGTATCTCAGGCGATGTGACACTACATATGGCCCCTGGTGTGAAAATATGCCTTTTAATCGATGGTTATCTTAGAATTTGAGTGTCTTATAAGTTCCATCAGAGACTCGATTCAAATTAGTTAACAAAAAGTGAAAGTTTTCTTTAAATCGGACTCTTTTCTTCCACCACATCTGACCTTCACAGGAGTATTTCTTGTTATAAAGAAAGTAGCCATCAAATGTTATAAAGGCAAAAAAGAATATGGCGGCAGCTCAAGCTGGTGATGGTAATGCTATGGAAGGTGGTCATGGTGGTGTCTTACGGCTGTAGTGCTGGAGTCTTGGAACCGAGCTTGTAAGGCCCGGCTTTGGCCTGGCACCGTAGCCAAAATAAGGCCTGAAGGCATATTGCCAAAGAAAATAGGGCAGAGCCTTTATTTCAATCCGAGGAGGAATTGAACTCCTTTTCGATCACCAATTGGGGGTAGAAAACCTAGCCTCCATTGGCTATATAAGACCCTCATCATCATCCTGAGAGGTTGTACCTAGACTTCTGGTTCTTCTTCTTCCTCCTCCCTTCTTTCTTTTTTTTCTTGGTTTTTGCCATCACATATGGTTATTGTGCATGCTACCGCCACTTACTGGAGCACCTCACTCTTGTTTATTTCCCCCTCTGGCCTTTCACCTTCTCCGCTGAGCAATTGCTGGCCGAATTCCGCCAAGAAATCAGTAGGAAATTGACCAAGAAGGCCTCTATTCACTTTCGTCCTCCACCGGCTGTCTCGTGCCTTTTTTTTTTTTGGTACAACGGCTGCTCACCCTACTCTAGTATAGGTGTAGCCAGCAGAATCAATAGCGAGAATCTAACAAAACGGTGAAGAAGAAATCCCCTGGTGTGTCCAGAGAACTTTTCTGAAGTGTTGTATAGCATAGGAGGCGATCCAATCTGCGGCCATATTTGACTTTCAATACACATGCACTGCCTGAAAGGCACTGCAGTCTTGTATCGTGGCTTTACAGCAGTCATCTGTCACCAAAACCTCGATAGGTGCCCATCACCACCACTGCTCTCTTTCACCTCTTGTTGAAACAACCCGGCTTTTATTTATTTATTTATTTAATGGATGGTAGATTTTGGATTTTTTGTTTTATTTGACATGGACTTTCATATAGGTTTACTATTGTTAGCTTTATGCCCTACAGCAGCAATGGCTGTATTACTGTGTTATTGTGGATTTTTGGGGCGTCATATAATACAACCATACTATTGTAGGGTACCACCTACGATAACATGAACCAACAATAGTAAACCTATATGAAAATCCACCTCAAATATAACAAAGAGTCCAAAATCTATTTTCTATTAAATAAATAAATAAATGCTGGTACACCGCCTCTAAGTCCAAATTTAAATGCCAAAAACCACTAAGCTCAAAATTCATAAAATCATCGACTACAAACCAATAATCAATTAAAAAATTAAAAAATTTTCTACAAAATCTCTAAGCCTTAAAAAAGTAAAAAGAGAAGTGAGATATAGAGATCAATTTGCTAGATTAAGCATAAATTTTTGCATTAATCAATGCATTATTGAAAAAAAAATCACTCTCACTGCAAAATAAAATATTCCAGAGTACATTCTGATAAAACAAAGCACAATCAATTATACAAGCATAAATTATTAATATTTCATAAACATGGCCCCAAACATCTTGCACAAATAAAGTCAAATTATTTTACCATTTAGCCATATTATAGTTCAAAACATGCTCACAAATATTTATTCTAAGCTCATTTCATATCCTTGACAGAGTCATAATCAATAAAGCGTAACGAGTCATAGTTCGTACACCAACTTTATACTTGCTGGCAGGGCCATAGCTTGTATAGAACTAGATTGGGTGTCGATTTACCCTAATTCTAGAGATCATACATAGCCATCCAAGAGTCTTTAAAATATCTATATTTTTTCTTAAAACATACTAATAAGTAGGTTAAAAAGCACTAATGGCATAATAAGACTGATATTTCATAAATAAATTATTTTTATTAAAATATTCTAAGAACCACTTTTTATTAAAAGAATATAATTTTTATTATATATATATGTGTGATTTTCTATTTTTTAGAAAAATATGATATCATCAACAATAGATATTATTTTTATATATTTACAGAAACCACATGCATGAAAAATATGTGATAATTTAAAAGTTAATAAAGTATGTAAGAACTACTTAAAAGTTTCAAAATTAGTAAAAAGTATAAGAATTATTTA